>NC_069396.1:13167500-13483750 GCF_027475565.1 Acinonyx jubatus | reverse complement strand
TCCCCCTACTCCTGCAGCTTCTCCACATCCTCCAGATCCATAGGCTTTTGGAATAGGCTAGGACTGAGTCATCTGCTCTTTTCTTTTCGTTATCTACCTTTTCTCTATAGGTGATCTCATCCAGTTTATTAATTAAGTACTTAAATATTTTCAGGATGTGTGTGCCCCTCACATTTCTGCCTCCAACCCCAATTTCTTGCCCAGCTGAGGTTCACACACGCAAACTCACATTCATTATCTCTGTTGAACGGTTTAAACACATCTCAAAATGTATGTGTCTGAAAAGTGACTCTTGCCCCTCACCCAAAACAGAACAAGGCAAAAAATTGTTCTTCCTCCAGTTTTTTTTCTTTCTTAATTAATGACTTTGCCATTTTCCCATATGCTCAGACTAAAACCCAAGGGATCATTCTTGGTGCCCCTCTTTCTTTCACATCGTATCCCAAGTCCTAGTGGGATGGAATGTTAGAGAAAGTATCAGCCATTTCTCACCACTTCCACCATGGCATCCTTGTCCCTGCCACCATCATCTCCTGCCTTGACCATGGAGATGTCTAACTAGTCTTCCCGCCTCTGCTCTTTTCACCTGTGCAGCAGGCACAGTGGCCTTTCAGAAATAAAACTCAGATCATTGTCTGCCTAAAACATGCCAACAACTTCCCATAACACTTGGGATAAAATCCAAATTCCTTACTGGGGTCTGCAAGCCCTGACTATGCCTTAGACTTGAATTAAGCCCGACCCTCTTCCCCATTGCTCACTCAGTACAGTTACACTGGGCTCCCACGTGCTCCCCAGAGCCCATCAAGCACACTCGTGTGCAAGGAGCTTGCTGTTCCCTCACAGAAAGACTCTTCTCTCAGGATCTTATCTCATTCTTTCATATTGTTGTCCAACCCTGTCACTGTTCTCTATGTCCTTACCTCATTCTTTTCTCCCTAGCACTTGTCACTATCTCAGACTATGTGACTGATTTGGATATTCACCTGCTCCTTTTCTGTCTCCTCTATTTGAAATAAGGACCACACAGGCAGCAACATTGCCAGCGTTGTTTGTTGTTGTATTCCCTAGTGCTAGAGGGACCCCTTGTACCTAATAGGTGCCCAATATTTGTTGAATGAATGAACAAATGTGTACATATACAAAGCACCTTTCACAGTGTTCCCACTTGAAGCTTAGGCAATTCTTTAAGGAAAACCTTTCATTTTACAAAGCAATCTCCATTTTACAGATGAGGAAATGAGGCCCAGAGAGATTATACGATTTCCACGAGGTCATATGGCTTGTAAGTATGAGAGCTGCTGGGACACCAAGCTGGATTCTAACTCCTGATCCTTCTCCCGCTCGACAGATTTCCTCCAGCCCTCTCCCTTCGGGGCCCGCACAGCGCCGGCTCAGTGTCAGCCCCAGTATCGGAGGTGAGACCGGGCTCGTGAGCTGTGTGCTCCCTGAGGACCTATTCACCCAGATCCTGGCTGATCGCATACAGGTACGTCCGTGCCCACCTGCCCAGAGCTGCACGGCTCACACTCCATCCCTGCGCTGGGACCTGAGATTCCGATCCACGGCCCACCCATGGCGGCTCAGAACCCAGGGGTCTTGGAGAGGAAAGGTGGGCTTCTTCACCCCCAATAGTCATTTGCTCTTGTCCTTTTGACAGCTCTTGTTAGGCAACTGGCCCTGGCGCAGTCTGCCGCCTGAAGTCACTCTCCTTAAAGGACCATTGAGCATGTTACATATTAAAAAAAAAAAAAATCAGATTCATGATACAGCCCTACAGTGGTATATTAAAAAATCATAACATGGAGCCATGGAAAGTTAGAATTTGGAACCATATTAATTGCTGTAAAAATCTGTTTTCAATGTATTAAGTGAGAAAAGCAGATTATGAAATAGTATGTACAGCACAATTGCATAAAAATATGTCTAAATGTATGTCATACAAACAGTAAAAACTCTGAAAGTGTATTAACTGTGGTTATCTTTGGATAGCAGGATAATGGATTTTTAGTTCTGTTCATACATTTCTGAATTATTTTACAATGCTACATTGCTTTTCAAGTCAAAAAACACAATAACCGTTTCCAGTTAAAAAAAATTGTTTTCATAAGCATTGTACAGTTAAAGAAAAGAAAACAAGATCAGCAGGATTTGGGAGGACACCCCTAAGCCTGTTTGCTGCTTATGGTTTGCAGAGAGCTAAACGGCTCACCAGGTCCTGGAGTTGTCCATTGGCTTTGGCTTTTTCAAAGTAGGCCACGATATTAGTTGCACATTTCAATATAACAAAATGCGACCTGAGGCTCCCAGAAGAGGAGATGTCATCACAGGAAATTACTCAGGTTAAGGTTTGATGGCTACTGTGTTCACAGTGCTGTCACTCTCAGCTGACCTGAGCAAGGTGAGCTGATAAGTGTGCTGGTGTTTCGTGTACCCAGGTTAAATCACTGGTAAAGCCCAAAGTAAGCCAGCAGAGCAGTGCTACTCGAAGTACTGGTCTTTGATGAAACATGGAGTTTGCGTGGCTTCCTTCATCGACAGTCTTGCTACAAAAAAAACAAAACAAAACAAAAAAACAGCAGCTGAAATAAATAGTGTTTTTCGTGATGTCGTTGATTTACATTCTGGCACAAGATTCTGGTCTCATCAAACACTGGTAGTGATCAGCTCCTGGCCAAGGGTGGCCTGTCTGTGTACCATCCTTTGAGTAACACTGATGTACAACAGAGGCTGCTCCTCAGTGGTTAGTATTACCAAGATCGTTACACGCCAAGGCAGTAACGCCACTGAAAGATCTGAATGGCCCACCTGCTACTGGTGCCCTTGCTGTTACTCTGTGAGGGGGGATACCTTGCCTTTCCCTCCTCTCTGCCTGTTCCTCATGGACCTGCCCAAACCCTCACTTTCACGTTTAGTTTGCGTTCCTTATTTCTGTAGAGATAGGAGAAATCTTTTATTCTATAAATACGTATGATAAAGCTCTTGCATGACTGATAAAATATTTTTATTTTTCTCTCAAATTTTATAACAGCATGTTGAATGTAGCAGGTGGAAGGGTGGTTTAACGGCATTTACATGGGGGCCCAGTAGGTCAGCAGAGACCATTGCCGCCCCCAGTAAAACCACCCACGAAAGAACAAGCAACTTTCTCCATAGAGAACCCGGTAACTGTGGCCTTAGTTACTGTCTTTTCTCTGGTTTCAGCTGAGTGACTGCTTCCGCGGAGTGGTGTTTGATAGCGTTGAGACCCTCTTTGCTCGGAACCCGGCTATGGCTCTCCTCTGCCTGCTGAAGGCCATCGGCAACCGGGAGCACATCTACGTAATCAACATGGCCCAGGATTACACAGTCATGAAGGCCCAAGAGAAAGCCAAAAAGGAGCAAGAAGGTAAGGCCCCGTACTCTTCTGGGCTGCCCTTCCCAAGCCCTAACAGCCCTTTCAGCAGAGCCTTACACTTTTTGAAATGCTTCTCCACCACGTTGAGCCACTGTGCAGATGAAACTATTACATCTGCCATGTCATCGGTGCTCACCTCCGCCCTGTAAGGTGACCAGAAGTTCTTATTTCTACTTTGCACCTGAGGGAACTGAGGTGCGGCTGACCTGTCGGGAGACTACAGGACAGGGAATGGACCCAGCCAGCTCTTCTTGTAACAGACACGTTTCCCTTCCCCCTAATATCACACTGCATCCCTTCTCATCTTCCCTGTAATCACAACCAACCCTTGGGGGACACATCACAAGTCCCATCCTGACTCAGGTGACTGATTGGCTTGTTGTTTTTGTTTAAGGGGACTGTACATTTCCTGCAAACACTGGAAGTGCTCATAAACTTGACAAAACAGCTTCTACATCTTAGCCTCCTGTGTCCCATGCACTGCAGCCAACATTCTGTACACTTGAAATGTCTCTAAATGGCACTGTGGGTTATTTAATCCTTACAGTAACCCTCTGGGGATCATTGTCTCCCTTTTACAGACAAGGAAAAGGAGGCTCAGAGACATCAACAGTGTAAGATCACGCAGCAAATTAGTAAGGTCTTTATAACTCTGAAACCTTGCTTTTTCCTGTCATTACAACAGTAGCTTGAAAAAAATTTCAGTGATTGAAAATTAAACACACACACACACACACACACACACACACACACACACACACACATCCAGAGTAATGTTAGCTTGAGTTCCCAATTTAGTCATAAGCAGACCTAGCAAATTTTGGTCCCCAAGGGAGGAGGTGACACTTTCCTCGGGAGGCAGACTCCTGCTCTGGCCTCAGCTCGGTGACATCACTGCCCTTCCTTACTTGGCCTTACCTCTCTTCTGGAAAAATCCAAGAAAATCATAGTGCTTTTTCATTAAGGAAATAATTACAAACTTGAGCTCTCTTAGTTCTTACACAGAACTTAAAGACTGCTTCCTTACATTCTCATCCAGAGAAAAATCAGGAAGAAAATCCCTGGCAGTGTTCCAGCCTCCGACTTCCTGCTTTTCCAGAAAGCTTATGTCCCCGTTACCATCAACTTGAAATAAAGTATCTCTTTTCATTTTTTCATTTACTTGTGGATTGAGGTTTTTCACCATTGCATTATGGGATCCTCTCCCTGAAATCTTCTGCATTTGAAAAAAGTCCCAAGGCAGCATCCAGTAACAATATTATTACATTCAAATCTAATTTTTATTGAACACTTATGAATTTGCCAGGCACGGGCCTAGATGCTTCAGAGGGTTGCCTATATGATCCTCATGGCAGCCTGTGGAGGAAGAACCCTGATTCTTATCTGTTCCTAGCCCTTGGTAAGTGTCAGAGAAGGATCTTCAGATACACATCTCCGAGCCCAAAGCACAGGCCTACAAGAAGTGGAAGTTGTAGAAAAGAATCTGAGAGCCTTTGTGCTGGGCATGACCATGCTTCTGGACCTGGAATCTGTAGGGTGTGGAAAATGGTTTCCCTTGGTCTGCAAATGGTTCTGTCACCCTGAGCACTCTGGCGACATATGTTTGTAGTGTATGAAGTTCGTGGGTGCTATATTACTTCCCAATCACTGCGGTAGCAAATTACAGACTGGATGCCTCCAAATAACACAGACTTGCTGTCTTACATTTCTGGAAGTCAGAAGTCCTTAAAGCGGGGTGTCCATAGGGCTCTGTTTCATTGAAGGCTCCAGGGAGAGAATCCATTTCCTTACCTTCTCAAGCTTCTAGAGGCCACTTGCATTTCTCAGCTCATGGTCCCTACTTCACAGCATTCTGACCTCTGCTTCCATTGCCACATCTCCTTCTCTGACCCTGACCCTCCTGCACCCCTCTTATAAGGACCTTTGTGATTATACTGGGCCCACTCGGATAATCCGGGACAGTCTCCCAGTGCAAAGTCCTTAACTTAATCACACCTGCAAAATCCTTTCCCCCACACCAGGTAGCGTATTCACAGTTCTGGAGATTAGAACATGGACATCTTTGGAACTACTATTCAGTCTAGCACAGATGGAGACCAGTTTTGGAACTGTGTGAGTGAAGGAAGGCCCACCAGAGATCAAGAATGTCCCCGCAGCACCAGAGCCGCCCTTGCCCTGGCGTAGACACTCCATAGCAAGTGTGGGCTGGGAGCTGAGCCATTGAGGGCCCTACAGCCAAGGCTGGTGAGTGAGTCACTTTCCCTCACTTTCCTCTCTCTGTTCCCTCCACAGAGAGCAAACGCAGGGAGGCACTTCAGAAAGAGAAGGAGCGTCTCCAAAATATGGATGAGGAAGAATATGATGCCATGACAGAGGAGGAGAAAATCATGTTCAATCGAGAGGTTCGGCAGGCCCTCCGGGAAAGGAAGAAGAGGTCAGAATCAAGGGGTAGTCAGGCTGGAAGTGGTTCCCCCCAGGAGTAACACACAGCCCATCCTGGAGACTGGGATCACCTTCCGGGGGAGCAGCATGACCAAGGGAGACACAGGAGGGTCACCTTCTGGGGAGCAGCGTGACCAAGGGAGACACAGGAGGATCACCTTCCGGGGGAGCACTGAGACCAAGGGAGAAAGGAAGATGACCTGCTAAGAGCAGGAAAACACCTTGACCATCAAGGGGACTGGTTGCTGCAGCCTTTCAGGGTTTCTTTCATTGTCCTCCCTGTCCTTCTCTCTGGAGGACATCTGACACTAGAGGGAAGGTTGTATGATATAATGGCAGGGGACTTCTGGCCCCTCTGTTCTCCCAGGGCTCCCACAAGCTTCTCCTGACAACTGCCCCCTAGGTGTGGCTCATCAGCCTCTGTGCTCAGGTGTCCACAGCTGGTGACTGAGGGGCCACTCTCTTGACATAAGCTTAATGGTCGCTCCCCAGAACTCAGTCATTTCTCCTTCCCCAGCCATCATCTTGGCCTTCTGTAATGTTATCTGTGCCCTGAGTTCTGACCACCTGTCCCACTTGATCCTCGGCCTGGACAGTTCACCAGAGACCCTGGGCAGTCTCTCAGCCACTTTCTGTGCCCATCACTGGGAACCACACAGGAAAGACTGAATCCCCTCCACACCACATGGGCCCCAGGAGACTCAAGCTATCTCAGATAGCAGTAGAATATGTGTCCTTTCTGCCCTCAGACCTTCAAACGTGCTGGGAGAGGAGGGTATATTGCTTACCCTCCATAGAATTCCACACATTGGCAAAGCCAAGATACTTGCCCTACTGTAGAGGGACATAGTCTCCTTCCACCTCCAGACTCCTCCAAATGACCCCAAAAGAGCTTTTATGCCCTCTCTGCCCCCATAGTATGCCCTCATTTCTTCATCTGCATGGTCCCTTGTAAAAATGCCCAGGGGGTGCTGCCTGGTGGCTGGGTCTCAGTTAAACATCTGACTTCAGCCCAGGTCATGATCTCACAGTTCATGAGTTTGAGCCCTGCATCAGGTTCTGTGCTGTCAGCACAAAGCCAGCTTCGGATCCTCTCTCCCCGTCTCTCTCTGCCCCTCCCCCCCTTTCTTGCTCTCTCTCTTTCTCAAAAATAAACATTTAAATAAATAAACAAACAAACAAACAAACAAACAAACCCAGTCCTCCAGAGGTATAAAAATACTAGCTTTGGGATTCCAAAGGAATCTCTTTTCTTTCTCATCCAGGTCATTGCTTTCAGGAATTTATTTCATAGTGGACTTGGAAAATATAAATCTGATCCTCAAAGCTCAGTAATGACTTGTTTGTGTGACACACACACACACACACACACACACACACACACACACACCTAGTAATGATGAGCTGCTACAGTGGATGATAGAGAATCACAGCAACCAGGAGCAACCAGGGATTCCTAGAAACGAAAACAGATGGGTTTTGTACTTTCAGAAATGCTGTCCCCTCCACTCTTGTTTATATTTGGTATCCCAGCCTTGGTGCCCCTTCTGCCACTGGCAACAGGGCAGGCCCAGCTGAATCCATAGCAGGAAGGGATAGACAAAAGAAAGGAATGTGGCTTTCAGATCCACCACCATGGCTCCAAGCTAGCCATTAGGGACTGCTATTTATTTATTTTTTTTATTTATTTTTAAATTTTCTTTTTAACATTTATTTATTTTTGAGACAGAGAGAGACAGAGCATGAACGGGGGAGGGTCAGAGAGAGGGAGACACAGAATCTGAAACAGGCTCCAGGCTCTGAGCTGTCAGCACAGAGCCCGATGCGAGGCTCGAACCCACGGACGGACCGTGAGATCATGACCTGAGCCAAAGTCGGCCGCTTAACCGACTGAGCCACCCAGGTGCCCCAGGGACTGCTATTTAAAACACCATTTCTTGAGACACCTGAGTGGCTCAGTCAGTTAAGCATCAGACTTCGACTCGAGTCATAATCTCATGGCTCATGAGTTCAATCCCTGCTTCAGGCTCTGTGCTGACAGCTCAGAGCCTAGAGCCTGCTTCGGATCCCGTGTCTCCCTCTCTCTCTGCCCCTCCCCCACTCACACTCTGTCTCTGTGTCTCTCAAAAGTGAATAAACGTTAAAAAATAAATAAATAAAACACTGTTTCTGTTCTAATGTTGTCTGAACATTAGATGTAACAAGTATAGGAAGCTGAGCCACATCTGAACTGATATCAGAACAATCTTAGCAACTTACTTTTTGAAAACTGCTAACATCAAGCTATTTTCAGCCCTTGCCTTGCTCTCCTATGAAAGAAGACTGATATACAGATTGAGAGTTCCTCTTAGTTGAGTTTGAGGTGATCAGTTTTGCTGAATGACTTTTCAGAGACCCTACTTTCTTTCTTTCCTTTCTTCCCTTCTTCCCTCCCTCCCTGTCTTCCTTCCTTCCTTCCTTCCTTCCTTCCTTCCTTCCTTCCTTCCTTCCTATTTACCCACATTATTTACCCACATTTCTTTACCTGCATTTCATTCTTCTTATGCCCAAGAAAGCTCTGCCCATGTCCCTCCACTGGACACTCCCAGTTAGGGGGAGTGGACAGGAGAGGCTCTAAACTCTGTTTTCTCTGCTTGGTTTGATGAAGGGAGCTGGAGAGGCTGGCAAGGGAGATGCATGAAAAGAAGTTACAGCAGGAGCTTGAGCGGCAAAAGGAAGAAGATGAGCTAAAACGGAAGGTCAAAAGGCCAAAGCAAGGACCAGTAAAGGAGGAACCTCTCACAAAGAAATCTCAAACAGCAAACCGGCAGGTAGCAACCCTCTCTTGCTCCTTAGCAAGAAGCAGAACAGAGAGAGCATACATTGTAACCAGCCCATCAATCCAGTACTTTCCCTTCCACAAAATTGACCTGATACTGTTTGGATTTTGCAGTGGAGCAGAAGGTAGGAGGGAAGGGGCCAACATTTGTCACAGGCTGATTGTGTGCCAGGATCCCTGGCTGCCCTTTATGTAATTCTGTCATTTTGGCCTCCCTCCCACCCTGTGAGGTTCAGAGCCATGAACCCTGCCTGGGGTTGAAAGAGACAAAGTCGTGGGTATCAGACCTCCCCCAGTTACGTCTGACCACAGTCATTGTACTTTCCACTGTACCCCGCCCTCCCCGTAAGTCCCCTGGATGGTGCTGAATGGGCTGGTATTCACAGTTTGCCTCAGTAAGCCACAAAGTCAGTAGAGCCCCGGTGTTCAACCAACAGCTTATCTTGACAATGGTCAAGGAAGGCACTGCAACATAAGCTTGTCCTTGCAGACAACTAGTGATAGTTTACCAGCCTGCCAAGCTTAGCAGTCACATCTCTGGGGCCATGACCCGGAAAGGCAGAACAGCCAACACAGCACCAAGGGTGGTGCTCACAGCCCGGGAGGGTAGCTAGCCAGCTGGTGGGCACTGAGGGTGCTCTGAGGGTGAAGCTAAAGCCAGACAAGCCAGACTCCCAGACAAGATGCAGACTGGTCCCAGTAGATGAGCAAGGCACAGTGACCACATCTGAGCAGACACAAGGGCAGAGGAATTAGGCTTCAGCGGCCACAGTCAGGTAGAGCTCAGGAAGGAGCAGGGTCTGAGTGTGCAGAAACGGCCCAGGCTTGGGAGCAGAACCAAGCACAAGAAGCAAGAAGGCCTGGACTCTCTGCTGTACCTGGCCTCCGGCTGCTCTGTGCTGGGCTCCTGCAACCTTCCAAGGGCAAGCCTTCCCTGCCCCTCTCTGGCCGCTCCTTCCACACAGAGTCCTCTGCCTGAAATCTGTTGTCCGGACAGAACATTCAGTGTCTTGGCAGTGACTCTACTGACAGTGGAGAAAGACACAGTAGTAGCCAAGCCCCTCCCCTCCATACTCAACTAGGTGAGTGACCCCTCCAGGGGACAGCTCTACCCAGCACTGACCTCCTAGCTGCGTTGGAGATGAGACAGAGGAGTGGTACGGTGAGGCGCTGAGGCAAGGGGGAAGCCAACCCAGCGAGCCTGCCTCAGAGCCCAGCTTTATGGAGGAGGCGCACTTTCAGTGGGAAAGGGGGTTCTGGGCTGCTCTGCAGGCAGTGAACATTCGGCTAGACTTCATGTCATCAAAGAATGAACAAAAACCTCTGGGGCCTCCCCAAGGATTCCATCCAGAGGGGAAGAAAATCAGAGCCCACAAAGCAAGTTTAAAAGGGCAGGAGAAAAAGAATGAAGTTGGTTTCTCTAGGCCAGGTTAATTAAATAAATAGGTATTTTTTAAAAGCCAGGGCACAGCCAAATTCTTAAACTCCTGTTTGTTCCCCACGAAGGACCGTGGAGAGGATATTTTAACAAGGACCCCCCAAGATGACACAGACACAGACATAGCCCCTGGGTCTATAAGAGGCACCTGGGGCTCTGTTAGGCCTTCTTTCAAAACACAATATCCTCTTGCTCTCATTTATGCCGTTGTTCTCCAGTAAAGAAATGTTTTAAGCATGTTTTATGTGTTTTGCCTCCTAGATTCTTACTTTTTCCAAACTAGATGTCAAGATGGATGCAGTAGAAAGGAAAGTATCCATCAGGGAGCAGTTAACCGAGAAGGAGGACCTGACAAAGAAGAGAAGGAACCAACTGGCAGACCCTCACGTGGTTGGGTCTCCCCTTGTCCAGGAGCCAGAGGACAGTGAGGGGGACCTCCTGAAGGATGCTGACAAGCACCTGGCCCACAAGTTTAAGACCTATGAGCTGACTCTCAAGGATGTTCAGAACATCCTCATGTACTGGGACCGGAAGCAAGGCATTCTGCTGCAACACATGGGCACCGAGGACATACCCCACGAGGCTGATGACCAGCGCCAGGTTCCTTCGGGTGGGCGCCGAGGCCGCAAGGACCGGGAGAGGGAGCGTGCAGAGAAGGAGAGAGCCGAGAAGGAGCGCCAGGAGCGGGAGAAGGCTGAGAGGGAGCGTCTGGAGAAGCTCCGGGCTCTGGAGGAGCGGAGCGATGGAGGAGAGGCTGATGGGGAGGAGGACCATGAGGGGAAGAAGGATCTAGGCGTGCCATTAATAGACATCCAGACACCTGACCTGGAAGGCTTGAACTGGAAGCAGGCCCTGGACAATGACAGGCTTCCCAAAGGGGATCAGGTACAGACTCTTTTCCAGGATGCAGATGTAATGAATGGGGTAGCAGGTATTGTACTAATTACCATTAAGGTGTTTCTTTCTGTGTCCCCTTAATTCCGTTAATCTCTGATTAATCCCTTGGATATAAGACAACAGTGGCTAAAAGGACCTGTTTCTAGGTGAAAATCCATAGAAAGCTCCACAGATCTAAATTACTCTATCTGACCTCATAAAAAACTGTCTATAGGGTTGATTTTTAATATCAATAATACTGGTGTTACAGGCTGGCAAGGTAGGTACGCTGTAGGGTGAAGCAAGAGGCTCCACTACTTTAAAATCTTGTTCCCACAAGTTCTTATAGTGACAGAAATCATACTATTTATCAGATAGCCTTTGGCCCTAGAAAATATTGCATATCCAGAAGCCTCTTGGGTAAGGGTTTGAAGGAGACGGTTACTATAGCCTTTTGTCTGAGGAAGAACTTCTGTAAAGCACCAGAAAGCAAATAGTTTAGGCTGCGGGTCATACAGTCTCTGTCACAACCACCACCAACATATAAATCAATGATTTTGTTCCAGTACAACTTCATTTACAAAAGCAGGTAGCAGGCCAGACTTGACCAGGGGGACACAGTTTGCTGATCTCTGGTTTCGTCTGTAAGAAATTAGACACAACCTTAACAAGGAGAGAACAGAGCCTGGGAGGAATGTATGGCAGGTAAGGGTAATGGGAGGACACGGGTAATTCCGCAAGGGGGCACATTAGGGTGTGGTTTGGCCCCACAGCAGCAGGCCAGGCGGGCCAAAGGGCAGAAGACCGTTGGAGGACACACCACCACTCGTTTTACAGTTCCGCCTCCACTCAGCCTTAGATAAGGCATCATGGCCGTTTTTCCCCTAGAATTATGTTTTTTTAAAAAAAGAACATCTTCTCATCTTGCTTTGTGCTCCAGTACTATAGCCAAGATGATCTGCTTGCCTTTTTGTTTTCTCTCCACACTCCAAGCCACAGGTTAGACTGTTGGTAACCCTGGCTCTATTAATTTAACAATTGGTACAAACTGTTCATTCCTTTCCCTCGCAGACATTCAAACCCTGGGAGTTAACGCTAGCTAAGCATTAGGTCTTTAGCCACCTGCCCTGCAGGTTAGAAACCCAGGATCCCATGAAGACTGTTGCCTGCTTGGCCTAATAGCCCATTTGGTCCACAGAACGGGTGCTCTGGTGGGCTGTAACACCATTGTGATGATGACAAATCTAGAGATAGCATGCTTATTCTGAGGGGCTCCATGCTGAGAAGGAAGTTGCTGCTAAATTTTAAAGGCATCTGCTCTGGAAGATGCTCCTTCAGTATATATGAGAGCAGAAGGGGAGAATGCTGTAGGAATGAATGTTCTCTTTGGTTTCTTTTTGACTTCTCTCTTCCTTCCCATCCTTTACCCCATTCCCAGAACCTTGGCTTTTTTCTTCTTTGCCATATTTGACCTGCTCTGACCCTATCTTTCAGCATTAGAAGGAAAGAACATTTAAAGGTGAAAGAACAATTAACACGGGATCTGAAAACAGATGGAACAACTCTGTACTATAGACATCAGAGCCTTAAGAGCTAGTCTCTAAAACATAGTTTTGAGTGCCTACTATGAGCTAGGCCCTGTGCTATATTGTCCTGGTTCTTGTCCCAGTGGAGTTTATGTAACATCCAGCTGCAGAGACAGACACAGTAGGGTGACAAGGGCGATGATGAGAGAGGTACAGGGAGCGTGCAGCCACAGCAAGTGCCCCAGCCTGGTCTAGGGTGTGGGGATCTAGAAAAACCTACAGAGCTGTGTCAGAGGTCTTTCACACCCCTCCCCTGACACATGCCCATAGCAGGGGCATCTCCCAAGAATGTTGAGGAAAAGACAGGAGGGTCTGAACCACCCTGTGCTCACTCAGGGAGGAGCTGGGGGAACCCTACCCTGTGCGTAGGAAATTAACCATGGGCTTTTCCTTTAGATCCTGGACATGTTGGGTCTGGGCTCCTCTGGCCCACCCATCCCACCTCCGGCCTTATTCTCAATCATCTCCCACCCCCTGAAGCGGCTGCCTCCGGCCACAACAGAAATCCTGAAGCATTTTGTGTTTGTGATCCCACCACCTGAAGAGCTCTCCCTGCAGGAGGAGAAAAGAGAAGGGGAAGCAGAACCAGAGCTTTCAAGCACTGTGAGCTCTGCGAAGGTAAGGAGCAAGCCAGCTGCTTGCCCTCCTGACCTTGGCGGGAATTCAGATGGGCAGAAAGAGGCCACTTTCCACATGGTCAAAAATTGAGTACAGCGTTGGCTGTCATGCTCACTGATGTGTTTGCCTTTGACTCATCAGGGATCCTGCCTGGGGAACCCCGCATGAGCCTCTCTCAAAATGGCTCATTCTCATCTTCCACCCTTTCCAGCCCCCGTGGGATGGTCTAGGGAACTTGTTGAATTGCTCTGAAGCTTATGTGTGAGAAACAATTAAGCAAGACCAGCTCTTTTAGAAAAAAGATATTAGAATGTATTGGGAAGCTAAGGTAGTTCACACAGGGCATGAGAATACAAGAATCAACAGACACGAATTAAGGGAAGACACAGCACTAGAAAAAGGACAGATTACCAAAGAATTTGTCAAGGGAAGATTAGATATTTTGGTAAACTCACTTTTTATCTCTTTATTGACACAAGGCGGTAAAATTAATTCCAGCTGGGTTAAAAATATAAGCAATCTGAGGGCACCTCAGCTCATTCGGTTGAGCATCCGACCCTTGATTTCAGCTCAGGTCATTATCTCACTGTGAGTTTGAACCTAGCATCGAGCTTCATGCTGACAGCATGGAGCCTGCTTGGGATTCTCTCTCTCTCTTTCTCTCTCTCTGCCCCTCCCCTACTCTCTCTCTGTGTCTCTCAAAATAAATCAATGGGCCTTTAAAAAATTCAAAATATAAGCGATCCAAATGAAATCATATAAAAGTAAAAGAAAATAGATATGTAATTAATAGAATAAATCACAAAGGAAAAATAGATTTGACCAATAATATGCAGAAGGTATATATATTAAGAACTATAGATGGGCTTTTTATTCCCAGAGGAGTGTGGTGGCCCCAAATTTGAATCTCTCCACACAGCCTCCTACAAAACATACACCCCAGCAAGAATAATAAAATCACCTGGGGGTGCCTGGAGGGGGGGGGGGCTCAGTCAGTTGAGCATCCGACTTCCACCCAGGTCATGATCTCGCGGTTCATGAGATTAAGCCCCACATCAGGCTCGGTGCTGACAGCTCAGAGCCTGGAGCCTGCTTCAGATTCTGTGTCTCCCTCTCTCTCTTCCCCTTCCCAGCTCATGCTCTGTCTCTCTCTCAAAAAAATAAATAAATAAGTAAATAACAGCATTTAAATAAATAAATAAAATCACTTATAGGCTCTGCCTAAGGCTCAGTTAGGTGAAGAGACTGCCCCAAACTGCTATTTACAAGTAAGAAACTGTCGTCTGAGGGACACCTGGATGGCTCAGTCAGTTGAGCATCTGACTTCAGGTCATAATCTCGCAGTTCGTGAGTTCAAGCCCCATATCTGGCTTGCTGCTGTCGGTGAGGAGCCAGCTTTGGATCCTCTGTCCCTGTCTCTCTGCCCCCTCCTCTCTCTCTCTCTCTCTCTCTCTCTCTCTCTCTCTCTTCCTCTTTCTCTCAAAAATAAGTAAACATTTAGAAAAAAAAGAAATCATCATCTGAGATCAGCAGCATGTATAGGCAGGCCTTTCTAGAACAGAATCCAAATAAAAAAGATTAAAAAATTGCCAACATCAGAGGTGACTATGACACCAAACTCTTTCCTTAAAATGAGCCGCAAACAGAAAAAGATTAAGCATTCTTTAACTTACCATTTTAGGAGGAACTCTAGTTCATCCCCAATTAGCAGAAGAAAGTTCTTCATTCTGGAAGAATGGCAACTAAAACTATAAAAAGAAGAGTAGAATTAGAAAAACACAGGGCGCCTAGGGGGCTCAGTCGGTTAAGCGTCCAACTTCGGCTCGGCTCATGATCTCACGGATCATGAGTTTGAGGCCCGCATTGAGCTCTCTGCTGTCAATGCAGAGCCACTTCTGACCCTCCGTTCCCCGCCCCCCTCGGCTCCTCCCCAGCTCTCGCACACATGCTCTCTTTCTCTCTCTCAAGAATAAACTTTTTTAAAAAAAGAAAGAAAAACACTATTCTGTTATCCCCAGAAAAGTATTAATTGAGGAGCACCAACTTATACAAAACAAAAAGCAGTGCTTTGTTGGGGAACAAGATGCGCACCGCGAGCCCAGAGCATCATCCCACAGGTGACTAGCCAGCTGCAAAAGGAAAAGCCCACTTTACCGTGGCCACGTCTGGCGGGCAGCACTCCAGCCACGTGAACACACTGCGTCTGTAATCATGGGTCGACATGGCATTTTGTCCCTCATTATGATGGAGTGTGATATATACCGCATCCTCTATGAATCAAATCAAGCTTTGAAGCCTAATTTTTGTCTTACAAAAAATACAGGGAATAAAGGAATAAGTGAAATGACCCTCTAAGAATAGTCAGAAAATTTCAGTTTGGAATATTCTATCAGAACACGGGTCTGGTCTGTCCCAAAATCAATGTCATTGGGAGGAGATGAGGGGTGTAGAGTAAAAGGTACTAAGGAAACACAACAAAATGCATATGGGAGCATATCCCCTGCAGCTTCAAGCTTTCTCTAGGCTTTGGCCTCCTCCTCGGGGAATGGGATGCCAGGAAAAGCTCTGGACTCCTCTCCTCTTCTCGTACTCCTCTTCTCTGCTAGGATAGTTGGCTGGGCCCTCCCCTGCTCTAGGCAGCCACCAGCATCCTGGACCTGCAGCGCGGCCATCCCAGACAGCAGGCATGTTGTAGTTGTCTCTGTTCATGTGTATGCAGATGAGTATTTAAGACCTCGTGCTTGTTCTTAATCAAGGCGCAGGAGGAGCAGACCACCTCCTCCAAGGGGAGCAGACAGAAACTGAAAGAAAAGGCAGATCAGGTCCGAGACACTCAGAAGGACAAACGTCGCATGGCCTTCAGCAGGAAGGTCTTTTCTGGGGCAACGTCTGGAGCCATTGCCCCCCTGTCAGACACGGAGCAGAACAGCCTCTCTGGGCAGTTGTCTCAGGAGAAGTTTACCAGGTGGGCCTCTGGACCACCCGGGGGTGGGGGTAGTTTTGAAGCCCAAATAGAGGGTGTGGCTGACACAGTGCCCGAGGGGAGAAGGGCCGTCCTGCCTGCGGGACCCTCTGCGTGATTGTGTCCAACCCTGGCAGGCGGGGACACCTCCCAGGCAGCTGTCCTGCCTGCTCCTGCCCCAGAGGAAGCCTTCTCTCTTTAAAAGCCCCATGGTCGTTGGCAGGCTGAACCATTTCCGGTGGATCGTGCCAGCCAACGGTGAGGTGGCCTTACGAATACACTTCTCTTCTGCTGACCTTGGGAACTTTGACCAGACATTTAACTTTGAGATCCTTGGGACTCACCGCCAGTACCAGCTTTACTGCCGAGGCGTGTGCAGTTACCCGTACATCTGCCAAGACCCAAAGTAAGTCCGTTGTACTTTGAAAGAGAGAGTTGACAGAAACACTTTCGTTTTCCCACGTGGCACTTTGAGCAAGGTAGCTCTCCCTACCAATGTGGGCCCGGGTTTGCCAGCCGTACTGGGCATCAGTGTCTTGGACACTTACAAAGCCACAGGAATGTCATATGCCATGAAACTGAGCTATGGAGCACGTCAGTAGATGTCAGGCCGGCAAAATGTCCTCCTCTGGTGAGTTAGTTGGCTTATTTAACTACTGAGCTAATTTAGGCAGATTCGGTACGTACCATCAGACTTTTTCTCCTGTAATATCACTAAATGTGTGGAAGTCCACAAGCGGACTTTTATTCTGAGCTATCAAACACCACTGCGCCCCTTATGCACAACATAAGCTACCAAACACCACTGCGCCCCTTATGCACAACAGTCACCTGGCTGAGCAAGCTAGTGACACAACCCCTCTAGGGGAAGAGGCCTTTTATAGCTTGTCCACCAGGAAGATGTTTTTTGCAATTCTCGCCAGGAGGCCACACTGGACAAGGAACTCAGAAGCTAGCTAATGTCCAGAACTAGTTTTCCATAGGGGTTGTTTTTGTAGCTGGGCACCCTAGAACAGGAAATCTAGCTCAGCTCTATCATCAGCCCCTCATTATTGAAGTCTCCACTGGGAATCTTTTTTCTCAAGTTCAAACCATTCTATCATCCCAGGGGTGGTGGGATGGAACCCATCCCAGGGGTGGTGGGAGGGAACAGGACCAAAGGCTTAACTCAGGTCCTCAAATTAAGAATCATTCTGTCTCCAGACACCTGAACCCTTTGCTGAACAGGGAATATTGGGTTTATGTAAACATCAAGTGGAGGCATCGAACTTCCACTCAGAGAGCCTCTCTTCCTCTCTTCTTCCTCTGTATTCAGAGTGGTATTTCCTGAGTGGAAGACAGACATGAAGACAAATGAGGTCATCTTTAAGAAGTATATTATGAGCATGGAGAGGTTTTACTTCGGGCCACTGCTTTGTGGAAAATCAAGAGATAAGTAAGTGTTCCATTATTTCAAAACAGATTTCAGACTCCAAGTTGGACTCATGAATAATAGTGCAAAGCAGGATTTCCATGTGGATGTAGTTTTTATAAGGCTGCCCCAGTTAGCCCTGAGCCACAAATCAGGAGAACTGGGTTCTTGTGCCCCGAGTTCCTACTAAGCACCCAGATGAATGCAGACACCATCTTCCCAGATGGAAAATCCCAGAGGAGGACCAGTTTTGTTGGAGAAAGGGTAGGATCAAGAGTTGACTTTGCGATATGTTGTTTGAGATGCTTAGGAAGTATAGCTAGTAGCCACAGAAAGCAAGGAATAAGCTCTGTGGTTTTTGTTCTCAGAGGACATCCGTGGGATTCAACAACATGGAGACCATAGGGGCCTTAGCAAGGGTCCTTTTAGGGATTTCTGAGGATGAAACCCAAGCAAAGTGAGTTGAGGAGTCAGTGGCTGGTAAAAGGAGGGAGATGGAGTGTGAAGATAGTTCTTTGGAAAGCTTGACTGTGAAGAAAGAGAGGCAGTCAAGGATGAGAGGGAGACATGGAGTCCAAGGAACACTGCTCACACACTGTTGTTCTTATGATGTTGGGATGCCAAGAGGACACAGGGAGGAAGAGGTCAGAGTTTTGAGAGAAAGTAAGGGCCATCAGTGGTACAGCTCCCTGAGACTACACAATGGGATACAGAGATGCTGTTCTTGCCAGGAAGAGGGGCCACCACCTCCTACTAGGAGAGAGGAAGGCAGATGGCTTCAGGTGCAGATTTGGTCGAAACAGTGAGAAGGTTCCCATGCAACCGTCTATTTTCTCCGTGACACATTTTCAAGGTCATCCCTAACAGGGAGGGAAGTGGAGGGAAGATAAAATTGTTGAGAAAATGTAGAGCAGATTAAAGAGTTTTTGTGGAAAGCTGGGGAGGTAGAATACCAGAGAAACAGATTAAAGTTGTCAGGCAAAATTGGGTGCCCCAGGTGAGGGTGATGGCCATACATTTCTAGTGAGACCAGTTTGTTCGGTCACATACAAACTTCCCATTGTGTAGGCAGGGAGGTTAAGACCAAAACTGGACCCAGTTCTAGCCACGTCTTAATTCAGTCTAGCATTGATTATGATAAGTAGAGAATGTTTCTGTTCTCACTGACTTGGTGCAACTAACGAGCCCTCTTTGTTCTCCAGTCCCTCAATACCCGGAGTTTATTTCCTAAGAGGCTGGACCAGAAAGCCCAGATGAGGAGGGTTGGCTGACAATGGAGTGGATCTTCAAGGCCCAATAGAAGGGTTTCAGAGAGAGACGGAGGGGGGTCAGATTGATGGACATGATGTACAAAGCAGCCAAGGTCAGAAGTCAGGGAAATTATGGCCATTCAGAGAGGCATGTGTTCTGGCAGTGGTGGAACCAACCAGAATTTGGGGCCAGACAGTGCTGGTCCAGAAGGAGAGGATTACAGTGGCCCAGAAACAAGGCCCAGTACAATCGGTTATCATTTATTTATTTTCTTAAATCTTGCTGAGCCTCAATGTTCTCATCTGCAAAATGGGAAAATAATAGCACCCACCCACAGATTTGTGAAACTGAACTGGATAATACACATGAGACTTAGCACAGTGCTGGATGGTGGCGGTGACCAGTTAGATATGAAGGTCACCCCCGCTTTGGTGTTGACACTGAGAAAATTCTGTCTCTATGACCCTGACTTGGTCTCTGCCATTTGCTCTCCTTCTTTCCTTTATCACTGTCTATCCAAAAAGCTTTTCAGACTGTTTCTGGGCAGCAGTGAAGAGTATGGTGACTCTGTTTTCCTGACCTGTGCTCTGACTTCTGATGATGAGCATCTTCATTGGCATTCCTTGTACCTTCTGTGATTCCTTTTCTGTTCAGTGCCATTAATTGAGCAGCTTCTAATGCCAACAGTTCTCAACTCTGTGGAGAGTCACGAAGGAACAGAAACAGCCATGTACGAACCACACCAAATGAATGTACGTCAAAACAGTAACATCTTGTACAGGTCTAGGAGGAGGAGGTAAAGGAGGTCATCTCTAAGACAGATGTGAAATAATAAGTTACTCAAAGGTTCATGCCTCCTGGGAAGATAAGCCCTGGGAAGGATAGAGCTGCCTGGTTCTGTTAGAATTCTTTGCCATGATAGCTGCCACTGCATTTAATACTCATAGAAATCCCAACAAGTATTATCTTCCCCTCTTAGAGATGAGGAGACCAAGGCTTGCAGGGAGAGGGGTCAGGTCATAGCCACCAGTCTCCACAAGTGCACAGCTTGTGTTCTTAGCTGCCACGCTACTGCCTCAGTGAACCATACTACCCTTTGTACACCCCACAATCTCCTTTTCCACCTGATCTCTCAGTCAGTGCTCACATCCACATCCCTAATTCTTTTTTTTTTAATGTTTATTTTGAGAGAGAGAGAGAGAGAGAGAAAGCAAGTAGGGGAGCAGCAGAGAGAGAGGGAGACAGAATCATAAGCAGGATCTGTGCTTTCATCGTGCATGAGCTTGAACTCATGAACTGTGAGATGGTGACCTGAGCCAAAATCAAGGGTCAGACACTTAACTGACTGAGCCACCCAGGCGCCCCCTCCCCACCGCCACATCCCTAATTCTTGTTCATTTACAGGTACAAGTCATCCTTGTTCCCAGGCAACATGGAAACATTGACAATCCTGAACAATTCGCCAATGGTTGCAGAGGTGTTCTTCTGCTTTCAGAATGATGTCAAAGCAAACACCTACTTCCTGGAGCCCATCAACATGGTTCTGAAACCCAATGAGAAGCAGGTATAGTCACCTGGAAACAAGTCCACCAGGGCAAGTCTTTCTTGGGAAATTTGACACCTTGGTGTTCTCAGCATAAATGTATTTTGTTTTGACTCTTCCTTTAGATGCTGAACATATGGGCCTACCCTACTGCAGTTGGTGTCTTTGACGACTGCATTGTCTGCTGCATCAAGGAGAACCCAGAGCCAGCGGTCTTCAAATTAAGCTGCCAAGGGGTCCGCCCAGAACTAGAGCTGGAACCCAGGCAATTGCATTTTGATCGGCTCTTGCTGCACAGGTCAGAATTCTGGATGATACGAGGACTGCAATGGAATTTAAAGAACATTTAGTTGTAGGGCAACCAACTCATCCCGATTTTCTCAGGACTTTTCTAGTTTTAGCACTGAAAGTCTGCATCCTGGGAAACTTCTAGTCCTGTGCAAGCCAAAATGGTTAATAATCCTATTCAGTTCACAAATTAACTTGATTTCAGTGGGGTTCAGGAAGCACCCCCATTCCCAATATCAATTGCCAAAGTGTGTGCATATTTGCAGCTTTCTCAGAAGAAGGTCTCACTTTTTTCCAGGTTCTCTAAGCAGTCCATTACCCTAAAAGGTTAGGAATCCTTGGTCTAGAAATTGGAGCCTAAAGAGAGAATACTAGACCAAAACTGGAACTTAACATATTCATTCACTGGCTTCATATTATTCTAAAGAGAATGTTTACTTCTGGGGCTACTAGAAGAGAATATTGTTATGATGTGTATCCTGCATTCCTTGATTGTTAACACCAGGTCCGATTACCTGATAAACACTGGTTAGTGAACTAAGCAATGATTGAAATAACCAGAAGTGCTTTTTCTGACCCACCATAATAAATCAGAATCATTTGAAACTGACAAAATTTCTTTTGGTCCCTGCAGAAAAGAATCCAAGGTAGTTCTTCTCCGTAACGTCACACCCCTGCCCGTGGCCTGGCGGGTCACCAGCCTGGAGCACCTGGGTGATGACTTCACTGTGTCCACCATGCAGGGGACCATCCCCCCCAAGGCTGAGTACAGCCTTCAGGTGCACTTCCTGCCCTCCAAACCTGTCAACATCAAGAGGGTGATCCGGTTGGAGGTGAGGCTTCACTTACCTTCAGACTTGGTCATCAAATGTGCACATATTGGGTTCCCTGATAGACACACATACACACACCCACACACAACCACAGCCAGGTTTCCCTCTTACATGCTCCCAACTGATCCCCATTTGACAACCATCAACCCACGGTGTCTCGTTCTGCACACAATTGTAAGCTCCATAAAGGCAGTCTCACTCGTGGCTGATTTCCTGGTGCCAAGAACAGAGCACTCATTCAATGCAGAGTGAGTGACTGACTGATGGTGTTACTATCCCTTTGTAAGCATGAGATTCCTGATTTCACACTCCCAAACCCAGTCACTGCTTAGATCCCTGTCTCCATAAACATCACCTTTTGCCCAGGTGCTCCCAACAGACACCTAGGAACCATCTTTGATTCCCTCCTTTCCATGACAGCCTGTGTCCGGCCCCGTCCTCCTCCAAGTCTTGTTAGTTCTGTCTCCCAGGATACCTCCCACCTGCCCGCTCCTCTGCCCTCACTGCTGCTGCCACCCTCGCCCAGGCTGTCTATAGCATCTCTCGCCTGGACTTTGGCAGAGGCCCATTCCCCATCTGGGTCAGTCAGGTCAGGCCCCTCTCCTTCCAGCAGCACTCTGCTGGCTCCAGCTGTAGTGAGGATAGAGCCCAGGGTCCCCTGCTTCTCAGTCCCTGCCTGCCTCAGTATCCAACCTCGCTCTCACTCATAGGCTCCATCATGGGGTCTCTTGGCTTTTTCCTGCCTCAGGCCTTTGGCCTTGCAGCAACCCTGCCAAGAATGTCACCCCCAGGTTCTGTGAGGTCCGCTAAACAGCACTGCTCCAACTGGGTTCCCCTAGTCACCGCATCAAGGTAATCTCCTGTTATGTGTGATCACTCGCCGTGTCTTCTGTCCTTCAGAGCATCTCCCCCTTTCAGATATCCTGTTTCTTTCTCTACTTTCTTATGTGAACTCCATCAGGGCAAGATCTTGCCTGACTTGCTCATCATCTGTATTCATTTCCAAGGGCTGACGTAAACAAATGCCCACAAACTAAGTGGCTTAAAACAACACACATCTATTCTCTCACAGTTCTGGAAGCCAGAAGTCTGAAATCAAGGAGCCTGCAGGGTCATACTCCCTCTGAAGACTCTGGGGGAAGAATCCTTCCTTGCTTCGTCCAGCTTCTGGTGGCTCCAGGTGTTCCTGGGCTTGTGGCTGCATTTCTCTAACTCTGCCTCCGTCTTCACATGGCCTTTTCTGTCTGCATTTCCTCTTCTTCTGTCTCTTATAAGGACATTTGTCATTAGGTATAGGGCCCACCCAGATAATCCAGGAAGATCTCACCTCAGGACCTTTAACTCAATTACATCTGCAAAGACTTTTTCCAAATAACGTCAGCTTCCTGGGTTCCAGGGGTTAATACATGGCCACCATTCATTCCACTACCCCATCATGCCCCCAGTGTCTAGGACAGGCCTATACGGAGAAGGTACTCAGTAGAATCTGTAAAATGAACTAACAAATGAATGAATGCCACTGACTTTTTGATGCTTGAATCAATTCCGCAACAATCAAGGATAATCAAGGGATTATCCAAGCTTCTCTTTGAATACTTGTAGGAATAGAAAACTTACCAATACTCAAAGCAGCCTGATTTTCCTTGGAACAGGTCTGACTATTAATTCTTCCTTGGGTTGAGTTCATATTTCCAACTGTAATTTACATGAGTTAATCCTGTTGCTACTTTGGGGTCCACTCACTGGATTTAATCTCTATTATCACATACCTATGACAGTCCTTAAGATAGCTGAACACAGATACTGATAGATTCATTTAATCAACAA
Source organism: Acinonyx jubatus (assembly GCF_027475565.1). Taxonomy (NCBI): domain Eukaryota; kingdom Metazoa; phylum Chordata; class Mammalia; order Carnivora; family Felidae; genus Acinonyx; species Acinonyx jubatus. The sequence goes on along the minus strand of NC_069396.1, from coordinate 13,460,460 downwards.
TTGTAGTGTATGAATATCAGACGATGAAAGTCAGCATTTTTTAAGTTTATTTTTTTATTTTGAGAGACAGAGAAAGAGAGAGAGAGCACAGGCAGGGGAGGGGCAGAGAGAAGGAGAGAGAATCTCAAACAGGCTCTGCACCATCAGTATACAACCCAATATGGGGCTCGAACTCATGAACCATGAGATACAATGATCTGAGCTGAGATCAAGAGTCAGACGCTTAACTGGCTGCACCACCCAGGTCAATGTTTTAAACACCAGTCTTGGGGCTCTGTGCTGGGCATGGAGCCTGCTTAAGATTCTCTCTCTCCCTGTCCCTCTGCCCTTCTCCCCTGTTCTCTCTCTCTCTCTCTAATGAATAAATAAATAAATATTCCAAAGAGCACTTTTCTGCAGTGTATACTCACAACCCCAACTTCAATAATGTAGTGGCAATCATGCAAATATTTAAAACCCATAAGTGGACAAGATGAAAAATACAGGTCCTTTTTCCCATTCTTATATTTATTGTCTACACTGGCACTTCCCAGAGGATGTTATGAGTATACTAATCATACCAAATGCTCGCTGAAGTCCAAAGCTAAATACATCTTATAAATATTCTACACCATGCCTCCTTCTCCATCATTCCCACTGCATGGTACATAGTTCAAGCTCCAAGCATCCTGTGGATCTTGCTTTTACTCAAGAATTTCTCTTACCCCAACAGGTTTTAGATGCAGACAATCTTGTTGGTGTTGTTCAGATTGAAAACATCATGGTCTTTGCAGAGTCTTACGACGTTGCCTTGGACATCACCTTTCCCAAAGGTCTGTTGACCCCTTCAAGGAATGGGTGTTTGGAAGTCACATCTTTCAGTGCAGTATATTTCTTGTTTGTTTTTGTTTTTTTTTTATTTAAATTTTAGTTAACCAATATACAGTACAATATTGGTTTCAGGGGTAGAATTCAGTGATTTATCACTTACATACACATACAATGCACAGTGCTCATCCCGACAAGTGCTCTCCTTAGTACCCATCACCCATCTAGCCCATCCCCCACTCACTTCCTCCATCAACTCTTGGTTTGTTCTCTATCATTAACATTCTCTTGTGGGTTGTTTCCCTCTCTTCTCTTCCCACCCCCTTCCCATATATTCATCTGTTTTGTTTCTAAAATTCCACATGAGTGAAATCGTATGGTATTTGTCTTTGATAGTACAGTATGTTTCTTTTTATTTTCAAACTAAGTATTTTTTTTAAATATAATTTATTGTCAAGTTGGCTAACATACAGTGTATACAGTGTACTCTTGGTTTTGGGGGCAGTTTCCCGTGAATCATCGCTTAGTATATTTCTTATGTAGAGGAAGACTAGTGGATGTTGGGGAGGGGGTGGAATTTCAGTCAATTGTAATGCAAATCCCCGAGTAATGTTAGCAACATTACTACGAATCTTAATTTCTCTAATGGGAGATGACGAGGGGTGGCCATTAGTAGAAAGTTTGCAGAGCTTTTTTCTGAACAGTCATCTTAGAGTAAGTACCTGTCTTCCAACCTGTGTTAACCTAAATTAAAGCCTAACCTAAATTAAAAATTTCAACAGTTTTCTATCACTGCTGTAACAAATTACCAGAAACACTGTGGCTTAAAACGACACAAATTTATCAGCTTACAGTGCTGTGGTTCTGAAGTCCAAAGCGGATCTACCTGGGCTAACATCAAGGTGTTGGCAGAGCTGCACTCATTTCTGGAAGCGCTGAGGGAGAATCTATTTCCTTGCCTTTTCCAGCTTCTAGGAGCTGCCTGCATCCCTTGGGTCATGGTCCTTTTCCTCCATCTTCAGAGCCAGCAACGTTGGGCCAGGTCCTTCTCACGCCACCATCTCTCTAGTTCTCCCAATTCTGTCTCCTTTAAGGGTCCTTGGGATTACATTGGGCCCACCCAGAGAATCCAGGACAACCTTTTTATTTTTTAAAGTCAGATGATTAGCAACCTTAATTCCATCCATAATTCTCCTTTGACATGTAAATTAGCATATTCACAGATTCCAGGGATTAGGACATGGACACCTTCCGGGGGCACAGGCATCATTCTGCCCCTTCTACTGCCCTAACACCCAGGTTAGATCCCTCCCTTTCAGCATGCAGTTCTCCATTATTTCTCCCTTTTCTGACTGGTCTCCTTCTCAGCAGGATGCATAGAACACAAGAGCCACATGTGTACCCACGTGTCATTAGCCTTATGTACAAAGATATTTATTGCGGCATTATTTGTAATAATGGAAGATTGGAAATAGCCTAAATGTCTATTAAGAATGGAATATTATTATTATAGAAATAATATTTTAAGTTATAGAACAGCCTATCATGGTATACATATAACCATCAAGATCACATTTATGAGGTTTTCTATTATGTGGAGACATGCTTATGATGCAATGCTAAGTAAAACAATACAAATTTATATGTAATATTCTAAATATGTATATTATACACTTGATGCAAAAAAAAAATTTTTTTAATAGCAGAAGTTTTAGCTAGTGGAAAGCATGAAAGGAAGGACAGTGGTCCTAAGATGGAAACCAGGGGGAGCCACCCAACTTGAACTGGGCTCAAGAGCAGTGTCTATTGTTTATTGGCTGAGAGTCAATTACTCGAGGTATTTTTAGCCACAGTGTTTTCAGAAAACAAATCCTCTGAACTTGTCACCGTGAATTTTCCATGTGAACTTCAATAGGGAGTTCCCCTGCTTCTCACCCCTGTGCCATCCACTCATCCTCCCCACCCTGGCCCCTGGCTTCTGCAGGAGCTGAAGGAGGCCTCGATTTCGGGATTGTGAAGGTCATGGAAGAGGTGAAGCAGCCCCTGCAGCTGAAGAACCGTGGGAAATATGAGATCATGTTCAGGTAACCTGAAAACCATCGGTCACATGGTCATCCCCATCCACTCACAGTCTGGGAGATACAAAAAAAACCTTGACTGGGGAAATCATAAAAACCATCTCTGCTTTGAGCCTCACTCGGGCTTCAAACGAATGGGATTTCAGCTCCTGAGAGCAGAGGCTCTCAACTCTGTGGCTTTACAGGGGTCCTTTAGGCTCCTCTGAATGTACCCAGAGCCACAGGGGTCCAGGGGTGGGAGGGAGACTCAGAGGGAGAGGTTGGGTGAAGGTGAGGGGAGGTCCTGGGGGTGGAGGGAGAGACTGGGGATAGGGAACTCAGCTGGCTCCTATCTGTCTCATAAGGCAGCATTACACCTAAGACTGCGTGTGAAGAAAGGGATTTTTCCAATTTTCTTTTTTAATTTTAAGAACCACTGTGTTCTGGAATCCAAATGGTGGCCTGGCGGAATAGAGCTCCAGCTTGTGCTCTTTCTTGAGGAAGCAAAACTAATATAAGAACAGAGAGGGAGAAAAGCCATAAGAGATTCTTAAATACAAAGAACTGAGGGTGGCTAGAGCAGGGTTGGGTGGGGGGATGGGCTAAATGAGCAAGGGGCATTAAGGAGGACACTTGGGATGAGCACTGGGTGTTATACGTAGGTAATGAATCACTAAATTCTGTTCCTGAAATCATTATGACACTAACTTGGATTCAAATTTAAAAAAAAATAAATAAATAATTTTAAAAATGAAACACAAGGGGCACCTTGGTGGCTTCACCGGTTAAGCTTCAGACTGCAACTCAGGTTATGATCTCATGGGTTCATGGGTTTGAGCCCCCCATCGGGCTCTGTGCTGACAGCTCAGAGCCTGGAGCCTGCTTCAGATTCTGCATGTGTCTCTTTCTCTGCCCCTGCCTGCTTGCACTCTGTCTCTCTCTCAAAAATAAATATATATATATAAAAAAAAAAAGAAACACTAAATCTGAGATTTCTCAGAGAGGAAAGGGTGGTAATGGGTTGGGGAAGGGAGAAGGTCACTCAGGCAGGGTCACACAAACCTTGGGGGCAGTGCCAGCACCTGTGGCCAGTCTACAATCTATTCTCTGGACAATTATCCTGCCCCCTAGAAAAACTGCAGTTGATAAAGGGACTTCCCCCTCACTGACTTAGAAGGAATTCGGTGTATTCATGATAGTTTCATTTCAGCTGACAGAACAGTGATGTGAGAGAGGTCCTGCCTCAGGGCTACCATTACTAGACTCATAAATTGAAATGTAAATATAGATAAAAGCTAAAAGAAAGCCACTGTCCCCTTGGAATTAGCGCTGAATGGAGTCTTGCCTGTTGGTGAGTTTTGTTGTAGGTTATCATTGGGGCGTTAGCTCTGCTCTTTGAGGTTACATGGAACAGTCACCTTCAGGATGGAACAGGTGATCAAAATTCACTGGAAGGCTGTGCGGAGAAGGGAGGAAACTCAGGTACCAGGTGTGCAGCAGTAGAGCCACCAGGCCTCCTGGAGCATGGGGGTGACGTTGAGGTCCCCATGACAACTCCAGGTGTCCTGCCTCAGCTTACGTTCCTTGCTTCTGCTCCAGTCCCTCTGCCATTCTCATGAGCCAGCTGCTCTCTGTGGCTTCGCACCTCACCCCCATTGGGCCATTGCCTCCCTTTCCAAGCGTACCTGTTAAATGGCTTCTACCCCTGCTTTCTCTCCTTCCTTAGATCCCCTGGCTTCTGCATCACTGTTCCCTCTGTATGTGCTGCATACAGTCACAGAGAGGGGAGGAAGAGCGACAGAGAGACAGAGAGATGAATTAATTTCGTTGATCCTTATCTAGCATCAAGCGTCTCTGTTGGGCAAAGATAATCCTGCAAAGGCACCTCTTGACCTCAGGCTACAGATGGCTGTCTTTGCCTCATGCACCAATCTCTGGCCTCATCTATCCTGGCTGTGGAGGGGTGGTCAGAACATACAGAGCACAGTGGGCACTTCCAGACACCATGCTTAAGCAGGGCCAGGGACATGGCAGGCACTCAACAGTCTATCTCCTCTCTAGTGTCATGGGTTCCCCATAATGACTTAAACTGACCTTTTATTCTTATCTTTCAGCTTTTCTGTGGACTCCTTAGGGATTTTGGCAACCAATGTAAATTCCATGATCTCAGTCCTACCCAAAAAGGGCTCACTGACCACAATGGAAAAGCCCACAAATGTCCAGGTGTCGTTTCGTGCAAAAAAGGAAGTGAAGATTGAGCACCAGCCAATTCTGCGCTGTCAGGTACAACGGCTCAAAGGGAGGATTCACTCGGTGGCAGGATTGTGGGACTCATTTTGGAAAGAAGAGTACGTGATCTAATACATGCTCTAGGGATTGGTCCCTAGCTGGCAGGCAAGAGTAGGTCAGGTGGGAGGTGTGCAAAGTCATCAGGAATCTAGAGTCCCAGACAGGAAATGTAGCCCCTGATCTTTGAGGAGCACCAAAGGAGCTGAGTTCAGTCATCAAATGCAAAACAAGAGCAGAGAAGTGAGGGAGTAGGTAAAGTCGGTCCCTGTTGGTCCATGGCTGGTACGTAGTAAGTGTAATATTAGTTTTCGCTAACATTGTTGTTGCAATAATAAAAAGAGAATGAAAAAAAAGAATGAGATTGGCTTTCAATGATGAAAGTAGAGAATGGCGTAGGTAGTCATGGGAATTCTGGAGCATAATGGCTAACATCTTCTCACTCCTTCCTCCCTTCTAGATTATTGAGCCCAACATCACAGAAGGGGGTGAAATCATTGCCAGCATCCCAATTAAGTTTTCTGTGAATGCAGTGTACTCCAAATACAACATCAGCCCCTCCTCCATCATCAACTTTGGAGCTTTGATCTGTGGCACTCGGAGAAGCACCACCTTCACCATAGAAAATCAAGGTGTTACTGACTTCAGATACGCCCTTTATAGGCTGATGGGGGAGAGCCCCATTCATCAAAAGAAAATGTAAGACGAGTATTCACTTAATTCATGCCATTCCTTGGTTAATTAGTACATTATATTTTACAAAGAGCTTTCATATATTTCATCTAAATTCACCCAATCCCCAGGGCGCCTGGGTGGCTCAGTCGGTTAAGCATCTGACTTCTGCTCAGGTCATGATCGCATGGTTTGTAGGTCTCTGTGCTGACAGCTCAGAACCAGGAGCCTGCTTCAGATTCTGTGTCTCCCTCCCTTTCTGCCCCTCCCCCACCCACACTCTGTCTCCCTCAAAAATAAATAAAACATTAAATTCACCCAATCCCCTTTTGTGGAGCTGAGGTCACTAAGATTTAGAAATGGCTCATCCAAGATTATGCAAGAAATCACCAGTAGATCTCAGTTCTAAACCCACATCTCAGATTCCAGATTCATATGCTTTCTAACTGCTGTCAGATCTAAGGTAAATTTAATTAAGCAGATGTACGCCTTCTCCTTGGGGTTGTGTCTGTTGTCCTCATGCTTCTCGTGTGTGCTACAAGACTCCCAGTAAGTCAGTGTCCTCTTTATTGTAAGATGTCGGGGGACTATTATAACCGCAAGCTAAATCAAAATACATCATAGCTGTGCTTCATGTGGGGGATGGCAAAAGGTACCCTGGAAATGTAGACTGGAGACGCGTGCTGCGGCATTCAGTCTGCCGGGACTGTTTTTACCTTCTCCACATGAAGACCCGGTATAACAAGAGCTAACTCAATAGCTGTTCCAACGACAAAAGTCTGTATTCTTCAAAAGGCAGCTCTTAATCAATTCACTAAAACAATTTACCTTTTTGAGTGCTTTTGTCTTTTATTTGATGATCATCTTTTTTTGGCAAATTAAGCATAGTTTTACCAATTTTTGAGGCACTTTGTCCCGACTAATTAATTGACCCCCTAATTAATTAATTTAAAATTGACTTTACAAGTAATTGTTTTAAATCAGACATCCACTGTTTGTAATTGTTTTGTATTTTTGTAGATATGTTTTTCCATTTTGGCTAAGCTTGCATGTATTAAGAAATCTGGGGTTAAGCTATTTAAACTTTCTTTCTTCCAAATTTAATTTCAGCTTAATTTTTTTATCATTTATCTTACAATAATTCAATACCTTTGACAGATATTATGATGTAATTGTATTTTTCTTTATATGGTTTTTTATTTAAATTCAAGTTAGTTAACATACAGTGTTTTTAATTTTAATTGTTTTTCATTTAAGTGTGTACAAATTTAATGCAAAACACTCAAAGGGGGATGAATTTTTGTTGTTTTGGCCATTATGCAAGTGAATGCTCAAATTATATAAAGCTTTCAAAAGTCTAAGATTGTACCTCAAATACATTTGACATTGTAGGTTAACTGGCATCTGGACAAGCTAATTAATGGGTAAACTAGCTTCAAATGAAGTGAACAGCAGCCAGAATCCTGTATTTGAGCTATTGCATAAATTCAGTTTAAAAGCATCATGACTATAAATATGAAGAAAAGGGACAGATTTTAAGTCTATTTGACATTTTTTTTTTTAAGTAAGATCAAGTAAAAGATTTTTCCACAAATGATTTTCCATAAATAATTTTCACACACTGCTTCCCAGTGAAGTCAAGTAAACATTTAAAAATTATTATTTTCTTGCAGTACTGTTCATGTCCTTGTGAATCATAGTTAATAAGTATAATTACTATATAGTTTTCTTATAATTATTCAGTGAGGTTGGTTAATGATAAATAGGCTGACACCCCCCCCCCCAGATGCTCCCTTGGCTGCCTCCTTCATTCTTAGGACAAGGGACCTTACAATTAGCAGACAAGTGGTACTGAATGTCACCACCCCAACCTGAAGGTATACCTTCTGTATCTTTAATCAGAACCAGCCATGTTAGACATGCAAGATCGCGGGAAAGCTTCTACAAGACTGGCCCTTCCAAAGCAACCAAGCTCTCTGATACTGTTCAGAAAGAAATAAACATCACAAACCAGGTGAGCACCCTTTTCCTTGTCACAGAAGCCCTGTAAGCCTGCCTCCCAACTAGTTTTCTCCTGACTAGTTCTTGCAACAAATACCCCCCTAGGCTAGAGGGATTTGAATGAACCCACGGTGGCAGGAATTCTAGTTATATTGAAATATTACTTTCATTTTACGGCAAGGTGTTGACTTTTAATTTGGATATCCTCTCTTGTTTTACAACCCTCATTGGCTCCTTATTGCCTTAAGATTAAGTTTCAGCTTTTCATGTATATTTTAATCAAGAATCATTTGTTAATAAAAAAAACAGATGGGGCGCCTGGGTGGCTCAGTCGGTTAAGCGGCCGACTTCGGCTCAGGTCATGATCTCGTGGTCCGTGAGTTCGAGCCCCGCGTCGGGCTCTGTGCTGACAGCTCAGAGCCTGGAGCCTGTTTCAGATTCTGTGTCTCCCTCTCTCTGACCCTCCTGCGTTCATGCTCTGTCTCTCTCTGTCTTAAAAATAAATAAACATTAAAAAAAAACAAAAACAAAACAGAAACCCATGTGGACAGACTTAAATAAAAGCAGATTTTAAGACTTCTCTAATAAGATGAAATAAACATACTTTTCTTTATTCTGCCCAACTAAGTACAACTAAAAACCCTGCACATTGTATACAAAACTAACATAGGAGACCAAAAGGTGAGGAGAAAAAATCAGACTACGTAGGATCCTTGGGACCTAACAAACATCACAATGGTGAGTTCCCTGAGTTTTCTTTTTACTTCATATATCTAAAACTGGGTGCAAAAGGAGCCAGCAACCCAGAAACATCAACAGACACAAACCAAAAAAAGCTCCAACAAAAGCCTGCTCCCACTGGCCAAAGGGCCAGGAAAAGAGCAGCCCAGCAAGACAGAAAACTTTCATAGGAACTTTTCTATTACAGAAGCACCTGGGTGGCTTAGTTGGTTAAGCATCCGACTCTTGATCTCAGCTCAGGTCTTGATCTCAGAGTCATGAGTTCAAGCCCAGTGTTGGGCCCCATGCTGGTCATGAAGCCTAATTAAAAAAAATAAAAAGACCTATTATAGTCAAACAACAGAAAAATCTGTGGCCATATCTGACCCCTGCTAGCAAAGTCCCATGGGGAGCCTAGAATTATACCTTATTCAGGCTGTCATAAGATGTCCCAAACCTCTTCCAGAGTTGTGTTTGAGAATGTCCAGTGGGGAGGTAGAGCTTTCATTACCCCCTACCACCTCCACCTTTTATTGTAAAGACACCACTTGGGGAGCCTTGTTCCACCCCAACCCAATGGTAATGAGACATCCCTCCCTGCCCCACAATGGACCTCCCTACCCCAAAGCATCAGCAGAACAGTAGCAAGGTACTCCTACCCCTCTCCACCAGGGAGGTATCTGTCTACGACCAGTGGGAAATGGGAATTGCCACCCCTCTCTGGCAGTTATGAGAAGTCTGAGTCAGAGATCTGTACCCCCACCCCCACCTGGCAGTAATGAGCCAGTGCCCCACTTCCCCTGGAAGAGTGGTGTCAGAGAATGCCAGCTCAAACAGAAGATTTAAGTAAGATCCAGAGTCTCATATAGCCAAAATTCCCCAGGTTTCAACTGAAAATCACTCATCATATCAAAAACTAGGAAGATCTCAAACTAATAGATGCCAACACTGAAATGACTGTTAAAATTATCTGACAAAGATGTTAAAGCAGCCAACATAAAAATGCTTCAAAGAGCAACTATAAACATGCTTGGAACAAATGAAAACATGGTTAAGTCTTAGCAAAGGAAGAGAAGACATAAGGAACCTAATGGAAACTTTGGAACTGAAGAAATAACCAGAAGTTAAAACTCAGTTGGTGGGTTCAACAATAGAATGGAGGGGACAGAGGAAAGACCCAGTGAACTTGAAGACATAACAATAGAAATTCTTTGTATTGTATCTCTTTGCTATTGCTCTCAAAACAAACTACTTCAAACTTAGTGGTTTAAGACAATGCAAATTTTATCTTACACTATGTGTATACCTCAGAAGCTTGACACAGGACTCACTGGGCTAATGTCAAGGTGTTTGCAAAAGTGTATTCTTTTCTGGAGATTTTGGAAGAGAATCCATTACCTCACCTTCTCCAGCTTCTAGAGGGCACCTGCCTTTCTTGGTTAATAACTTCCTCCCTCCATCTTCAAAACTAGCCATAATGGATCAAGTATTTCTCACATCACATGACTCCAGCCTCTTCCATAGTCACATCCCCTTCTAACTCTGTTAGACCTGCTTCTTCCATATCTCAGGGCCCTTGTGATTACATTGGTCCCAAGGTAATACAGGATACTCTCCCCATCTCAAGGTTCTTAATCATCAATAGAGTTTTCCCCCATGTAAGGCAATATATATACAGGTTCCAGGGATTAGGATGTGGACATCTTTGAGAGGCCATTTTTCTGCCCAGTCTAAACAAGGGAGAAAATAAACTCTGTTTTGAGTCTTTTGAAAGCCTATTTGAGTCTAATGAATAAAAAAAATGAACAGACCCTGAGGGACTTGTGGAATTATAACAAAAAATCTAATATCCTTTTCATCAGAGTTCCAGAAGGAGATAAGAAGTAGGGTTGGGATGAAAAGGTACTCGAAGATATGATGACTGAAACTTCCCAAATTTAGCAGAAGATGTAAGCCTGTAGATTCAAGTATCTGGGAAAATCCCAAATAGGACAAACCTAAATAAATCCATACCAACACACATCATAGTCAAACTTCTAAAAACTAAAGACAAAAAAATCTGGAAAGCAGGGACTCCTGGCTGGCTCAGTTGGTAGAGCATGCAACTCTTGATCTTGGGGTTGTGAGTTTGAGCTTCACGTTGGGTGCAGAGATTACTTAAAAATAACTTTTCTTTTTTTTAAATCTTGAAAGCAGTGAAAGAGGAACGACACCTTACATATAGGGGGAAACTATTTAAATGACAGCAGATTTTCTTATCAAAAATCATAGGGGCCAGAAGAAAGTGGCAAAACATTTTGCAAGCACAGGAAGCAAATAATTGTGAAGCCAGAATCTTATATCCAGCAAACATATGCCTCAGAAATGAATGGAAAATGAAAGCTTTCTCAAATGAAGGAAAAGTAAAATAATTTGTTTTTAGCAGGTCTCTCCTAAAAGAATGACTGGAGGAATTTCTTTAAACACAAAATAAATAATAAACGAAAGAATTATGGAACATCAAGAAGGAAGTAAAAATATGGCAGGCAATTATGTGTGTAAATTCAATATACTTCCCTCTCCTCTTGAGTTTTCTAAATAATGTTTATCAATTAAAACAAAATTTATAACACTGTCTAATATGGTTCTAAATGGATGTAGAGGAAATATTTTAGACACTTATAAAGGGAGGAGGGTGAATAAGCAGTTGACCAGCAACATGGTAAATTCTATAATTGAGGTGTGTATGGAGGGTGAAGCTCCAGAAAGATGAATAAATAAAGTTCTGTTCCTGGTAGGTGTTAAAAGTCACTGAAGGCTTCATAGAGGAGAAAGACTTACTCATGTAGGATGGTGTTTAGCTGCAAGTAACAGAAAATCCAACATTAGTGGTCTAAATAGAATATGTTTAGATAAGGTAGACAGTTGCTTGTATTGTTAGAGGCTCTTTGGTGTTTGAAATTCTCTTGACTTTTCTTCATGGTTCCAAGATGGCTGCTGCAGCTCCAGCCACCACTTGTGCATTGAAGGCAAAAATAAGAAAAAGTAGGTATTCTGCACTAGGTGGACACTGGTAATTATTGATTACATTTGGATTGAATTTTCTACATGCTGGTTTTCATGTCTTCTCAAGTATTTTCCTCTTCAGCAGAAGCCTTTTATTTAATTAACATACATAATATTTTTTCTACATATGTTTCTATAACTCTCATCCCTTCTAATATATATGTATATGTTTGGGGTTGTTTTTTGTCTTTTGGGTTTTTTTGTTTGTTTTGCCTTCTTCTCTTACTGTATCTTCTTTGCCTTTAGTGAGAGGCCTCCCTCCACGACCCTACCTTTTAGTTCCAATGATCTTGTCCTCTCTCCCACCTTCGCAACTCGCTCTCGAGGTCACACCCTGAATCTCACACCAAAAGAAACTGAGATGCTTCTGAACTCTTGACTTCTAAGATTCCTTTCTCTGACCACCACTTCCCTTTCTTACATCTAACTCACATCCATCCATTTCAGCTCTTCTGTGCCCTCAGTCTGACCTTGATCCTTTGTGACAACACTCAACTGTATTCTTACTATCCAAAGCTTCTCCTTCTCACCAATTTATATTCCCACTAACAGTGCACAATACTAATTTTGATAATGGCCATTCTAACAGGTGTGAGGTGATATCTCATTGTGATTTTTTTTTTGCATTTCCCTGATGATAGATGATCAACTTTGTTGATATGATTACATTAAGAACCTTGAAATGGGGAGATTATCCTGTTTTATCCTTAGCCCTATGTGATCACAAGGGGTTGGGAGAGGTGGAGGCAATGGGGATATGTTGGTCAAAGGGTGCAAACTTCCAGTTTATAAGATGCATAAGTTCTGGGAATCTAATATGTACTTGGTGACTCTAGTTAACAGTAGTGTATTATACATGTGGAAGTTGCTAAGAGACTAGATCTTAAACATTCTCCTCACACACAAAAAAATTGCAATTATGTGAGCTGATGGATGCATTAACTAACATTGTGGTAATCATTTTGCAGTATATATCAGTAACAAATCATCTCATTGTACACCTTTAACTTATACAATGTTATATGTCATTTACATCTCAACGAAGGTGGGTAGTGGGAGAACCAGAGGAGTGCGTGATAATATCCCATTTTTTGAGCACTAATTCTGTGCCAGATGCTATGTTAAGTACTTCACACACATTTTTTTCATTGATGCTGCCAATGATTCAAGGTAGGGGCTTTAGCCCCACTTCATGGATAAACTGAGACTCAGAGAAGTCACTTGTCCAAGGTCAAATAGTTAGATTATAGCAGGGGTGGGATTCAAACTCATGACTGTCTGACTCAAAAGTCTACATCCTTAGCCAGTGCTCTGTCTATACCCCTCTGCCAGCAGATTCCACTCTGGGTAAGAGTTGTGCAATGTGGAATACGTCTGTTCCCTTAGGCTCCCACTCAGTCATGATTGGTCAGAAGGAATGTGCACAGAAAGAAGCACTGAGAGAACCCATCCCTGAAGATTCCCCAGGCCTTCCCTGCCTCCAGAAGAAAGCTAGGGTTCAGAGAAAGCCTGTGGGGAGAGAACCAACTGGTCCCTCTTGACACCATCTCACAACGCTGGTAGAAGGGCTCAGACTCTGTCACCCCACCCCTCTCACCCCTCAACCTTTCCTGCAGGCTCGCTTCACCCACGGCATGTTCACCATCTACCCTGGGTTCGGCTCCATCCCTTCCGGAGGAACCCAGGTTATCACTGTCGATTGTGTGGCTGACCCCGTGGGAAGATGTGAGGAATTCATAGCTATCGATATATCTGACCGAGACCCAAGAGATCAGCCTGGCGGCATTCCTTACAGCCTGTTGGCAGAAGCCTGTCTACCAGGTACTGGGCACTCAGATTGGAGAGCACCCCCTTAAAAGACCTTGCCCTCCACCAACCATGCAAATGTTTAGCAGATATAGCTGAACTGCTTCCTCTGGGTCCTTAGAACTTCTTCTGGTGTCTTCAGCCATATTTTTCCTTAAAGATTTATAAGGCATGCACAGAAGGTGTGCAGCTTTAAACTCCTAGTCTTCCTGAGTTTGGTCCAGGATTCTCAGATGAACAGTATTATCTGGGAATCGTGGTGTAATGAGATATGGCACAGGACCCAGGAACACTGAATCCCACTCATGGCCTGGCCATTCCCCATGGGCAACATACACACAGAGAACAATGTTCAGTGACTGTGCATATTATCACTTTAACTCAGCAAGATTCGGGTAAAGCACAGAGAGAACTCCTCTTGTTTTGCTGTAGACTCCCTGCAGCCTCACACCAACATAGGCCAAATGCCCCCTTCTTTCCCAAGTCCACCCCGGATCCTAGAACTAACCTCTCCTTACTACTGGAAGGAAAATATGGTTGGGGTCTGGTAACCAGCAAGAGCAATACAAAAAAAGAAGAGAAGATAGAATTTGTGACATCACTCCCACCCTCTTGTGTGAATTCCCCTACCTCTCCTCTTATGATTGTCCTCCATCGGAATCAGATCTTCATATTAGCAACTACAGAAAGCAGGAACCAGGCTATCAGGGCTCGTCTCTCATTCTTCCCTCCACTCCCCAGCCTTCGTGACTGACAACAGTGCCTTGATATTTGAGGAGCACAAGATTTGTAACAGCGCTAGCCTGCTCAGTGTCCTACAGACCATAGAGAGTGGGGGGCTGTTTGTGGAGGATGAGAACAAGTTCATTTTCTGCAACGTCCTGGTGGGTCATCAGGCCAAGGCTCGGTTCAAGATCAGCAATGTGGGAAAGATCGCCTGTGATGTGAACATTGTAGTTAAGCCCATCTCCAACAAGGTAAGCAGCCCCAAATGGCCCTGGCCCACTGAAGCTGGCAGGAAGCTATGGAAAGAGCTCTTGGAAACCCTACTCTAGAGCCTCTAGGCATGAGTGGGGATTATCTGGCTCTCAGGCCCTGCTGGAAATCATATGAGGTAACTGGGCAGTTTCCCCTAAGCCAAGAGCCATGCATTTCTCTCAGTGGATGTCTCCTCTGGGTTTTAAAATGGTACACACCAATGAGTAACTCTCTCATCCATCAAACAGCCACCTATACCTATAATAGATCAAGCATTGTGGGGAGAGCCAAAGATGAGTGCCAGCTCAGGGAGGCTGCCTTGGGTTGCACATTTGTCTGGTAAGGAGGATTAGGGGGATGTCAGGGTATAAGGGTAAGGTGAAGTGATGAACAATTGTTAACCCCTGCTGCATTCTAGACACAGTGTTAAATTATTTACATTTATTGCCTCATTTCCTCCTCGCAGAAAGTTTGTATAACCAGACTTTGTATTATTATACTCATTTTATAGTTAGAAAAATGAAGCCTAGGGATACAGGGCTGGGTTTAGAGCCAAGCTTCATCCACATATAAGGTAAATAATAAATGCCTATATCAGGGCCTGTAGATTTGAAACTCCTTTCCTCTCTGAGTTAGACCATACTGAGGTCCTTTTTCCTCACAATAGAGCAGCAAATTAAGGATACAAAGAGAGAGGCTTAGTCAATAGACGATCAGATGTGCTGCAAATACTGTCTGGTCTCACCTCAGCTCCTTTAGTTCTCTGCCCAAAGGTGAAATTTTGACCCAGGTGGTCCTTGTGCCCCAGAGCTGGCATTGTTCACATGGGTGATGGTGGCAGGGAGATAACTCAAGGGCTGGCCTAGTCTAGAGCTGAGAAGAGTGTGTGCTGTCTCAGGAAACTGTCACCACAGAGGGTTAGGGTTTGAAAGGCTATCTCATCCCTTTTATGACTTCTCTCAGGCCCCAATGATATCCAGTCATTACTCTCTGACCTTTTTTTAGACATGAAGGGACAGCTTTCTTTCTATTCCACACTAAAAACATAAAAAGTGAGCAAGCCTTATTCCTAAATGATAGGTTTTTAACAGGGCATTTGCATACATATTCTCCTCTTCCCCAATTTGCATAATATCCCTTGAAAAGAGCAAAGAAGCCTTCGTGCCCTCAGCTTAAAAATAAGAGGAAATAGTTTTGAATCCCATTTGCCATCATTAAGAATGCAAAAATCCTTCTGAGGCCTTGCCAGGGGTCCCTACAGTCTTCCCAAAACACAGCCGCAAGATGCAGACAGATCAAGTGCTATGGGAGGTTGTTCTAGCTAAAGCTCTTTGAGTTGCAAGGAGCAGAAACCAACCCAGGATGGCCCAAACAAGCAAGGTTTGCTTCAGTAAATCAGAGACCTCAGACCAAGGTCAGAGAACACCATGTAGCCAGAGCTCTATGGAACTGGAATTGTCACCTGTAAGGCAACTTTTAGAAGACCAACAGAAGCTCTGTCTTTCAATGGCCATGTGCCACTCACTCATGGTGTCTCCATTGTTCTATTCTCTAGTCTGGCGTCCAATTCAGGTCCACATCAGCAACCACCAATGACCTTTGGGCATCTTAACTTGTTTGAGAGAGAGGGAAAGAAAAAGGTGGCGGGGGAGGGGGGGGCACTATCTGAGATATGGTTTAATTCGCCTGTTTGAGTCAAATATCATAGGTCTAGCCAAGTCCAGCTAGTTATTGCTCAGGAGTGGGTCCCAGAGTATCTAGGCTGTTCCTTCTAGGGACATGACTATGTACGAAATGTATGGAGCATGTCTACCACAGAGTTTGGATGAGGAAGATTTTACAGCAAGGGCAGTAGAGATAAGAAGTAAGTCTTATTTGATGCAAAGTAGCTAACACACTGATCCCTGCTCCCCCTCCCCAGCTCATTGCCCGAATCGTTGACATTTTTGATGTGGAACCCAATAAGATGTGTGTTGCCAGCCGCTCACATGCCTTTGCCACGGTGACCTTTACCCCGCAGACCATGCAGACCTACCAGTGTATCTTCGAGGCTACCTTGGATGGCTTGCCTAGGTACCAGCTCCCCAGCTCCCTCTCTTACAGCAGGGCTGCAGGCCACACCCTCTATGGAATGTCCTTCCTGGCATGCCAGGCTGACAGGCCTCCATCTTGCTGTTCCCTGCAGCAATCTGACCAAGAACCGAAGCCTTGTGTTTGATATCGTCGGGGAAGGGAACCTCCCGCGGGTGACGGTAGTGCGACCAGTTCTCTACAACCAAAATGGAAACCCCTTGCTCCTCTTTAAGAGGCTTCTGCTTGGTCAGTCAGAGAAGCTGCCTCTCATCCTCAAGAACAATGGCACCATCCCTGCCCAGGTACCATTGGAGGTGAAGTATGGGATGGAAAGGGAAAAGAATGATTCAGAAGAAAGACTTCTGATGTTGAGGACTCTGCCATCCCTGATCTATGAGGACTTCTTTGATGTTCCTCATATGTTAGCCTGTGTAAGACATGGGACATGCAGAGCCCAGTCAGCTGTGGTGTCTGCCCTCCAGGAGTGTAGGAAAGCAGATTAGATAGCACACTCATAGTTACCGTGTGAAGCAGTGTGCAGTGATATACCCTAAGCTGAGTAGGAGGATTATGGTGTTCTTGGTATCTTCCTTACTCTTCACTTTTTTTCTGTAATGAACATTGCATTTTTAATAAGGAAGAAACTAAAGAAACCTCATTAGGGGTGAGAGTTTCAACATCTGAAGGGACTTTGGTTCAGCAGTTAAATTTATGTTTCTTTTTTACAAACAAAAAGTGAAAAACTGTGTAGGTGTCATCCAAAGAACCATAAGACTTTCAAAAATGATCTTCTCCCATCTAGGGGAATCAAGGAAAATTTCACTATAAAATGACATGCAAGCTGGGCATTGCAGGATAACTAGGTTTCAGGAAGGGGGTATGACAGTGAGTGCATCCCAGCTGGAGAAAGAAGACTGGAAAGACAAAGGAACAGAAGGGGGAAAAAAAGTGTCATATATAAACAGGAACTAGTCAGCCCCCAGCTTCTTGAGAACACAGGGGATAGTAGACAAACAGTGGAACATAAAAATAGAAAGATGGAGTAGGGACAACTTCTGGGAGGCTTTGGATTCCCTCTATACTTTAAACCCTACAAGATGTTATGACTAATATTGTTGGGTTTTGTTGTTTATACAGTTAAGGCTTATTTAGATTTATCCACATAGTTATCTTTTTTATTGCTGTTCACTCCTACATATGCAACCTTCCATCTGAAATCCTTTGCTACCTGATGAAGAAATACCCCCACAGTTCTGCTGGTGTGGTGAATTCTCTCACCTTGTGTTGAGAAATCTCCATTTCTTCTTCATTTTTTAAAGATTTTTTTTAGCATTTATTCATTTTTTGAGAGGCAGAGAGAGACAGTATGAGTGGGGAAAGGACAGAGAGAGAGGGAGACACAGAATCCAAAGCAGGCTCCAGGCTCTGAGCTGTCAGCATAGAGCCTGATGCGGTGCTTGAACTCATGAACAGTGAGATCATGACCTGAGCCAAAGTCGGACGCTTAACTGACTGAGCCACCCAGGCGCCCCCATTTCTTCTTCATTTTTAATGTGATCTTTACTTTCCATCCATTTTTCTCTCCACTCCCTTCTGCATAATTTCTTGGGATAATTTCTTTAACTTTCTCTTTAGCTATGTCTAATTCACTAGTAAACCTTCCATTAAGTTCTTAAGTTATTATATCTTTCAGTTCTAGAATTTCTATTTTGGCTGCTTTTCAAATATGCATAATCAGTTCTTAAGACTTCTAGTTTTGTGCTGAAATTGGCAGACTCAGCTTTATTTCTTGAGCATAGTGATCACAACCATTTTGCCATCTGTACCTGATAATTCCAAAATCTGAAGTCCCTGTGGGTCTGTTTCTGATATCTGTTATTCCTGCTCATTTTTGCCCATGTTGTCCTTTCCCCTCGTGTGCCTGGTTATCTTCAATCATGTGTTGAGTATTATACTTGAAAAGTTATTTAGACCTAATAAGACTAAGGATGCTGTTATTTTTCTTCAAAGACAATTTTCATTTGCTTCTGTCAGGTACATTGGGACCCTAGAAACTGGGCATCACCTAAAGCTGGTTTTAGGGCTTGAGATTTTCTGGATTGTGTATATGACTCAGAGCAGGATTGTTGCCATTGGGAGGCCTGGTTTATATCCAGCCTATCTTTGGTGCTATCAGGCAGTCCTTTGGAGTTGCAATCTACTGCAAAGAAAACACCCCACCTTTCACAAGACTTTTGCCCTCTTAGTACCAACAGGCCATCAAAAGCACAGCTCATTCTCCCACATACCTCTTCCTGACTGAGTCCATGTCAAAAACAGTCCATAAATTTAGGCTGGCCTGTCTGGATTCCCATGCTCTCCCAGATCTTGGTGTGGTTATTCCTCATTATCTTCTCAGCTCTGTGATGCTTTAAAAAATTTATTGTTCTTGATGTTGTTGTCTTATTTGTTGTTGTTTTGAGTCCACATTACCTAGTTTACCATCACCCTGCATTGTTTCCATTATTGTGGCTTTATAAAATGTTCTATCATCTAGGTCAATAAATTCCTGCTCACCCACTCCCCATTTTTCTAAGTTTTATTAACAAATTTTACAAATCTAGTCTCTGAGATGCACTTTAGACATCATTTTATAATATTCCTCAAAAAATCCAATTGGGAATCCTATGAATTATTCAGGAAGAATTTCTACTTATAGAGTATTTAGGCTCTTTGCCAGGAACAACATTTAGAATTCCCATCCATTTACCTAGATCTTTTTTATGTCAATTTTTTCCCATATAACTCCTCCATATAGTTTCTTACTAAGATTACATCTACACATAAAATTATTTTTTTATCTTAGAAGCTTCCTACGTAGTGTCACTATTTCTTTCTTCTTTTTACCTCATTTCTTATATTGTTCAATTGTGTTTATGATGGTACCAGCATTACTATCTTCTAAAACTGTATACTGATTTCTTATACCCAAAATCAGATATATGGCTTTAGCTTTAGCAGATACATGGCTTTAGCAGGTATACTGCTTCCACTGGTCTAGAAAACATCTGTTTTCTCCAAGTAAATCAAAAGCCCACTTTGGTTTTCTTCTTATCTTGGTAGGCTGCTCAATATGACACTATCAGGTAACTAATGCATTAGTTCCTGGGAGATACTGATTTTTAGGAACTCACATTCATGTAAGCCTTCACAGAATGACAAGTATTCATTTCCATTTTATTAGTCTAGTATATATTTTACAGCCGCCTCTGTCAATAGCAGAGGCCTCGGCAACCCCATTTTGATACTACTTAGCTGGGTAATCTGGAAAGTCACCTGTATTCTCTGGACCTCCAGTTCCTTACTTGGACAATAAGGGCTGAACTAAACTTTCATTTTTCCTCCCCAGATCTAATACTTATTTTATCTCCCTTTTAATAAGAAACTCAAAAACATGACCACTGGGCACAATGACCAGTGTGCCTTCCCAAACAGTACAGTATCTCAATCCAGACTCAAAACCCATGAGCAGCCTGTAAGCTTACCACTCAACCTTGTTTTCCTTCTGCCAGCTGCATGTTGACCTGAGGGACCAACTAGGAGTCTTCTCTCTGAAAGGGTGGCCCACCACCTCCTACATCTACATCACAGAGGAAAACAAACCACATGCAAAAGGTAGGTAGGGGGAGTATAGCTTCTAGAGGGCAATGGGTCTCAGAAGCTGTTTTGTTAGGAAACTGATGAGGATCCAGCCAGAGTGGGACGCCCAGTCTCCTCATAAATAGCCTCTGCAGGTAAGGCTCCTTCCCACACTAGAGCTGCCCTCTCTTGAGTCAGCATCTTTATGGTTACATCTTCCTTTAAACTGGTTCTAAATTTCATGTCTCTCTCTCATCTTGGCAGCAAAGAAAGCTCACACGGCCTCCCTGGTGGTTCTTCCTGGAGACACAGCTGGATTTGATGTCATTTTCCAGTCCCAAAGTGTTGGGAGAATGACAGGCATCATCCACTTGTCAGTGATCAACAATCAGTATGAGGAGACGAACATCCACATGGTGGGAGAGGGTTATGAGGATGACATCACCTTGGACAACATCCATGGGCTGCTGGTTTCCAGCAGCCATGAAGCCCCAGAGATCTCTGAGGTCATCGAGGAAACTACTGTGGAAGACTTGATAACAGGTGAGAAAAACAGCCATGACGTTGGCTCAGGTTATTTTATTTTATTTTTGTTTTAATTTTTTAAATTGTTTTATTTATTTTTGAGCATGAGGGTGTGAGCAGGGGAGAGACAGAGAGAAAGGGGAACAGAAGATCTGAAGTGGGCTCTGTGCTGACAGCTGCAAACCCAATGCAAGGCTCAAACACACAAACTGTGAGGTCATGACCCAAGCCAAACTGAGCCACCCAGTCACCACGGCTTAAATAACAGGCCAGCCAGCTTCCTGGGGATTTAGGAAAGCATCTTCTCCTTGTTACTGTATGTTCCTTCATTCCTGGCTCAGACAATGCCTTCAGTCACGTGTTCCCTCGAGGAATATTTACTGAGCATCAGCATGCATGTACCAGGCACTGTGCTGAGCCCTGCAGTTCCAAAGAGTAGTACAAGAGTCTCAGGGACTTATAGTTTTAGCTAATTCCAGTTTAGCTGAAAAGTGAAATTCAAAATTCAAATTCCAGATTAGCTATGTGAGCACATATCTCTCTGTAGTTGTCCCTGTTCATATCTCTCAGCTGTCTCCTATTGGCGTGGTCTGCTTCATGGGAACCATGTATCCCAGATATTCCAAGAGCAGTCATGGGCTTGTTTCATTAAAGAAGGTGTAGATTTGTGCCACGTCTAGAACATCATTCTCAGTAGCCTCACTACCCAGTGCGCTTTCTGAGAACCAACAGCATCAGCAGCACCTGGGAGCTTGTTAGAAGCAGACACCACCCCAGCATTTCAGGCCTACTGAGGCAGAATCTGCATTATAGCGAGATCCCTAGGTGACTTCTGTATACACTGTATACACTAAAGCTCAGACATGCTTCCCCACTGTCTGTCAAGCACTGCAGCTTCTTTTGGCTGACTATATTCTTTGGGGTAGGAGAAAATTTATTTCATCATTATTATCAAAATGCATTTGTTAGGCAACTGAATTGTGTGGCTAGTTGGTATGAAGTGAGTTATAAACACATGCTCATAGTTTTTCTAGGAGCTTGATTATAATCTTGGAATGTAGCATTGGACAGTCTCTACAACATGGCTTAAAATCAGTACTCCTCTTTATGTGGTGTTCCACCCCTCTGTGTGGCTACGAGGTGACATCTCTCTTGTCAGGGGTCAAGCAGGAGCCAGCAGCGAACCCTAGCTCAGAAATCAGATTTCATAATTATGATAGGGTTACCACATTTAGAAAATCAGAAAACAGGAGTCCCTGTTTTAATTTTTAATTTTAATTTTAATTTTAAATTTTAATTTCAGATAAATGAGTAATTTTTTTATTTGTGTGTCTGAAAATATTGTATGGGACATAGCGATACTAAAAATTACACATCATTTATCTATAGTTCAAGTTTAACAAGGGGTTTTATATTGTATCCTATTTTAACCCTTAATAGTATTGTTTCAGCAAATAAATGGAGTTGGGGACCTATATTTTCTCTTGAAGGTGAGAGCCAAGGTGGTTGGGTGGATGGATGGATGGATGGATGGACGGACGGACAGATGGACAGGTAGATGGACTAATAGATTTCCCAAGGAGGGAAAGTTTATGCTATGTGACTCCAGCTTTTCCAGGATAATCATCTGCGGGGGGGGGGGGGGGGTTGGGGGGGGAATGCATGAGGGTAAAGCACCATGTCTTTCAAGTGTTGCCTCCTCAGGAAAGGGAGCCCCGGGAGGAGGCTAGGGAAGACTCACAGACCTTCTGTTTCTGTCCATAGCTGCTCTGGTGGACCACATCCAGTTTGGAGATTGCCACATCGGAAACAGCTATAATGTGAGCTTCACAGTGACTAATCACAGCCAAGCGAATGTCATACGGTTTGAATGGCCCCTTTTAGCTACAGTTTGCTTTTCCCCACAGGTAAGTGAAAGCCAACTGCTGTTTTCTGGACTCCCTTGGTGTGAGCCAAACCCAATTTGACTGTCAGTCTATATTCATGAACGTGTGGGATGAGATGGATGGCTCTCAAGCTGAGAAACAGCCCAGGAACCATCCGTTACTCAGACCAGGTACCAGAGGACACAGTTCGTGTCCCCTCTGGTCTAAGAACAGAGAATGAGGTCTGATGAGACTGTCGCTAGGCTGAAGTTGAGGAATTCCATGCAAGTCTCTATGGATGAAATAGGTCCCAGAGTGGATAGGGATAGGGGCTAGGGTCTTCCTATCCCAGATTGTAGACCTGTGTCCCCGAAGGTATATGTTCGTTAGAGCATTAGGCCTGCCAAAGTGGCTCACTGAAAGCTAAGATGGGGGTAGTGGGTTCTGTGGACAACTGAGATTTAGCACATTTGCAAATTACATCTTTCTCTTTCTCACTCAGCATACTAAAATCTAGTTAACTTTATTTTACCTGGAATCCCTTTCAGCATCTCACAGCACACATTTTATGAATTGCTGGCCAAAGCTCAACGTCACACAAGGCCTAAGACAATGTGGTAGCAGATCCTAGCCTCTGGCTACCTGATGCTTTTCATAGACAGTTTGCTGCTGAGTTCCCAGGACAATTCATATACCCAGATATATCCACTGCCTGCTGCCCAGTTTCAGTCACCAAGGCTGTTCAAGCATAGAACTCTAGGGGGATAGAGCAAGGAAAGTTGGGGACCCTACTTTGTCACCTTTAAATCTTTGAGTGCCATCAGGAAGTTTTGCTTCCTAGAGGGATGTAAAGTGTCAGTTAAAGTAGACAGAGATAAGCTTCAGACAGTCCATTTATATACACCCACCCACCCCCCCCACACACACATGCATATACACCTCACCACACACACACACACACACACGCACACACACACACATTTGTGGCCTGGGAAATACTAAGTTTTATTCACCCTTCACTTTCCAGAGGAAGGAGAGATATTTTTATCTGTCAGAAACATGATAGGACTATTATATATATATATATATATATATATATATATATATATATATATACACACACACATGTGTGTGTTTGTATATGATAAATCATAAATTATTTTATGCCTTAAACCAAACTAGATTTCCCATTTATCTGGTATACTTCAGGGAATCTCAGCCTTCTGGTTTTAAGACTTCTTTACCTTATTAAACATTATTAAGGAACCCCAAAAAGCTGTTATTTATGTGACTTATGTCTATTGACGTTTACCACATTAGAAATTAAAACTGAGAGGGGGCGCCTGAGTGGCTCAGTCGATCGAGTGTCTGACTTCGGCTCGGATCATGATTTCTTAGTTCGTAAGTTCGAGCCTCGCATCGGGCTCTGTGCTGACAGCTCAGAGCCTGGAGCCTGCTTCGGATTCTGTGTCTACCTCTCTCTCTCTGCCCCTCTCCTGCTCATGCTCTGTCTCTCTCAAAAATGAATAAACTTAAAAAAAAATTTTCTAAGAAATTAAAACTGAGAATATCTAAAAACATGTATTTATTCATTTTTAAATAATAAGCCCTTTAATGTTAATATAAATATCATATTTTAATGAAAATAGCTATATTTTTCAAAATAAAAAATGAGTAAGAAGAGTGGCATTATTCTGCAGTTTTATAAATGTCTTTAATACCTGGCTTCATAGAAGATAGCTAGATTCTACTATTTGCTTCTCCATTTGATCTGTTTCAATATCATATGTCATGTAATCTCTATAAAGCTCCATTGTGTACTCATGAGAAAATAAGAATAAAAAAGTCAAATAACATCTTAGTATTATGATGGATGAAAGTAGATCTGACCTTGTGAACTCCTGAAAGGGTCTTAGGGATTCCAAGGGTCACCAGACCACATTCTGAGAACTGCTAATGTACTGTGTACATTGGTCTATAATTCGTATAGGTCATATTGATGAAGAAGCACAGGTAGTTATGAGTGTGGTACCTGGAGCCATATTGTCTGGGTCTGAATCCAGCTTTTCCAATATTCATGGTATGGCCACGAGCCAGTTGCAAGTTTCCTTGCCTGTAAAATAGGAGTAATAGCTGTACATCTCACAGTGTTGTTGAATGGATTAGAACTGTGTAAAGGTTTAGAACAGTGCCTGAGGCAAGGAACAGTTTAATAAATATTAGCTGCCTTTACTATTATATTTCTATCTAAGAATCTCTTGTAGATATTTAAGACAATCTACACATACAGGTGTGAATGATGCATTTTTTGCCAAGATTTTTGGCTCTACCCCTTCTCTGGAATGTCACCATCAGGTATAAAAAGTCCTCAAGCTCAGATTCCCAAAAATACTAATATCGGGCTCTTCCGCAGATCGGCCACCTTCACCCTGGGTGTGCTAAGGACATAGTAGTGACCATGAAGTCCGAAGTGCCCATCAATCTGAAGAAGATGGGGGTCAAGTGCAAGCTCTCCAGAATCACGTTTCAGCTCCCTGCAGACCAGGTCCCTGATTGGGATGACCGCATGCGCACAGTCAAGTGGGTGGATGTGCTCAGAAACACACCCGGTTCTTTCGCTGCAAAACGAAAGGTGAGGGGGGACATCAGGTACAAATCTGACCAGGACTGCCGTGGCTGGTGGTGCCTGCTGCTCTCCGGTTCAGTGTCTCATCATTTCCTTCCTTCATGGAACAAAAAAAAAAAGAAAAGTTTGTTTCCCATTCTGCATGACCTTGGTTTGACCTTGATTTCAGAAGTAACAAACTGAACTGGCAAGCATGCCACCTGCCAGCCATGCAGCCCACACATCTTGACCCAAACCGCTTTAGTTTAAGTCTGGATGCCTCATGGAGCAAGTTCTCTCACCATCAACAGCATCAGGGTTAGACTTTCAGCTATTCCCTTTTTCTGTCTGTGTCCAGAATTTGATTAGTTATAATCTTTGGTTCATGACAGAATCTCATCTTTGGTCCATGCGTGTCCCTCTTTCAATTAGTCTTTGGCTGGTTTCTTTTAATAATGTAATAAACAGAGATGAACTCACACTCGGTGTAGGAAGTAGAACATGAATTACCTGTGTGCTTCTCACCCATTCCATCCCCCTGCTTCCCTCTTAGACATAATCACAATCCTGAATCTTGTTTACTCATTCCCTTGATTTTTAGTTTTTCTTTCTTTTTCAACCTATACATTCTATTTTTTAAATATCATTTATTGTCAGATTGGCTTCTATACAACACCCAGTGCTCATTCTAAAAGGCATACCGTTTTGTTGTAGTTTCTAACTTTTAGTTTTTAAAAAACGGTTACTGCCTGTGATCCATATTGTTTCATGTGGGTATAGTGTACCCATTTCACTGCTATATAAAATTCCATTATTACTTATCATCCGTTCTTCTTTTGAAAATTATTTGGTGTTTTCCATTGTGTACAATGTTGCTGTGAACACTATTATTCATGTCAAATGGTGTTCAATTGCAAAAGTTTATATTCCTAGAA
Source organism: Acinonyx jubatus (assembly GCF_027475565.1). Taxonomy (NCBI): domain Eukaryota; kingdom Metazoa; phylum Chordata; class Mammalia; order Carnivora; family Felidae; genus Acinonyx; species Acinonyx jubatus. Next base: position 13,434,467 of record NC_069396.1, on the reverse strand, counting down.
GTGGAATTGCTGAGTCATAAGATATGTGAATTTCAGCTTTCCAAGATAATGCCCGTGTTCTCCAAAGTCACTGTACCTATGCACACTCCTATTGGCAGAGGGATCTTACTGATCCACATTCTCTACACAACTTGGCATTGCCAGACTTCTTGATTTTTTTTTCACTTAAATGAATGGGAAATGGTCTAATTTGGGATCTACTTTGCATTTCCCTAACCACTGGTAAAGATGAATATGAATGACTTCATGGCCTTACTAGTCATCTCTTATATGCCTTTTGCCTAGTTTTCAATTATGATGCCTGTTCTTTGTATGAGTTATTTTATTTTTGATAAAGTTTACTATTCCTTCCTATTATGACTCCAAATGTCTTCACCAAAATTAAAGCTTATCTTTTCACTTTCTTTGATGTATCTTTTGATGAACAAAAAATATTCTTATTTTTAATATAGCAAAATTTATTAATCTCATCTTTTACATATTTTGTGTGTGTGTGTGTGTCTTCTTTTTAAAACCCTTCTCTACCAGGGAAGAAAAATATTCTTTTTTTTTTTTTTAGCTTTAAGAATTTTGCTTTTTGTATTTAAGCTCTTGGCCCACCTGGATTTTATGTATGGTATGAGGCAAGGATCCAATTTAATGGTTTTCCATGACCTGGCCAAATCCCTTTTTTGTTTAGCCCTTCTGTTTCCTAGTGATCTGCCATGACTCCCTTATCATCTAAATTTCATATATGCCTGGTATGTTTCTTGTCTCAGTATTCCACTTCATTGTCACTTTGTCTATCCCTATGCCAGTTTTACCTTGCCTTAATTTCCATAGCTTCATAATCAGTCTTGATATTTCCAAGGGAAGTCCCTCTCCCATACTGTTTTGTTCTGAAGTATTTTCATTATTCTTGGTCCTTTATTTTTCTATCTAATTTTGGAATCCACTTACCAAGTTCTGTGGAAACCCTGACTGAAACTTGATTGGAATTGGATTGTATCTGTAAGTCCGTTTAGGAAGGATTAACAATTTTACAATATTAATTTGTCCTTTCTATTAGTGAGTTTTATCTGTATATTTATTTAGGTCTTTTTTAACTTTTTTTTTTTTACTTCCATTTAGTTTCTTTACTACTATTAGGACTTCTCAGGTTTTTTATTTTTTCTTGAGTCAATTTTATTAAGTTATTGTTCTATGAATTTGCCCTTCAACTAAGTTTTCATATGTATTTTCATAAAGTTATTTATAATGTTTTCTTATCATCTGTTTAAATCTATAGGATCAGTGGTAGTGTCCTCTTTTTAATTTTTGATATCAGTTATTTTTATTTACTCATTTTTTTCTTGATCCATCGCCCTGAAGACTTTTTAAGTCATTCCACATAAACATCATTTGGCTTTATTAGCCCTCTCTGTTCTCAATTTATTTTCTCTTTCATTAATATCTGTCCCTAATTTTATTATTTCCTTTCCTCTACCTTCTTTATAGTCCATCTAACCCCCAAACTAATATTCTCTGTAGTCCTGATGCTCTTAGTAATTTGTTTCCTTTCCCATATAGGAATCATTTTAGGTTTACCTTAATCATTTATTCTGGAACTGGAATCATTTATTCTGTAAGTTGGTGTTAATTTGCATGGGTAAAATACTGTTACCGCCCACCCCTTTATTCTTGTGAGTCAGCTAGCTCTGCCTTTGTTACAGGTGATAGAGACGGATCCTGAGCCTGTTCACTCAGTAGTAGAAGAAAACTACCGAGAACTGCATCTTCAGATCAGTGCCAATGTGAATTTTGCTTCATATCAATGCGAAACAAGCAATGTGCACTTTAAAGAAACACTGGTTTACCAGACCCGAGTATTTGAGTGAGTCTTTGAAAGCCCCCCAGCACTCACAGAGAAGTTCTTTCTATTCCTTTATCAAATACTTCTTCAATGTTTATGACAGCATATACCAGGCATCATAGCTATGTAGCATGCACCAGAGGAACTCTAGGGATGCAGTGAAACATTCAGATCCACAGAGCTATTAAAGTTCACACCTGAAATCAAGATATAGGCCAGGAAACACAGTCCACCAGGAGGGCAGCATCCGGCCATCAGCTTCAGTAGGGATGGTCCTTGAAGCAGTCCACACCACCACCCAGTAACCATTCTTTTCTCCCCAACTCCAGGTGACAATATCCACACTAGTAGGAATGGGTCCATCTTAGCTCAGAAGCCCCACAGTCAACAGAAGCCAATACTCCTCATAAGCACCCCATAGGTATAGCTTCCATGATCCTTATAAGAGACATGCCCAATTACAAGAGTCACTACACTCACAGAACCCCAAAGCTATAGCTTCCCTCCAGGGAATCATAATTCCCTCAAGACCAGATGCAATTTACCAATTAGGGGTCATGTTAACTCTAAACAATGTTGCCTAATAATACAGCTGATATTTCTCCTTTATCAGGTTTCCAGGGAAACAGCTAGAAAATTTATTCAAAGTCAAAATTGTCCTTAGAAGGAAAAGGGTTATGTTAACTCACATACAAGAATATAAGGATGTCATGGGTCCCCCTCTTAAAGAGCTCATGGGGGGAATGGGTGAAAATAGGTGGTTGCAGTATGGTGTCCTGTGTATGCTGTGAGAGTACCTAAAGCAGATGGAATATCAGGGAATACTTCCCAGATGAAGCAGTGCCCATTCTACAGGATGATTAGGAGATAGCCAGGTGAAGAAGTGAGAAAAAAGGGGCCTTCTAGACAGAGAAAGCGGCATATGCAAAGACAGAGAAAGACCATTCTTTGAGAATTATGAGCACAAAAATGTAAACCACTGACATTTCAACTTTGTAAAAATTGGTAACTAACTTGTTCAACTCAGTTTGCATTTGTTACACTTTTAAGTTTTCAAAGTATCATAGAACCAAAAGAAATAAGGGAGGAAGTGGTACCTTCTGTTGATAGCCATTTCACTTAAAGCTGGGGTTGGCAAACTATGGCCCGAGGACCAAATCCAACCAGCTGCCTATTGTTGTAAATAAAGTTTCTTTTGACCCACAGCCACATAAATTCATTTATGTGTTGTCTATGGCTGCTTTGATACTACAACAGCAGAGTGAGTAGTTACTACAAACACCGATGGTATGCAAAGCCAAAAAACATATGCTGTGTTGCCCTTTGCAACAACAACAAAAAAAAAAGTTTGCCAACTCCAGTCTGAACTAAGAACTTTTTTGTCAAGAGTATTCTGTACCACCAAGATTTCTCCACTTTATAAATATTGTCTTTAGGATAGTGGCCAGTGCTCATACTTTTACACAATAAACATAAGCCCTGAGGTCAAAGCACTTGACTTTGGGCATACCTGCACAGTCTGCCTGGATCAAATAGTGGAGATCTGATCCTTACACCCTCCCCTAGACCTACACCCCCCTCCAAACTCAACTCCAACTACTTCACTAAAATTAGACATTTGTGTTTTCTTCTCTAACATAATCATTTTCCTGTATCAAGGCCTCATCCTTCTGCTGTGATTGCGATCAAGTTTAAAAATGATTCCAGAAAAAGCTTCTATTTCCTGGTTCTTGTCTTATATGCAGGGAAACTTGAGGCAAGAAAAGTCTCTACTCATTCAGAATTTGAGACAAGTCTCAGTCAATGAAGGAATTTCAGGCAGGGGTCAAATGGCTTCCGACCACAGGGACATTGTTTCCAGTGGGAGATGTTTCAGTAAGGGAGGGACTGGAATTTGCACCTAAAGAAAGTGCTGTCATAGAAAACACATTTTGATTCCTCTCTCATGGGAATTTTTCAGAATTACAGCAAACTCATGCTGAGAGCTCATTGCATAGGGTGCTGGTACTGTGCCAGATGATTTAAAGTGCTAAACATTTGAATATTTTTACTTTTAATAGTAAATAGTGTTTTAGAAGGAGATATAACTAGCACAGCAAATGCATGATGTCAGACAGAATGCTTAAAACTTGCCTTTTGAAGAAATGTTTAAGAAACACAGTGACAAAGTAACAGTTTAGATGATGTGTAGACAGGAAAAAAATCATCGACAGCACATTTCTCAAATCCATTCTCTGATCTGTCTGCAGGTTTGAACTGACTAATTCAGGAAATGTGCAGCTGGAATTCAATTGGGTCTCAGAAGAGACTGCAAAGGCTGTCAGCTTTGCAATGCCAGATAACCAAGGTAAACACAATGATAGGAAAACTCCAGGGCTTGAACCGAGTCCCCAGTTAGTAGGAGAGCCTTGTTCATGGAGAAATGAGCACTGGTCCAACAGCTCCCTCAGTAGCCAAGGAGAAGCAGAGCAAATGTTTCATGGTGTCTGCAGAGCCAAACAGGCCTGAGAAACTCAAGAGCTGACCTCTGTCCTCCTGGAGCCTGGAGCCTAGAGCCTGGCCCTCCATTAGGCCAGCACCCCAGTCACTGACCCCTAGGAATCTTGTCTTTTAGGCCTTAACCTCTTGGGAGATTACAGACCCTTGCAGAAACTGATGAAAACTATGAACTTTCTCCCTGGAAAATACACACCCATACCGAATGTGATATATATGAAGCACTTGGAAAAAGACTCAACACTTGGTGGACAAATATTCATTGCTGTTGTTGCAGTTTTGGAGATTCGCAGACCTTTCAAATGGGCCCCCAGATTGTGAACCCCTACTTTCAAACAATGATTCTCCAAAAAATTATATTCACAGCCCGTTATTCTTGAGGCAGAAGACCCACAGACCTCTCTTTGGCCCACCCCCTGAGCCAAAAGGAAACAACTTTGAAAAATTTATAGAATTAATAGAAGTATTTTTCATGAGTCTCCTGTGAGAAATATGAGCCAATCCCTTACCCTTAGTGCCCAAAGCTAAGGATTTCTGGTGGAAGAGGTGAGCCCACAGAGGGACCTGTGAGTGGGCTGCCTTCCACCTGCCCTCCCACTGCAAATACAGAATATCATTGGCTCTCTGTTTTGCCCCCAGGTTCTTCTCAAAAAGACCAATTTAGCCAGGGCACGCTGCACACGGTCAGTACTCTGGACAGCGCCATGGACCACTGGAATGAAGTTCCCCCCATGCCCTTCTCTGTGGAGCCTGCCTCAGGCATTGTGCCTGTGGGCAAAACTCAGAAGCTCAAAGTGAAATTCTCCCCGCTGGAAGTTGGAGACTTCGAGAGCAATCTCTTCTGCCAGTAAGAAGATGTGCTCTCCAGAGCAAAACTCCACATCTCCTACCCTCTCTTCTGTCCCAGCACCACCATTCTTTCCAGCCCCGGGCCCCTCCATAGCCCCCTGATTGTCACATTTCCCATTGGGAAGATTCAGAAAGGCCAGGATTTAGAAGATAAGGAGAATTTTTTCTTTTGTATTACTCACCAACACTCTCTAGACTCTTCCTCCTGCCTATTACGCCCTTCCCAGCCACACACAGGATTCCACTGAGCAACAGAATGGCTGACAGACAGGTAGGTTCCAGTCCTTGGGCAAATATGAACTTAGGAAAACTTTCTTACGCCTTTTCTGAGACTTGGTCTCCTCATATGTAAAATGGAAATAACAATACCCACCTTGTACAGTAATCATGAACATTAAGTGAGTTAAATCAAGTGAAGACTTAGAACAGTACCTGGCACACAATAAGCACAATAAACATTACATAGCCATGGTGGTGGACCTGATACATAGGTGAGGAATAGAAAGGGCCCAGACCCAATTCAAGAAATCCAATCCAATAACATTTAGCAAGTCCATGATGTGTTAACCACTCCCATGAAAGATCCATACAGAACACTTACCTTACAGAGGAATTGTGTAAAATATGGTATGGGGTGGCAGAGACCTATGTGAGCCATAAAAGCCTTGTGGAGCCACTGCTATCACACTGCAGGGACCCGTCCCACACCTGGGCCTAAGCTTGGTGCTGGGACTAGAGGTCTACTTACATCCAGTTCACTTTCTCCAAGGAGCTCAGGATACTCATTTAGAATTTCTGTGTCAGTTTTCATACCCCACTAGATGCCTGTGAGAGGGCCCAGAGGGCAAGACTCTGTGCTCGTTTTATAGCAGGGAAAATTTCTCACCACTGCTGGAGGGAATAACTTGGGGCCATACTTAGATACAGAGAAAGAACCAGAATTCATCCTCCTCATACTCAGCCCATTCATGCATTCATCCACTCAACAGTTCATGAATGAACACCTACTATGTATCATGCACTATTCAAGGCATTTATATTATGTTGTTGACCAGGATAGACCCAGTCTCTGCTTTCATGGAGCTCACGTTCTGGTGGATATAATATTCATTTCCAACCAACTAAGGAAGTGGTGATTCATCTAAAAATGAATAAGAATAATCTTATCCTCACAGGATTCCCAACCTGCCACCTGGAGAGCAAGGCCCAGTCCTTTCAGCAAAAGGGCGGAGCCTTTTGCCCTTCTGCCATTTTGACCTAAAACACTCAGACTATATCAGTGGTCATCGGCGCAACCCAGATCTCCAAGGACCTTCTGGTGCGGCTCTGGATTCAAACACCCGGGTGATTGAGTTCACCAGCGTGGGCATAGGAGGGAAGAATATCCGGTAAGTTGCTTATGGTTTGCATTGGTTCTTATCAGTGAGTCCTTCTAAAGAACTTAGAGGAAGAATTCAGAGAAGTCAGTGAGGTTAATTCCTAGAAGCAGGCTTGAAATATTGGGGTTGGACTTTAGAGAAGTCCATAGTAAGGAAGTCTATAGTAAGGAAGCTGAATTTGTCTCCTTAGTTTTGACACTGGGGAAATATGGAAGACATAAAAATGTAATCCCTGACCACCACCTTAACCACAGAGGGTCGGTCATTGGGACAGAAGGGCCCTGGATATCATTATTCCCAAGTCCAGAACTCTAGCCATAGTTTGCCCCTCCCCCCCCAAATGAAGTGCAGTTTTTATTTCTTCACAATACTTCACAAGTTCAGTATTCATTGTGGTAATAGAGTATGCAGACAAGTCCTGATTCCCAGATAGGGGGACTGTGCTAGGGAAGGTCCTAAGAAAGTTTCTCTAATTCTTCAAGCCCCATTTCACTCTCTGCTATCAATTCTTCCCCCTTGGCCAGGACTTTTACAATCCTGAACCCAACTAATAGCACCTACTCCTTCTCTTGGATCTCTGAAGAAACTGAAAGTCTCCAGAACCCTCCAGCCTTCACATGCCTTACAGAGAAGGGCTTCATCCACCCTGAAAAGAAAGCGGAGGTATGTGTGTGTGTGTGTGTGTGTGTGTGTGTGTGTGTGTGTGGGAGAGAGAGAGAGAGAGAGAGAATCAGGACCACTTGACTCAGGGCATTGATCATCTTCTCCCCTTCTGCATAGCAAGTGTGCTGTAGACCATAGAGTGAGGGAGGACAGCCTAAGGGTGCATCAATCAACAAGTATTTCTTGAGCGGCATATACGTTAGGCAATCCTCATGAACAAGACAGAACTGAGCTCTCTTGGGTGGCTGTAGAGAAGTGAAAAGGTCTAGTATTTGCAGTTTTAAAAACTGAAATTATTAAAGCAGGAAAGAGGAGCTGGACACTAATACCTGCAGACTCTAGGACTCATAGATTACTCTCTGAAGACTTATTTTTTCCCGAGGGACTGACAGCAGTAAAAGGATACAGATGTATTTTTACTTGGTCGGGCCACAGGGTAAAACAGAAAAGTGAGTCATGTCTCACAGCATAGTCCTCGTGTTTACACAGTGGTACAGGGTAGAGTCATACCTAAAGAAATGTGATCTCACTGGCCAAAACAGATCTATGGGCCTGTATCCTGTAAGTTCTGCAGAGAATCTTGGAGGCAGAAATAAATTCATGAAACAGAAATCATGCATTCAAATGCTTTCAGGAAGGTCACACAAATGAATGGAGCCAGCCAAGGGGACAATGATAGGGACTGCTGAGCACCAGCACCAGCTGGCGATAGTGCTTCTCTGTCAGATGACCACCACACAGACAAGTTGCCAGTGTTGCCAGTTCTCCCAAACTTTTTGTGAAAAGCCAAAATTCCATATTTCTATTGAAATCTCTCTATTTTTACATGTCAAACAAAGACATGGTGTGAAATATGGCAGCACAGTCATCAGAGGCTGTGATCGGGCTAGACCTCCTTAGGACGACCTGTGGCAGGGCAAAAAAACATTGATATTGCTGGAACAGGCAAAATCACATGCCTTCACAGTAGAAAGGTAGACAGTAGAAAGGTAGAGATGACCTGGTAATGCCAACCATTGTAACCACAGCACCAGTAAGCCTCCAATGGCATGTGGAGTATGCAAACAAATGTCTTTACCACTCTTTTCCAAATGGTCTTCTTAGATTGTCTTCCAGTTCACGCCTTTCCATCTGGACATCACAGAAGCCTTCTGGACTTTCTTAATCCCTGAACACAACATCACAGTCCCTTTCCTTCTGGTAGGCAAAGCCACCGACCCTCTCATCAATCTGGACAAGTCACATCTCAACTTCAGTTGTCTCCTCATTGGTAAGGCTTCCCTGTTGGTTTATGTTTAGACTTGGCATGACCTCTCAGGGTAAGGGGTAGGACTGACCCCACAATGAGCTCTGGGAGCAGACTTGGGTGGGGAACTTTTTCTGGTACCTTCCAGAAGCATGTCAGAGGTCTTCTATCACTATTCACAAAGCCGTAAATTATTTGTCTTTCAATCTGATTTCCATCAGGTATCTTCTAAACCCACACATTAATAACCTAAGGAAATATAGGAGACTTGCTACAAATCACACTTGTTAGATTCCTTGAAGGCCTGGACTGCCTATGTTCATTTCCAGAGGCTCATGTTATCCCCATCTTACTTGTATGTGCCTCAGAGCATGGCTGTATTTGTATGCCTCTCAGTATGAGTCACAGTGGTCAGATTTCTCTGCCATCCTTTCATGCATTCATTCAGCTCAACAAAATATTACTAAGCCCCTTGTGTGACGCAGGCACTCTCTTGTGAGCTGAGAATGCCATGGATAAAGCCACAGTCCCCACTCTCATGGTGGTTACATTCTAGTAATAGGAAGTAGACTACCAAAAAAGAAAAGATACAGCATGTCTGATGTTAATAAGTGTTGTAAAGAAAAATAAAGCAGGGTATGGAGGACAAAGAATGCCAGTAGGCAATGGGGAAGTAACATTTGATCAGAGACCTGAAGGAAATAAAGGAAGTGATTGCCAGGTCCCTTATCACATGGATGTGGGGTGTGTGTGTGTGTGTGTGTGTGTGTGTGTGTAAAGTATAACTAAAGCCAGAATATATTTTAGTAACTCATTAGATTTTTATATTTAGACAAGTAATATTCTTGTAATAAGTCAATCATTCTGTTATATAAGGAAATTTTTAATGTCTCTCCATCCATCCTTTCCATCAAAGGAAACCACATTAACAGTTTTTTTATGTAATACTTCCATACATTTCTTATACTGATACATATAACTAGGTGGGAGGAGTATGGTGTTTTGGAAGGTTTTGAACAAATAAGTGGGCAAGTTAGCATAAGAATAATAACAGCAGTCTTAACTATATAGAAGACACACTGATGTTCACCAGAGGGGAGGAGGGTAGAGGGATGGTGATGAAATAGGTAGTGGGGATTAAGGAGTACACTTGTGATGGGCACCAGGTGATGTATGGAAGTGTTGAATCACCATATGGTACACGACTCTAATATAACACTGTATGTTAAATAACTGGAATTAAAATAAAAAATAAGAGAATAGAATAAACAAATAAATACAGCAAGACAAACAGGATTTGATCTAGGAATGTAACAGTGGTGCATTTTAGTATGATTATATCAACAGATTAAAGAACAACCATGTAATGAATGATATGAATGTACACTAAAAAGTGATTGCTAAAATTCATCATTCTCAACAGAAATTTTAACAGTAAGATAGGAATAGAGGGAGAAACTTAAGTAAAGAAGACTAACCAAAATTAAGAGGCAAATATTATCTTGTAATAAACTACTAAAACTGCTGCAGTTAAAATCAGGAATTAGGCAAAGATGCTTGTTATTACTGAATACTTTCTTAGTGGTTTAGCAAATACAATAAAACAAGAAAATTCAGTAATTGGCATAAACATTAGGGGAAAAGAGACAAAACTATCTCATTTGCTGTTCTGGTGACCTCATACATAGAAAACCTCAAGAGGCTCAAGAGAAAAGCAAAACAAACCACTAGAATCAACAGGATAATTTAGTAAGTGACTGGATGCAAGACAATTATGTAAAAATCAATAGTTTCTCTTTCTTTTAGCAATAAGCACCTAGAAACAGAAACAAAAAAATCCATTCAATATTGACAAAACCTATATAATATCTAAGGATAAATGTAACAAGAAAAGCACAGGATCTATATGAATAAAACTATAAAATCTTATTTAAATGCTCCCAAAACAAGATTTGAACATTTACCAGTTCTCTCAAAATTAAATGCAAATGCAATCAAGTTCCAAGCAGAGTCCCAACTGGTGTTGCCAGATAAAATACAGGATGCACAGTCAATTTTGAATTTCAGATAACAATGAGTAGGGGTTTTTTTTTTATGTCAGGATAAGTATGTCCCATGCAATATTTGGGACATACTTATACTAAAAAATATATGTACCCATACTAAATCTGGCAACCTTAATCCCAAAAGGATTGGGGGTGGGGGGATATTGGATAAAATGATTCTAAAGTTTATATGGAAAAAAACAAATGTTGTACAATAGTCAAGGAAAGTAAGAAAAGGCAAGGTAGTGACAGAAGATGTATTAGGGCCCTGTCAGGACCCTCATGACATTCCTGAGCTCTGATGCAAAAGAGTTCAATGCAGGGACTATTTACAAAGATTGGGACTGAGTTAAGGGGCCTACTAGGGATGGTGAGGCCCTCATTGACAAAATTAGGAAGGCATTGGGTCCAAAGGAACAAGGAGAGAAAATAGTATCATCAGAATCACCTAGGACAGCTGTGACCAAGGCAGAGGAGCCACCTAGCAGGAGCAGGCCGTTGATAGAGTAAAGTTCTAGAAGGAAGAAGTGGAATCCTCCTGGGTGGGAAGGTCACTTGTAGAACAGAAGGAAGGAAGAGAGGTGGTCAAAGACTGAAGAGCTTGGGAGAATAGAGAAAAGAAGGTGAAGGATTTCTTCTAAGGAGGTTTCCTCTTGCCTGAGGAGCAGTATCTGCCCAGATACTTTAGGAGCAGGTATGAGGTCTTCACTGAGGGCTGATGTTTCCTCCTCAGGCAGAGAAGCCAGGGAGACCGTGCATATCATCAACAAGGAGGAGCAGGGGTTCCATTTTGCCTTCCAAGACAACTCCCGATATTCTGAAGGTTTCAGCAACAACCTGGTCATATGTCCCATGGAAGGTTGGATCCCACCACTGTCCAGGTAAAGAAAAGGTTCCCCAGGACTACACCCTCCCAAGGTCGTAGGGGTTCCAGGCCTGCCAGGAGGATAAGCTTTCCTCAGAGTGCTGCTGCATGTCGAGATTAATGTTAACAATCCCATCTCTGTCCTACTATTTCTCATTGTTCATTTTCCTGATAAATTGTAAAGCCCTGAGAACTTTAAGCCCTTTTTCTCAGTGTTTTCTCTCATGCTTATATTCTTTTCCTTGATATCTACTATGTTTGTGAACTCATAAGGCAGTGCCCTACCTTGTCTGGCAAACCTTCAAAACTCATCATAATTTGAGGTGGTGATACTCTTTCCTCATAGTGTGTGCCAATCCACTGGGCTCATAGTCTTTGGCAGGTTTTAGCAGGTTGGCCTAGTCAGCTAATCTGCTGTCTTCTTCCCCAACCAGGTTCCCAATTGATATTTTCTTCACACCAAAGCAGGAAGGAGATGTGAACTTTAATTTGATCTGCAATGTGAAAAAGAAAGCCCACCCTCTGACCTTAAATGTCAAGGCTGAGGGCTACACTATGAATGCAGAGGTCAAATGCAAGGACAGGACTGGCTTGATTACTCTCCTGACTCCCAACCAGACTACCATTATCAACTTCTATGAGGTAAGAGTGTGAGAGAGCACTGACATCTCTCTCTCTCTCTATCTCTCTCTCTCTCTCTCTCTCTCTCTTTCTATCTGTGTGTGTGTGTGTGTGTGTGTGTGTGTGTGTGTGTGTGTCCACTCAAGCTGGGAAGAGCAGTATAAGTGAATGTTAGCTGAATCTCACTGTTTCAAATGCCAGAGAGACCAGGAGAACAGAAACATGCCAGGAGCAGCTCCATCCTCCAAATATATATAGTTTTAATGTGAAAACATTTCTTGTTTTGTTTTTCAGGGGTAGAGAGATGGTAGGAAAGGAAACAATGCTTGTATTACACATACAGGAAGGATGTTTGATTACCAAGGGAGGTCTAAGAATTAAATTGCTATCGTACTCTTCAGGTATGAGAGGCCCCCAACACCTCATAGCTCTGGCTGGAATACTTGACCATATTAAGCTAAGGATACTCAACTCACTGACATCATCTGCCATTCCTATTTCCCAAAGGATATTTTCCCCCAACGTGTTATGTATCCTGACCCGAGAGAATGGAACCATGGTTTGCATTCATTCCATATACTACTCTGTTCTCTGTCTCTCAGGTGGAGTTGAATGAATGTGTTCAGTGTGAACTCAGCTTTATCAACACTGGAAAGTTCAGCTTCAGCTTCCAGGCAGAGCTATCTGGCCCCAAAGCCCTGCTGCAGTACTTGGACTTTTCACCCATTGATGGCAGTGTGGATGTGGGGCAGAGTGTGCACGCCACCTTGTCTTTCCAACCACTTAAGAAGTGTGTCTTGAAGGGCCTGGAACTCAGAATCAAGGTGAGACCATTTAATATTGCCGGACACTGGAAGCACTCACAGCACTCTGTCTTGAAGGATTAGTTCTCCTGTGTGCTCCTTGTCTTCTCCACTCTGCCAGAAGCTCCTGGAGAGCGGTTGTGTTGGAGATAGTCCCATAATCTCTAGTATAAAGGCCTCATTCACAGTTGAGGTGCCTGGTGAGTGGCAGTTGAAAAGCGGTTCACCATCCATGCACTAGAATACCATGCAGCCATTCAAATGAACAAGGGAGACAGATGGGAGATGGAAAGAAAGCAAGAGAGACAAAATATGTATAACATTTTCCAAGATAAGCTATTGAATGAAAACCAAGGAACTGTGATGTCCACAGTAATGGCTGTGTCCTATGGTGTTCTTCCGCAAAAAAAAAAAAAAAAAACCAGCAAAATCAACTTTTTTAGAACTCTCAAAATCAACCAAAGGCTTGCAACAATCCTAGGAGCATTTATTCAAGAAAAATAGATGTACTGTGTATATATGCCACATTTTCTTTAGTTATTCATCCATCGAAGGACAATTAGGTTGTTTCCACATCTTGACTACTATGAATAGTGCTACACCAAACATGAACATTAACAAGTGTTAATATCTCTTGAAAATTCTGATTTAAATTCTTTTGGATAGCACAACCAAACAAAGACACCACAAGAAAACTACAGGCCAATATCCCAAATGAACATAGGTGTAAAAATCCTCAATAAAATACCAGTAAAGCAAATCCAACAATACACTGAAAGGATCATACACTACGATCAAGTGGGACTTATCCCTCAGAGCAAGGGTGGTTCAACATACAAAAATCAATTAATGTTATATCTGACATTAACAGAATAAAAGATAAAAGTCACATGAGCATCACAATAGAAGTGGCAAAAAGCATTTGACAAAATTCATCACCAAAAACTCTCAACAAACTAGGATTAGAAGGAAAGTACCCCAACATAATAAAGGCCATATATGAAAAGCTCACAGCTACCATCATATTCATCAGTGAAAAGCTAAAAGCTCTTCCTCTAAGATCAGGAACAAGGCAAGGATGTCTACTCTCACCACTTCTATTCAACAGAGTACTGGAAGTCCTAGGCAGAGCAATTAGGTAAGGGAAAGAAAGAAGATGCATCCAAATCAGAAAGGAAAAAATAAAATCCCTGTGTGCAGACAACATGATCTTCTATGTAGAAAACCCAAAAGATTCCATTAAAAAATCTCTTAGAATTAATAAAATAATGAAGTAAAGTTGCAGGATACAAAGTCAACAAACAAAAATCAGTTGCTTTTCTGTACACTAACAAGAAACTGTCTGAAAAGAAAATTAGTGGGAATGCAAGCTGGTGCAGCCACTCTGGAAAACAGTATGGAGGTTCCTCAAAAAACTAAAAATAGAACTACCCTACGACCCAGCAATTGCACTACTAGGCATTTATCCGTGGAATACAGGTGTGCTATTTCAAAGTGGCACATGCACCCCATGTTTATAGCAGCACTATCGACAATAGCCAAAGTATGGAATATATATATATATATATATATATATATATATATATATACACACACACACACAATGGAGTATTTATATAATATACATACATACAATGGAGTATTACTTGGCAATCAGAAAGAACGAAATCTTGCCATTTCCAACTATGTGGATGGAACTGGAGGTATTATGATAAGTGAAATTAGTCAGAGAAAGACAAAAATCATGACTTCACTCATATGAGGACTTTAAGAGACAAAACAGATGAACATAAGGGAAGGTAAACAAAAATAATATACAAACAGTGAGGGGGACAAAACAGAAGAGACTCATAAATATGGAGAACAAACTGAGGGTTACTGGAGGGGTTGTGGGAGCGGGGGTGGGCTAAATGGGTAAGGGGCACTAAGGAATCCACTCCTGAAATCATTGTTGCACTATATGCTAACTAATTTGGATGTAAATTTTAAAAAATAAAAAAATAAAAATAAATAAAATTAGGAAAACAACTTCATTTAATCCATGGAAAAGGATTAAATTATCAGGAGTAAACTTAACTACGGTGGTGAAAGACTTGTATACTGAAAACTATAAAACACTGATGAAAGAAATTAAAGACACCAACAAATGAAAAATATCCTGTGTTCATGGATGAGAAGCGTTAATATTATTAAAATGTCCATACTGCCCAAAGCCTTCTATAGATTTAATGCAATCCCTATCAAAATCCCAATGGCATTTTTTTTTTTTTTTTACAAAACAGAAAAACAATTCTACAACTCATACGAGACCACAAAAGACCACAAATAGCCAAATCAGTCCTGAGAAAGAAGAACAAGGCTAGGGACACCACACTTCCTGATTTCAAACTATATTACAAAGCTACCAAAATCAAAATAGTACAGTACCAGCATCGAGACACATACATAGACCAATGGAACAGAACAGAGCCCAGAAATAAATGCACACATACATAACCAACAGATCTTTGACAAGGGTGCCAAGTATACACAATGGAAAAGGAGAATCTCTTCAACAAATGGTGCTGGGAAAACTGGATATTCAGATCCAAAAGACCTGTAGGACCTGAAACCATAGAACTCCTAGAAGAAAACATCGGGGGGAAGTTCATAACAACAGTTTGTCGGTGGCTTCATGGATATGACACTAAATGCACAGGCAACAAAAAACAAAATAGACAAGTGGAAGTACCTCAAAATCAAAAGCTTCTGCACAGCAAAAGCAACAGTCAACAGAGTTAAAAGACATTGTCTTTTTATTCATATCCTTAAGAAGAAGGCAACTGACAGTTAACCAGGAGGTATAGCAATTGGAATGAAGGTCAGTTTCTAGCCATTCCATAATTTAGATGGACATTAAGTCATAGCACAGTCTAAAAAAAGTTTGGTTTTTTTTTTTTTCAATTAGAAAAAAGCAAAGCTGTAAAACTCTGAGCCTGGAACTCGGGGGCAGGCTTGTAGCCATCTTCCCTGAGAAGTGCCATCCCTTTTCAGAACTGTCTTTTTTCAGAACATTTGTGTCTTACGGCAAAAAGAAACATCACACATCATAGTACCTTCCTGCTCTACTTGGCATAAAAGTTTAAGGTGGTCAATTTTACTCCTTTTCAGGGAATCAGTCACCAAATGCAAAGACTTTAAAAGCCTAAGCCTTAATAAGAAACTGTTTTTCAATTTATGAAGTCATTTAGGAAATCTTGTACCAATGACTATTATGTTTATTCTAATGATGTTTAGAATGAGTAGTGGATATTTCGTTTTAAATCAATTATCAACTTAAGAAATTTCATGTTATAAAAAGTTTTTGAAGAGCAGAGTAAGTTCCTGTCCCCTCAGGCATGTGTATCATCTTATGGAGAATTCAGAGGTGACCCATATTCTAACTTTCCACCCTTTCACCCTTGACATATGGGCCTTTGACCTCATTCTTGTCCTTTCCTGGTCACAAGGTGGCCATCCCACCTGCAACCCCATGTCTGCATTCAGAATGGAAACACGAGGCAAGAGCCCAAAGGCAAACACAAACAAGTAAACAGACAAATTTTCCCAGCAAGACTTTGCCTCTGTATTCAAAATAGGACACCCTCTTGTCTTCTTCTGTTTACATCCTGATGACCAGAACTGTGTCTGATGACCACCCTTGGGGGCAAGGAAGGATAGGACCTCGGGTATTTTCACCTAGGTCCCCTGGCAACTACTCAGAGTCCTGTTAATGAGGAAGCCTTGGGAAGCAGGTGTGGGGTGGTAACTGGCAGTCCCTGCCACTCCGCTCCGCTTTCAGGCTGACTCACTGATGTAGGAGGCAGCGTGAGGCTGGCCTGCAGACTGTCCCATTTTGCTTTGCAGGCCAACAGACTTCTAACCTATGAATCAGAACCCCTACAGATGGTGTCTTGGGACCCATTTTTTTTAAGCACTGACCACTTTCCTCCTTCACCTGAGGACCTGAGGAGTCCTTTGCTCACACCTCTAATCACCCTCCACCTGCATTTCTGCCTGCAGGTCAGCCACGGCCCAAAGTTTACATGCAGCATCTTGGGCTGTGCTGTGAGCCCGGCCGTTCATTTCTCCTTCACCAGCTACAACTTTGGGACCTGCTTCATCTACCAAGCTGGCATGCCCCCGTACAAACAAATGCTGGTTGTCACCAACAAGGAAGAAACACCCATGAGGTAAGCAGACTTTCCAGAGCTTCCAGATGATTCTGTAGCTCCTTGTGGGTTCTACAGCCTCCACATAGGTGAAGTCCTGCCAAAATAGAAAAAAGAAAGATTATGGGAAAAGTCAAACCCAGTTGGGCATGAATCCCGCGTCTGCTTTCCCTACCACTAATACTGACACTTGGGTAGCCAGGAGCTACTCTGCTGAAAATCTTGAAGTGAGGAGGGCAATGCCAGATGTAATGAAGGTGGAAACCGAGGCTTGGAGAATTAAAAAGTGACTTCCTCAGGCCATTACTTCGCAATAAATGACAGATATATACTGAGCCTAAGTCTTTTGATTAAAATCCGGCCTCTCTGCACCATCCCTATGTAGAATGTTCCAGTCCAGGTTTCTGGGCCTTATCCCAGACCTATCAAAACAGAATTTCCAGAGACTGGCCTGGAGACCTGTGTTTCCTCAAAGCTCTTTCCTAAAGGAAGGAACTGTTACACATCTGTGCTATCCAGTATGGCAACCTATAAGTACATAAAATACGCCTGGTGAGACTAAGGGACTGAATTTTTCATTTTTTAAGTTTCAATTCATTTGAATTTGAATTGCCACATGTGTCTAGTGGCTACCATATTGGACAGCACAGGCCTAAGTTCAAATCCCAACTCTTCCCTAGCTGTGTAACCTGGGGCACATGGTCTAACCTCTCCTTTCCTGGGATGGGGGATAATAATAGCTCCTCCCCTACAAGGCTATTAGGAGGGTTAAATTAGTTCATCTAGAGAAAGTACTTAGAATAGTGCCTGGACCATAGCAAATGCTCGGTTATGGTTATCTGCTGCTACTGCTACTGTTGCAGTGATGATAACTATTATCCTGAATGGTGAGTTACAAGAGTGTCATGTGATTTTAAATGCTAATTAAAAATCTTCCCTGCATGATTTAATTCAATCTGAGTCCTGTGTGAAGGCATTAAGTTCTTTTTATTGGCCTAGCTGGGCTCCTTCTCTAAATACCTGGAAGACAGACAAGAAAGTATTGTAATGGAGAACCCTAGGGCCTTCCTATGCACAGGTTGACCCGAGTAGACATGATCTTTGAAGATCCCATGTGGTTGAGCAATTAGTGACAATAAGAATGGCTCACCTTTATGGACTGTCTCCTCTGTGCTCTGTGTAGTACTGACTTAGTCACTCTATTTCATTTAATGCTCAAAACAACCTTATGAGGTTGTTAATGCTCCAAGCAACCCAGTTCTACAGATAAGGAAACAGAGGCCCAAATGAGCTAAGTAACTCTTCTAAGTTCTCACAGCTAGTTAGGGATAGAGCCTGGATCCAAACTCCTGTGTCTGAATCGGGAACATATACTCCTCTCCTCTGTGCTTCACCACCCAGTTACTTTAGGAAACACTTCCTTATAAGAGGGTACAAAGCCATGAGTGGCCTTTTCAAGAAAGAGGATAAATAGAGTGAAAAGAACCTTGAGCGAAGGGCCATGAGACTCTGTGTCTGAGGCCAGGTTCTGCCAGAATCTCAGGGTGTGATTTGGGGTAAGTAACTTGATTATGCCCAGGAAAGTATGGGCTGGATCACTGCTGAGGTCCCTTCTTCCATAGCTCCAGTGCAACAGGGCAGGAAAGCAGCTCACAGAGACAAGGGGACAGAATCAGTCTTTCTGGGTGTCTTAAATGTGTTTTTTGACCTCCAGCACAGGCTGGTACTGGAACCCTCTTACTTGGTAGACAAAATGGAAATACGTGGGCCTTCTAACTTACATACCTTCCTCCTGATTTTCTCTAGCTTAGACTGTCTATACACCAATACCGCATACCTCGAGGTGAACTTCCGTGTTGATGTGATAAAGCCAGGAAAGACACTGGAGATTCCAATCACCTTTTATCCTCGAGAAAGTATCAATTATCGAGAACTCATCCCCTTTGAAATCAATGGGCTCTCACAACAAGTAATTGAAATCAAAGGGAAAGGCACCGAGATGAAGGTACCAGACAGTTGGGGAGATCCTCAGCCATGGCAGCCATGCCTTTTTGCCCTCCCAGCCACCTTTGCCCCTCCCACTCTTCCCTCTCCACCTGTCCTGCCCCCAAGCTGCGTTGTCAGAGGCCAGCGAGTCCAACCCAAGGATGACCTGTCAAATCTGACTCGAGTGAACCATAGACCGTATTCAATATCAAACTTTACTATATCATAGGGTACAAGTAATCACAGGCATTGGAGAAACATCTTTTTCTTGGAAAAGTTTGAGACTGTCAGATGCACAATCCCAAGCATGTCTGTCTCTCACATTAGGGCATGTTTTGTTTCTACGTTTAATAGACAAGATCTGTTTTGAATAGCAATTCGTTTTAGATATACACACAGACATACATTTCAATTGTGGAACATCTTTCTTTAATGCCACATTGATTGATATTCTTGAGCCAGGCGCAGATCCCAGGATTATATTTGATTGTGGGCATTTCTTCTAAGTAGGTACTCCTAATGAAAGTCCTGCTGCTAATCCCTTTCTCCCCAGTGTCTGGTAAACATGTAAGGTGTCTGTTTGGTTGGTATATTTGCATTTTAATAGGAAATTTTAGAAGACTAAAGGCCTTCCAAGATGCTCAGGAATGCATGGGACATTTCAGCAACTGAGAAGGTGGGAGGGGTGTGTTCCTGGCAGCCTTCCCATCAAGCTAGAGGAATGACAAGACATTGCCACCTGGTGTTGTCTGTACCCAAGCCAGAGATGGGGTCTCTTCTGATATCACTGATCCGTTCACTTGTTCCTTCTGTCACTCACTCATTTTGCACCCATTTTGTGCTAGGTACTTTGGGGGAAATCTGGAGGGGACTTAAATGTGTTCTCTGACCTCCAGAAGCACAGGCTGCTGTTGGAGACTCTCACCTTTTTAGACACCATAGAAACATGCGGGCTTGATATAAAGAAAGTTGAAGGGCAGGGGGTGTGCCGTTTAGTGACTGCCTGAGTGGCTGCTGCTCATTGTGTGTCCATGCCATCCTGAGGGCGAGGCCCAGCCTGACCTTGATCTATCCAGGCCAACATTTTGATCAGTGCCTTAGATGAGGACTTGGAAGCGTGTCTACTCTTCCACCTCTGCCTCCACCATTTTGTCTGTGTGGCCCTCATCTGTCCCTGTCCAGCCCACCCCACAGATCAGCAAGCCAGAGCAATCACAAAACACACGTTTGATTGGGTCACTCCATGCTTCGCTGGCCTCCCACTTCTCCCAGCACAATCCCTGACCACCTCCAAACTTGTCTTCTCAATGTGCCCCTCTCTCCCAGCCACAGGCCTTCCTGGGCCACTCCTCTGACTCAGGGCCTTGCCACAGGCTGTTGTCTCCCCCCCCGCCCCGGGTGGCCTCCAACCCCATGCCCACCCTGACTCAAACAGACTAGATGGCACCCTTCCTTTAGCTCCCAGGGTAGACATGCCTTCCCCAGGGAGGCGGCCCCAGAACCCCCAGCCAGCTCAGACCCTGCAATATGTTCTCACAGTACCCTGAGCTTTTCCATCATGTCTCCTCATCCAGTTGTGATTATGTAGTTGCGTAGTAAGCTGCTTAGTGGATATTGTATGCACGTGTTTACCAGGTGAGTGAATGCCCATCCCATATGAAGAAGGCAGGACACTGACAGGAACCATCATTGCCTCACCAGGATAGATGTATGATAATAGTTTTTTTCAAGGAACTGATGAACCCTCCCTCTGTCCTCTCTTTCTGGTTCCACAGATTTTAGTCCTAGATCCGGTCAATAGGATTGTAAAGTTGGGAGCTGTCCTGCCAGGACAGGTTGTGAAAAAAATGGTTTCCATCGTGAACAATAGCCACGCCCCACTCACTTTTAGCCAGACAGTCCTGTTCTCGATTCCAGAACTCCAGGAACCCAAGGTTGGTGCCCAGGGCTCCCAGTGGGCTTCTTATGCTTCCCAGTGACATGGGTGACTAGATGACTGTGCTAGCAACACAAACAGCTCACACTTCTCGGGCATCTACCATGCACCAGGACATTCTAAGAGCTTCCCCCGTGCTACCTCTGAGCATCTTCACAAAAACAGTGTAGGGCTAGTACTGTTATTATTCTCATTTTACAGATAAGGACACCAAGGCTTAGAGAGGCTGCATACCTCGAAAAGGCAACAGAATGAAAGAGAAAGGGATGGGATTTGGTAGATCTGGATTCTAATGAATGTATATATCCTCATCGTTGGAAGCTTGAAAAATATGGAAAGACATAAGGAAAAACATTTTCGCCATAATCTCACACCCAGAAATAATCACTTGCAGACGACCACCTTCTTGCTGTATACCCACCTGGCAGAGAGACCGCAAGATCAAGCTTCTGGTGTCTCTTCTTACAAAGGCACCAGTCCCATTATGAGGATCCCACTCTCGTGACCTTATCTACCCCTAATTACCCCCTAAAGGCCTCATCTCCAAATGCCACTCACATATGAATTGTCAGCCGGTGGAGTGGGGGACACAATTCAATCTGTAGCAAGGTGAACACAATGTTGACTGGTCTGATGGAGTTCACAGTCTTTGGGGGTCACTGACACAGAAACAACTCCAGGACAGCCTAGAAACTGCAGAGGCAGGGTGTGAATTGGGAGGGGCTGCTCAGACGACAGCGGGGGGCTGTGGGAGGCCTCATAGGGCGGGAGGTCTGTATTGGGTTTTTGGGATGGAAAGGTGTCTCCAGGCAGACAGGTTGGGGAGAGGTGTGCTGGCAGGCAGAGCTACGTGTGCTTGAGGGGGGGGGTCTGTGCTTTTAGAAAGCTAGGTGTGATTGTGTAGGCAGGGGTGCTGTGGACCGTCCAGGGATTGCCAAATACAGAGAAACGGGCTGGGGAAGCTAGCCAGAGCAAGAGAGCCAGTGGCACCTCATCCCAGGGCCCATGGTGCTGGCCAAAGACAGAGGGCAGACTTGCTTCCACTTCCTCATTCATCCAAATCAAAATCCTCAGTGCCGCAGGGTCAGGGCCCCTGACCGTTGGGCTGAGCCGCCTTTGCCTCTTGAGGTGACGCGTTACCTGTACTGGCACCAACATTGTGGTGTTTGGAGAGCTCACGGAGACTGCTGTCCCTGCGTGGTTTCCAGCCCACTGTCTGCTGCCACAGTCCACCTGCTGGTGACCACACAGCACCCTGTACCCCAGGAAGCACGAGCCCGGAAGGAGCTTCGGCTTCCTGAAAGCTGATTTTGGTTGATTTCTACCAGGACAAAGGAGGCGGGGGGAGGGAAAACCATACGAATTTAAACAAGAGTTCTCAAGCTTTCGAAGACACGGGTCACTCAGGGCACTTTTGAAGATGTGAGCTCCAAGCTCTCCCAAAATTCAGTTGGAATGGGGCAGGACCTGTGAATCTGCATTTTAAAGAGCACAGTGGGAAGTGTGGTACAGGGAACCCAGGGAGCACTCCTTGGAAAAACACAGGAGCGCTAAGTGTTTTCTATTTCCTCTTATCTTACTATTTCCTGCACCAGAGAGTAGGGGTCATTTGCAAGGAGCTGGAGAGAAAAATTAACATTTATCGAATGGCTATTACATGCCACACATTTATATAGGTGATCTGAATCTTCACCATAGAGTAAGCCAAAGAAAGTTTAAGTAACTTAGCAAAGATGACGCAGCTGTCAGGAGAGAGCAGAGTGGGATTTGACCCCTGGGCTATTGCAGCCCTAACAGCAAGACCCAGAAATAGAAGCCTCAGATGCCCTCTGCCCTCAGCTGCTGAGTCTCATTGCTGTTTTGCCCAGGTCATCACCTTAATACCATCCTACAACATCACTCTGAAGCCCAAAGAGGTCTGTAAGCTGGAAGTCATCTTTGCCCCAAAGAAACGCATCCCTCCCTTCTCTGAGGAGGTGTTCATGGAATGCATGGGGCTTCTGCATCCTCTCTTCCTCCTTAGCGGCTGTTGCCAGGCCCTGGAGATCTCCCTGGACCAGGAGCATCTCCCCTTCGGGCCAGTCGTGTATCAGACACAAGCCACGCGTCGCATCCTTATGTTGAACACGGGTGACGTGGGTGCAAGGTAGGAGAGTGGCATCCCTACCCAAGGCCAAACACAGCTCTCTTGACTCTGGATTTGCCCTGGATTCAGACTGGATATTTGTTTTACAAGTGTAGCCACTTTTTCTTTCTTTCCCCTCCCTTTCACAGCCCCTCCCCTCCCTCAAGATGGGACGTGGCCCTGCTAGGGTGACTGCGGCTGCCAGGATTACAAAAATTAATGCAATAGAGAAGATTAGTTCGGTGCATGTTATACACCCGTTACATGGTTCCTTTTGCTTATTACCAAAACAATTCTATGGTTGATCCGTTTTACAGACGAGACAACTGAGACTACTTTTCCAAAATCATGCATCCAGCTAGAACTTACACTGTGCAAGTGCAGTGCTAAGCATTCTTACGTATAAGCTCCCATTTAATTACCCCAGACCCCTGAGAGGTAGTACTATATTGTCCTCATTTCACAGATGAAGGTGAGGCTCAAGGAGGTCAGGTGATTTACCTGAGGTCACATGGCTAAGAGGTGAGAAAGATGGGATTAGAACACAAGTATACCTCTGACTGCTCTCCTCTCTAGGCTCTTCCCTCTGGCTAGCAGGTGCCCGGCCCAGTCACGACTCGGGCATGCCACCATAGCTGTGCAGACACCCCTCACCCAGACCTCAGTGTGGACAGTGCCCCGAGGGTGTGGCTGGAAGCACAGAGGGATGGCCCACAGAGGGATGACTAAGAGTGCCCCCAAGAACGGGTGCATCTCTCACCTGAAGGCATTGCCTCTGCCCTCCTGGATCTGACCTGAGAGGCAATGCAGGGGGTGCTTATAGCCATGGCCTTGGGAGGGTTCCAGTCCTAGCCCCGGCACTTCCTGGCTGTGTGATACACATGTGTTAGCATGTTCATGTGCATGTTCCTCGACGAGTCACTTGCAGAATATAAGATAAGATGCGGCCACTTCCCACCCTGCTCAGGTCTGAGAGACAGCTGAGCTGTCTTACCCAGAAGTGAGCTAGCTCTTGACTCCATCCGCCTTTGCTCTGCCCACATCCCACGGAGTATTCAAAGGGGTGAACCTCTCAGCTAAAAGCCTAGGCAAAGTCCCTTGATCTCAGCAGCATTAAGCACACCCCAGGATACTAGTAAACTGTCCTTCCTGTCTCCTTTTGTCTTGGAAAAGGTTTAAATGGGATGTCAAAAAATTTGAGCCCCATTTTTCCATCAGCCCAGAAGAAGGCTACATCACTGCAGGCATGGAGGTCTCTTTTGAAGTGACCTACCATCCCACTGAGGTGGGCAAGGAGAGTCTCTATAAAAACTTGCTCTGCTTCATCCATGGAGGCAATCCTCTGAACCTCACCCTATCTGGAGTCTGCGTGGGACCACCTTCAGTAAGAGAGGTCAGTAGCTGCTGCCCACAGAAGTGCCAATGGCAAGAGTGGGCCCAGCAGACACCACAATTGAATTCAGCTGGGCCTTCTAGAAACAAGTGACTCTGTTCAAACAGTCCTCGGTGCCAACGTCAAACATTCAGACCTGCTCCCTCCCACCACAGGGCCTTTGCATATCCTTTTCCCCACTGCTGCAATATTCATTTCCCCTCTTCATTTAGTTAATTCCTATTCATTCTTCAGCTCTCAACTCAAGCATTACATTCTCAAGGAAGGTTTCTCTGACATATTTGGCTAGATCAAATTCTCTTACAAGCACTGTAAGTAAAGGGTAAACACTTTCCCCTTCTCTCATTAAAAAAAAAAAAGTTGGGAGTTGGGGAGTGGGCTTGAGTTAACCTTCTGCTAGCCTTGTCCCTAGAAACCTAACAGTAGACTCCATTCCACTTACAGTAAAAAATCACTTAAGGTAAAAATTACACCTGATCTCCATCTCTATAATTATGTAAATGGAATCACCCAGGGTGCTATGAACATGTATGTACAAATCTTGGCAAGAAAATATGCTTCCATTATCTTGGGTAAATGCCCAGATGGCTGGGGCACAAAGCAGGTATATATTTACTTTTTAAAGAACCTACTAAACTCTTTTCCAAAGTGGTTGTGTTTCCACCGACAATGTCTGATATTTCCACTTGCATCCCATTTTGCCCACACTTGTTACCACCTGTTGTTTTAATTTTAGCCATTCTAATAAATATAAGGTGGTATCTCATTGTGGCTTTTAATTTGTGGTTCCCTAATGACTAATGACATTGAGAATCTTTTCAGGTATTTGTTTGCCATCCATATATCATCTTTGTTGAAGTACCTGTTTGAATTCTCTGTCCATATTTAATTGGGATGTTTGTTTTCTTATTATTGAGTTTTGAGAGCTCTTCATATATTCAGGGCACAAATTTTACATTTAGATCTTAATGTGTTTAGAGTTAATTTTTGTATGTAGCATAAGATATGGATCAAAATTCATTTTGTTTTATCATTTGTATGTGGATATTCAGTTGTTCTAGCACCATTTGTTGAAGATTATCCTTTCTCCACTGAAATGCCTCTGCACCTTGGTCAAAACTCATTTAACCATATATGTGCAGGTGTCTATTGCTGAATGCTGTCCTTGTCCACTGATCTATTTGACTCTTTTTACCAACAGTGCTACACTGTCCACACTGCTGAATTCAGTGCTCAGTTCTCAACTGTTGACCTGTTGATAGTATTTGATACCTTGAACAAGTCCCTTGAAGGAAGATGCTTCAAACACTTCACATGGTTCCTAGGATGCCACCCTCTCCTGGGTTTCCTCCTACCTTATTAGATGCTCCTTCTCATCTCCTCTTCTGATTTTTTTTTTAACACTGGAGTGTGTCAGTCAGGAATTGGTTCTTAAATTTCTTCTTTTATCTAAAAACACTTAACTTCTTGATAATCTCATCCAGTTTCTTGGCCTTTAAAAAAAAAAACATTGCTATACTCCCAAATATGGATGCCAGCCTAAACCTTTCCTTGAATTCCTCATTTGTAAATTTCACTACCTACTTCAGATGTCTGTTTTCTTCCAGGTGGTAAATTTCACCTGCCAGGTACGCTCCAAGCACACTCAGACCATCATGCTTTCAAACCGCACCAACCAGACCTGGAACCTGCACCCCATCTTTGAGGGTGAGCACTGGGAGGGGCCAGAGTTCATCACCCTGGAGCCCCATCAGCAAAACAAGCCCTATGAGATTACCTACAGACCCCGCACCATGAACTTGGAGAACCGTAAACATCAGGTAGGCTGAGGCTCCTCCCCCCGCCGCTCCCTATTGATTTTACCGTGGGGTTGGAGGGAGGAGTCATGCAAGGGAGGTGAGGAGAACCCCACGAATCATGTTGGAACAATGGGGAATAATG
This sequence comes from Acinonyx jubatus, assembly GCF_027475565.1. Classification (NCBI taxonomy): domain Eukaryota; kingdom Metazoa; phylum Chordata; class Mammalia; order Carnivora; family Felidae; genus Acinonyx; species Acinonyx jubatus. The sequence goes on along the minus strand of NC_069396.1, from coordinate 13,408,098 downwards.
CAGATTATGGAGTCCGAAACTTCCCTTGTTGCCTGTATTTTTTCATGTACAGGGGATTTTCTTGGAACAAGGGGCTCAGTTCTGAACAGAGTCCTGGACTAAGCATCAAGTAATTAATATTTAGCTTAATTGTACAAATAGCATCATCGCCACTGTAACAAACTTTTAAAAAGAAAAGAAGCCATAATCTTCCACCCTAAAGAAAGAATTTTTTCTTCTAAGCTGTATTTTTTTTTAAGTTTATTTATTTATTTTGAAAGAGAGAGAGTAGGGAAGGGGCAGAGAGAGAGACAGAATTGCAAGCAGGCTCCACCCTGTCAGTGCAGAGCTGGACGTGGGGCTCAATCTCACGAACCATGAGAGCATGACCTGAGCCAAAATCAAAAGTTGGACACTTAACCAACTAAGCCACTCAGGTGCCTCTAAGCTTTACTTTCTTTGTAAGTAATCTCTACACCCAGGGTCCGGTTGAACTCACAACCCCGCAATCAAGAATCAGATGCTCTACCGACTGAATCAGCCAGTCGCCCCAAGAACTGTTTTCTCATATCTTTACTACCAGTCCTTATTCAGATACAGTCATAGTTGCCATCATAGAATACCTAATTTTTCACCCAGTTTATTTTTACTTTACATTAGATCATGAACATTTTTCTGTTTAACTAGCCTTTGTGATGTAATCATGTTTAATGATTGCCTAATATTTCATGGAATGAAAGTTCCATAATTTATGTAATACTCCTCAGTTGTTGAATATTAAAGTTATTACTACCAAATTTTCATCAATATTATAAATGGTTCTAATGCATAGGTGTGTGTGTGTGTGTGTGTAGCTTTTTCCTCCGAAGGGATTTTTAAGTTCCCTGGGGAAAGGTGACCCAGCTAGCTCTATCAATAGAGCATGAGACTCTTAAGTTGCCTGGGGTAGAGTTCCTGGTTCAAATACATATGAACATTTTTATGACTCTTAAAACATACTACCAAGCTTATTTCAAGAGTTATGCTTATGCAAGGGCCTCTATTAATCCTGTGTCACTACTACGCCTAAGAGGTACCTAATAAAGGAACTTCTGTGCCATTTTGACCACGTTTCTTCTTCTCCTTAGGGCACCCTCTTCTTTCCCCTCCCAGATGGGACTGGCTGGCTATATATGCTGCATGGGACTTCTGAGCTCCCCAAAGCCGTGGCCAGTATCTACCGTGAAGTACCATGTAAGACACCCTATGTTGAACTCCTGCCAATAACCAACTGGCTTAATAAGCCCCAGAGGTGAGAGAGTGGGGCTAGGGGTTGGGATGGAGGAGATGGAGGGAGGACTTCTACTGTCTAGCCTGGCCCTTCCCATGGTCAGGGCCTCTAGAGACATTGAGGGGCTAAAAGAATCAGAGGCAAAGTTCCCTGATGTAACCAAGCATTGTCTGAACACTAAATTTCCAGACAGTCAGTGCTATCTATGAATAACTGATTCCTTAAGTCTCCTAGAACAGTGCCTGACGTAAAATAAGTGCTCAAATAAATGTTAGATGTTATTATTATTATCAAAATGATAATCATGATGGTTATTCTTGAGTTCTCTGTCTTATCACCTAAGCCACTGGCCAGAGAAGGATGTCCCTTGGATCTTATTTGCAGTGGGAGTAGAGTAGAATACAAGGGCTAGAGGAATTGACAACCAGCCTGGTCCCCTTCTTTTACAGAGAAGGAGCCAAAGCCTGGGAGAAGAAGCTTACTTACTGAAGGCCACCAGTTAGCATAGTGGATAAGGGCTCAGACCTAAGTTTGAATCCTAGTTGTACCAATAACTAGTCATGTGACCTGAACATGTTTCCTTCTCTTGGCCTCTATTTCCTCATTAGTAAAATGGGGGTGATAATTATATGTGTCTCCTACAGACACTGTGAGGTTAAATGCCTCTAACACATTTGGAGCACTGACTCAGTAGCTGGCACATCACAGGTGTCAGTAAATGGTAGTTATTGTTATTGTTAGAGACAAAGGACCAGAACCCTGGACCCACGTGCTTATCATAAAATCAAGAGTAGAGATAGCACCTTTCCTTCTTTTCCTTGGGCAAATGGTTTCATTTTCTCTATCCTCTCTTCCTGTGTCCCAGATTCCGGGTCATTGTGGAAATGGTGAAACCAGAGAGGCCAGATCTAAGCGTCACCTTAAAAGGCCTTGATTACATTGATGTACTGTCTGGCTCCAAGAAAGATTACAGGCTGAACTTCTTTTCCCACAAGGAGGGACTCTACAGTGCAAAGGTATCCACGTGTTAAAGACATTTCCCTGGAACTCTGGAGGTTTGCCCCAAGGTTAATAATCCTGGTGTTAGGGAGTGAAGATGTCCTCCCACAGCCAGCCCATCCTTATCCTGCTGGGCTAACCAGTTAGAGACCTGACAAAGCTTTCAGGATTCCCAGCCTGTTGAAGATGAAGCCAGATGACAGAGCCATCCATCCATCATGTAGACCCACAACAAGCCTTCAAGGCAACAGAATCGTGAAAATCCTTAAGCAGTAACACTGGGCCAGCAAACACCAGACCACAATAATAAGAAAAGGTCCCGTTTCCTGAGTGATTATAGTGGCCAGCATTGTATTGAACATTTAGTACATATAGCTAGTAATGTCAGAGCCAGGATTCAACTCAGAGCCATTTGCTCCAAGACACCACAGGGTCGTTCACACATGAGCTGTTTCTCCTAATTCATTCATTAGCTCAGCAAGTACCTATAAGCATATATGCCACACTCTAAACTAAGTGCTGGCAACACAGCAATGATCAAAAATAGGCACAGTCTCTGTTTTCATCAAATGCACTGTCCAGTGAAAGGAGAAGGGCATTAACCAAATAATGGTACTATGAATGTATAATTACAAAATGAGATACATGCTTTGAAGAAAAGGAGTATATATGGGTCAGTAGCTCACAGGAGAGATTAGGGCTGAAGATAACATATGGAAATTACTCATTTACAGATAGTATCAGAAGCTATGATGAAGGAAGGAATCAGCTAGGGAGATTTTAAAGTGAAAAAAGAAAGAACCTAGGAACCCATCTCCTACCTCCAGAAGAGATATTGGCAAAACTCACACAGTGGGATGTCATCCCCTCTCCTAAAATCACTAAGGTAGACTGCTCCACTCAGATCACATTCATAGACTAACAGAGAACCTTAGAATCAAAGTATCATAAAACACCTGAAGAAAAAAAAAAAGCCACCATAAATAGAAACACCAGCTCAACAAAGGGGAACCCCTAAGATAAAAGAGTCATTAAAGCAAACAGAATATTTTTAGTGAACATTAATACCCTCAAAGGAATAAAGGAAGATAATCATACCCATGAAAAAGAACAGGCTATTGTGGAAGACAATCAGAGACCCTAAAAATTAAAAAATTGAATATTTTCAATGGAAAACCTTAGAGGAAGGCTGAATAGTATAATGAACTCTGAGGAAGAGATTACTAGTAAGTTAGAAGATAGAGCTGATTTAGCACATGAGCACAAAGAAATGGCAAGAGTGGAAGGAAACAATAAGTGCTGAAGAGGGTGTGGAGAAGTTGGATCCCTCATACATTGCTGGTGGGAGTGTAAATGGCGCAGCTGCTGTGGAAAACAGTCTGGCATTCCTTAGATGGTTAAACATGGAGTTACCGTGTGACTCAGCAATTTCACTCCTAGGTATATACTCAGGATAAATGAAAATATATGTCCATACAAGAACCTGTACATAAATGTTCATAGCAGCACTATTCATAAGAACCAAAAAATAGAACCAAACAAAACAAACCAAATGTCATCAACCCAAATGGGCAAATATAATGGAATATTATTTGGCAATAAAAAGAAATGGAAATGAAGTGCTAAATACATGCAACACATCAATGAACCTTGAAGGAATTATGATAGCTAAACAAAGCCGTCACAACTGGCCACATATTGTATGATTTCATTTATATGAAATGTCCAGAATAGGCGGATCTATAGAAAGAGAAAGTAAATTAGTGGCGATGGGTTAGGAGGAAATGGGGAATGATTGGTAATGGGTGCAGGGTTTCTTTTTGGGGTGATAAAAATGTTCTAAAATTGATTGTGGTGATATTTGCACCACTTTGTGAATGTACTAAAACCCACTAAATTATACACGTTAATTGGGTGAATTATATAGTATGTGAATTGCATCTCAATAAAGCTGTTTCAAAAAAAGAAAGGAAGTATGACACAAAATATACATCAAAAAGTTCTAATATCTATCTACTAAGAGCTCCCAAAACAGGAAAGCAAGATAATAGAAGGAAGAAAATACTCTTCAAAATAATTGAAGAAAAACTTCCAGGGGCATCAGGGTGGCTCAGTCGGTTAAGCGTCCGACTTTGGCTCAGGTCATGATCTCATGCTTCATGAGTTCTAGACCCTCATTGGACTCTGTGCTGACAGCTCAGAGCCTGGAGCCTGCTTTGGATTCTGTGTCTCCTTCTCTCTCTGCCCCTCCCTAGCTCTCTCTCTCTGCCTCAAAAATAAATAAACATTAAAAAAAACTTCCAGAACTGTTTGGAAAGACTGAGTCTTCTAATTGAAGGGACCCACCAACTTTCCAAATAGGGTGAATGAAAAAAAGACTCACATCTAAATAGGTGAGACCAAAATTGTAGAAAACTGGGATAAAAAAGAAAATCCTAAATGATTCTAAAGAAAGTAAAAGGAAATAATCACAATAACATCAGGTTTCTCATGGCAACACTGAATACAAGAAGCAATGGAGTAAGCTATTCATATGATTTAGAGTGTTTTCAATCTAGAACCTTTTCCAAACAAAACTATTACAAGGGCAAAATAAAGACATTTTTAAACTTGCAAGGACTCAAAATAACCTACCCATATATATAATCCCTGTTTGAAAGAAGCACCACAAAATAATAAGTTTTTAAGTTAGCAAAATTTTAAAAATAAGTAAATGAATTCAAGAAGAAAACAAAAGGTTATAATGAACAAAGACTCAAAATTCTATTGATAGGTAATTTCAAATAATTGCTGAAAAGCAATCTGAAGTGAATATTTCATATGACCTCAATATAGGAAATAGCAAGGGGAGATATAAAATAATGCAAAGAAATTTTTTTCTCATTTAGTGGGAAGAAAATGGAGAAATGAAAGATACTTGTTTCTTCATCAAGAAAGGTAGGGCACGAATAGAGATAGCCATAAACTGTAGCTGTAAACAGAAAAATATACGTCAATATATGTTTTAAAGTGTTAACTAAAAATAACAGGGAACTCAGATCACAGATCTCTTTACAATAATAAGTATTAGGGGCTCCTGGATGGCTCAGTCAGTTAGGCATCCGACTTTGGCTCAGGTCATGATTTCGCAATCTGTGAGTTCAAGCCCCACATTGGGCTCTGTGCTGACAGCTCAGAGCCTGGAACCTACTTTGGATTCTATGTCTCCCTCTCTCTCTGCACCTCCCCCCAAAAAAGTAAGTAAACATTTAAAAAATAATGTTAAGTATTCAAATTAACAATACAAAAGTTTTTTAAAAAAAGTCAAAAGCGCTTCTGATGATGATGGAGTAACTACTACTGCCACCATAAACAACCATAAAACTGAACAGAATATCTGAGGCAACCCTTCTCAGGCATTGGACAACAGTAGCACAATACCGCAATCCCTCAAAGAGAAGAAAAGCTAATGAGATGAATCTCCACAATTATCCTGGCTCTCTGCCAAGGGACAATTTCTTGACTGCAATGCAGTGAGCTAGAATCTAAGCAAAACACAACAGCCCCAGTGAGCTGACGATACAGAAATTAAAATTTGGTGCAGTTGAAATAGCTGGTCTCTATAAGGTAGGAGTGGGGCAATGCATTGAGTGGCAGGATGTCAGGGGGAAGGGAGACAAAAGTGTGTGTGGGAATACCCTTCACAGTCTTTGGCTGACAGTTGTACTGCACATGCACAAGGTGAGACTACATGAGATTTATCAGAGAGCAGCTTCTAAAAGAGATTGATAAAGGAACAAAGATACGTTGATCAGTGCCCAGGGAACATTGGAGGTTTGGCTCAGCCAGAGTGGAGAGATTACATTAACATCTCATTAACATCCTAGGAACCCAGTTGAAATACCAGAAAGGCCCGAAGAAAGGACCATGCCCTTATAATAAGTCCTTTTAGGCCCTTAGAAAGCCTAAAACTAAGCCGCAACAAGATCTGTAGGAAGGACAAAATTTGGAGACTGAATCCTACCAAGTTGGAAGGTCTCGAAAAACACCTTGAGCTTTCTATAGGTCTGCTCTAAGAAAGCATAAAACCAAACCTACACAAGCTTATCAGTCAATAATTGAACTGCCTCCTAGAATAAAATCAACACTCTCACATGGAAGGTAACAGAATCCAGAATCTCTACAATGATTATCAACAATGTTCAGTACATAAACAAAAATTACTAGACTTGTAAGGAATGAGAGGAATGTAACCAATAGTCAAGAAAAATACAGGCAATGAAAACGGACTCCAAAATGGGCCAGATATTGCATTTAGCAGACAAAGACTTCAAAGCAGCTTTTGTAAACATGATCAGAAATAAAAGAAAATATTTCAAATAATTAGACAGATCAGGAATCTCAGCAAAGAAATGGAAACTATATTTTAAAAAAAGGAGCTGAACAGATATTTGATAATAGAAAACTACAATAAACTGAAATGAAAATTTCACTGGATGTGCTTAACAGCAGATTGGAGATGTGAAGATTCAGTGAACTTGAAACAAATCAATAGAACATTTCTAATCTGAATGATAAAGAGAAAAAAGATTGAATAAAAAGAACCAGAGCTTCAGGAACCTGTGGGAAAGTATAAAAATTTTTAATTCATAAGTAATGTGAGTCCTAGAAGAGAAGAAAGTGAGTATGGAGCAAAAAACTATTTGAAAAAAAATTGCAGAAATTTCTCTGATTTGATTAAAAAACATTACAGATCCAAGAAACTTGGCAAACCTCAAGCAGGAGAAATACAAAGAAAACCATGAGATACAAGAAAGCCATGTCTGTGTACATCATAGTAAAACTGCTGAAAACCAAAGAGAAAGAGAAAAGCTTAAGATAACCAGATACAAAAGATCTAAGATAGGGGAAAACAATAAAAAGACTTCTGACTTCTCTTCAGTTATAATGGAAGCCATCTGCAAAATGCTAAGTTCTATCAACCTAGAATTCTTTATTCACTGAAAGCATCCTTTTAAATGGAGATATTTTCAGAGAAAACATGAGAGAATTCACTGCCAGCAGACTTTCATTAGAAAACAACACATTGATAGGTATTCTTTGGCCTGAGGAAAAATTATACCAGTTAGCAATTTGGGTCTAATGGAAGGAAAGAGAGCCCTAAAAATCTAAAAATGGTAAATAAGTACACACACACACACACACACACACACACACACACACACACACAGCTTCTAAGAACTTTCTAAAAACGACAACTGACAGTTTATAGCAAATATGATAACACTGTTAGGTGGGTGTTCTTATGTATGTAGAAGTAAAAGATATGACAACAAAAGCACAGAAAATAGAGTGGTTAGGTCAATAAAATTATACTTTAGTAAGGTTAGCACATTTGCCAAATTGGAAGTGTGCATAAGGAGCATGAAGGGTCAGTTATAAAGTGGGAAGTGATAAAATACTACTCAAAATAAACTTCACAAGTTAAAAATTCATATTGTCAGCTGTAGAACAACCACTAAAAATCTATTATTAAAAAATATAGCTAAGAAGCCAGTAGAGGAAATAAAATACATTACAAAAGATTGCATGTCGAGCCAAAAGGAAACAGGAAAGGAATAACAGAGAAACAAAATAAGTAAGTAAATAAGTAAATAAATAAGACAAATGGAAAATAACCAACAAGAAGGCAGACTTCAACCTAAACATAGAAATAATTATTTTAGGGCACCTGGGTGGCTTGGTCAGTTGAGCATCCAACTTCGACTCAGGCATGATCTCACAGTTTGAGTTCCAGCCCTGCATCGGGCTTGCTGCTGTCTAGCACAGAGCCTGCTAAGGATCCTCTCTTTCTCTCTCTCTCTCTCTCTGCCCCTCCCCTGTTCACACTATCTCAAAAATAAATAAACATTAAAAAAAGAATTATTTTAAATGTAAAAGACTGAACACTCCAATTAAAAGACAGGGTGCCAGAAGCACTCTAAAGCTAAAGACAGGAAGAAGTTGAAAGTAAAAAGTCAGATCCGTAAAGAACTATTACTATATACTAATAATAATATAAACAACTCAAAGTATTAAAAAGGGCAAAAGACTCCAATAGACTCTATTTCACAGAAGTAATGTGTGAATGACCAATAAGCACATGAGAAGATGCCCAACATCATCAGTCACCTGGAAAACAAGCAGAAAAAGGTGAGCAACTTACCATATCAACTGCAGAGGTGAGGAGACAATGTACTGCAGTCACAAGTGTGGGCTCTGGAGTCAGATCAACTTGGTTCAAATCCTGGCTCTGACACTTTTCTCTACATGTGACCTTGGCAAGATAACTTAACTTTGCTAAACTTCAGTTTCTTTGGCTTTAAAAAACACAAACAAACAAACAGTGAGGGGAATAATAATGTTGCCTACAAATTGTTTAAGTTAACTAAGTACTTCTAGTGCCTGGCACACAGTAATCATTCATTAAATGTTAGATGCCGTCATTATTACTATTAGTATTATTGTCTATTCCAGCAGCAATGGGCATAGGAAGGAGAAAAGGGTGGCTGGTAGGGATTCAGACAGGGTGGGAGTGCCTGTGTCAGCCTGGCACCCATGCTGTATGTACCCAGGCAATGCTAATAGAGAGAAGGAACTCAAGACAGCTGAAGACCCTCCACTAACCCCTCTCCTCTGCTTTCTTCCTCCCCCTCTCCCTGCGAACCCAGGTGATCTTCCGAAACGAGGTGACCAATGAGTTTTTATACTACATGGTGGGTTTCAGGGTCATCCCTTCAGGCGTGATCAAAACCATTGAGATGGTGAGCCCCGTCCGGCAGAGCACATCAGCCTCCATCAAGGTGGAGAACCCTCTGCCCTATACAGTGACCTTCTCCATGGAATGCAGGGTCCCTGACATCAGCCTGCCCTCCCAGTTTGTGGTGCCTGCCAACTCTGAGGTATGACCCTGGCTACCAGGGGCTCCCTGATATCTGTGATAGAGGCATCCCTGAAGCTGGGCCAGCCCCAGGAGTGGGAAGGCAGGGGACAGTGCATCAATCACACTCCTGATCTGTCCTCTCCCCTTCTGCCCTTTGGTTCAGACATGTAAAAGGGACTTACTAATCATGAACACTTGCCTCTGTTATACACTTGTTTGCTTTGTTCAAACTGAAAACATTTTTGTTTTTTGCTAATTATAAAGGTAACGTAGTATATACGTGGTGAAGAGGGAAGCAAGGGACATAGTAGTGTATGGAGTGAACAGCAGGCGGTCTCGTTTATATGTTTGCTTGTGCACAGACCCGCTTCAGGAAAGACACATAACCTGTGACTGCTGAGAAGACGTGCCCTGGAATTCTGGGCTGCTGTGGAGATGAACTTTCTTTTGACTCTTTTTGATGTATGGCTCCAAATTCTCACTGTCTAGATCCCATCAAAATCCCTTCTGTTTCTCCAGCTTGAGCCCACCTGCTTATTCCCTGCATCCACCCTAGTTTTGCTTTCCCCTTCAGAACCCCAAACCTGGTGTGTGTGTTCTTCAGAGACCTTCCATGCCCTTTATTTTATTTTTATATTTTTCATCATGAATTATAATATCTACACAGAAAACTAGGAGATATATATATATATATATGTACATATGTATGTATATATGTATATATATGTACTAAAACAGGTTCACTTAAATAACTATGAAAGAACTATCTGTATAACCAGTACCCAGGCCAGGAAATAAAAAGTTGCCACCACCCCCAGAAACCTCTGTCCCCACTCACAGTATCATCCCTCACCCCTAAAAGTTCCCACTATCCTTATTTTGTAATCATTTCTTGCTTTTAAACCATATGGTTTGGGTTTGTCTGTTTTCAAACTTTATACAAAAGAAATCCTACTAATTGCATTCTTCAGTGTTTTATACCTTGCTCAGTATTGTATATTCTGACGATCATCACACTGATGCATGCAGCTGAGGTCCATCCATCCTCACCACTGTAGAATATTCCATCATACGACTATACCACAATTTAGATATCCATTCTACTGAGGCCATACATCTGTGTTGGCTTCAGTGTTTGGCTATCATGAAATATGCTGCCATGGACCTCACCGTGCAAGTGCCTTCCTGATATACACGGTGTGTTTCTCCCCAGCGTACACCCAGGAGTAGAATCACCGGGTCACAGGGTGTGCTTGCCTTTAATTGCCAGTCAGGAGAGAATCTCCAGTGAGCAATGAGAGCTCACCAACTTTTGGCATTGTCAGATTTTTAAAGGTTTACCAATCCAATAAACTAATAGATCCTCATGGTCTTAATTTACCTTTTTACAAACAGATTGGCTTTAGTCGGATAACAGTTTGTGTTGGAGATTTGCCTCTGTGGTCATGAGCGAGAATGGACCAGCTTTCCTTTCTTGTATTCTTTGTCCAATTTGAGTTCCCGTTCCGCCAGCGATAGAAAAAGAATCGGGGATTTGCCTGCTTCCTCAACTCTGTGAAAGAGTGTATTAAAGATTGAAATTATGTCTTCCTTGAACCACGGATGAAGCCAATGAGCCCTGGGGTTTTCATTGTGAGAAGATTGTCTGCTACTGATTTGATTCCTTTCATGAGTTATCACACTACTCAGATTTTCTGTTTCTTCTTGAATCAGTAATGATAGCATGTCTGTTTCATCCATATATTCACAAAATTGGCATAACATTGTTAATATCCTCTTACTACTTCCTTATGTGATGTTCCTTTTTCATCTCTAATATTGGTTGTACCTTCTATTTCTTGATTGGTCTTTCTAGAGGTTTCTCAGTATATCTTATATTCAAGAAGGCATTTTTTGATTTTGTTGGTACTCTTTATTGTATGTTTGTTTTCAGTTGCTTGATTTCTGACCTTTTTATTATTTCCTTCTTTCTGCTTCTTTTGGGTTACTGGTGCTTTACCTAACTTCTAAGATGGATGCTTAGTGCATTAACTTCTAGTTTTCTTTATTTTCCAATATGCACATTTAAGATTATAAGTTGCCCTCTAAGTGCTGCTTTAGCTGCAGTGTACAAAGTTTTACATGTAGTATATTTTGTCATTAAGTTCAAAAATGTCCTTTCATTATTATTAATACTTCTTTTTTGACTCATGGGTTATTATAAGTGTTTCTCAATTTCCAAACATGTGGATTGTTCTATATGTTATTTTTTAAATTATTTTGTGGTCAGGGAATATATTCCATATTTCAGTGCTCTAGAATTTATTTAGATCTGCTCTACGGCCCACTATATGATCTTTTCCTTAATCTTCCATTTATTTTTAAAAAGCATGTGTTTGCCATTTTGAAGTTCATTCTCTGTACCCTAGCTGATATTTTGGTCTGCCTGTTTGGTCAGATTCAAGAGAGTGTGTTAAAGTCACCACTCTGACAGGGATTTGTCTGTTTGTCCTTGTAGTTCTGTAGTGTTTTTGCTTTATATACTTTGAAGCTATATTACTAATTACATTAAAATCATAATATGCTTCTGGTGATGTTACATTAAGACTTGGTAGTCTCTGACATTTCTGTTCTTCAAGAGTATCTTGGCTATTCTTGGCCCTTTGCATTTCCATATAAATCAGCTTGTCATGTTCTTCCAAAAAAATTAAATTAACTATTAGGATTTTTATTGGGTTATTTTAAGAATGTATTAGTTACCTGTTGACCCATAACAAATTACCCTAAAAATCAGCAGCTTAAACCCACAAACATTTATTATATACACAGTTCCTGAGGATCAGGAATCCACAAGCAGCAGCTTAGCTGTGTAGTCAGGGTCTTTCATGAGGATGTAGTCAGTTGTCAGCAGGACTCCAGTCATCTCTAGGTTTGACTGGGGCTGGATAATCTGCTTCTAAACTCACTCATGGAGTTGTTGGAAAGGCCTTAGTTCCTTGCTGGCTACTGGCTGGAGGCTTCAGTTCCTCACCACATACACCTCTCCCTCCAGCTGCTTTCAACATGACAGCTCACTTCCTAAAAGTGAGTGATCTGAGGGAAGCTGAGAGAGCAAGAGAGAGAGAGCACGCACAAGACAGAAACCACAGTCTTTTCCACTTCATCTCAGAAGTGATATGCCATCTCTCTGCCATGTACTAGTGGTCACACAGACCAGCCCTGGCACAATATGGGAGAGGATGACACAAGAGTGTAATAGCAGGAGGGTGGAGATCACTGGGGGCCATCTTGAAGCATATTTGTCACAGAGAGAATTCCAGTCTTTACACAATTGAGATTTCTAACTCATGAGCAGATCTCCATTTATTTAACTCTTCTTATTTAATTTCTCTCAACAATATTTTTTTTGTTTTCTATGTAAAAGACTTACTCATATTTTGTTAGATTTATGTCTAGGTTTTATATATTTTGGTGCTATTGTAAATGGTATTTTTTAAAATTTTGTTTTCTATTGGTTGTAGTATGTAACAATATAACTGATTTTTATATATTGACTTTGCCCCCTTTTTTGTCTTTTTAAGTTTTTTATTTTAATCCCAGTTAGTTAACATACAGTGTTATATTAGTTTCAGGTGTACAATACAGTGATTCAATGATTCCATACATCACCTGGTGCTCATCACAAGTGCACTCCTTAATCCCCATTACATTTCCCTCATCGCCCCACTGCCTTCCTCTCTGGTAAACATCACTTTGTTCTCTATACTTTTTTTAAAATTTTATTTTTTATTTTTTAAAATTTACATCCAAATTAGTCAGCATATAGTGCAACAATGATTTCAGGAGTATATTTCTTAGTGCCCCTTACCCATTTAGCCCATTCCCCCCTCCCACAACCCCTCCAGCAACCCTCAGTTTTTTCTCCATATTTAAGAGTCCCTTATGTTTTGTCCCCCTCCCTGTTTTTATATTATTTTTCTTTCCCTTCCCTTATGTTCATCTGTTTTGTCTCTTAAAGTCCTCATATGAATGAAGTCATATGATTTTTGTCTTTCTCTGACTTTCACTTAGCATAATACCCTCTACTTCTATCCATGTAGTTGCAAATGACAAGATTTCATTCTTTTTGATTGCCGAATAATACTCCATTGTGTGTGTGTGTGTGTGTGTGTGTGTGTGTGTGTGTGTGTGTGTGTGTATACACACATCTTCTTTATCCATTCATCCATTGATGGACATTTGGGTTCTTTCCATACTTTGGCTATTGTTGATAGTACTGCTATAAACATGGGGGTGCATGTGTCCCTTCGAAACAGCACACCTGTATTCCGTGGATAAATGCCTAGTACCGCAATTGCTGGGTCGTAGAGTAGTTCTATTTTTAGTTTTTTGAGGAACCTCCATACTGTTTTCCAGAGTGGCTGCACCAGCTTGCATTCCCACCAGCAGCGCAAAAAAGATCCTCTCTCTCTGCATCCTCACCAACATCTGTTGTTGCCTGACTTGTTAATGTTAGCCATTCTGACAGGTGTAAGGTGGTATCTCATCGTGGTTTTGATTTGTGTTTCCCTGATGATGAGTGATATTGAGCATTTTTTCATGTGTCGGTTGGCCATCTGGATGTCTTCTTTCCAGAAGTGTCTATTCATGTCTTTTGCCCATTTCTTCACTGGTTGTTTGTTTTTTGGGTGTTGAGTTTGATAAGTTCTTGATAGGTTTTGGATGCTAACCCTTTATCTGATGTGGCATTTGCAAATATCTTCTCCTATTCCGAAGGTTGCCTTTTAGTTTTGCTGATTGTTTCCTTCGCTGTGCAGAAGATTTTTATTTGGATGAGGTCCCAGTAGTTCATTTTTGCTTTCATTTCCCTTGCCTCCAGAGACGTGTTGAGTAAGAAGTTGCTGCAGCCAAGATCAGAGAGGTTTTTGCCTGCTTTCTCCTCTAGGATTTTGATGGCTTCCTGTCTTACATTGAGGTCTTTCATCCATTTTGAGTTTATTTTTCTGTATGGTGTAAGAAAGTGGTCCAGGTTCATTCTTCTGCATGTCGCTGTCCAGTTTTCCCAGCACCAGTTGCTGAAGAGACTGTCTTTTTTCCATTGGATATTCTTTCCTGCTTTGTCACAGATTTGTTGGCCAAATATTTGTGGGTCCATTTCTGGGTTCTCTATTCTGTTCCATTGATCTGAGTGTCTGTTCTTGTGCCAGTACCATACTGTCTTGATGATTACAGCTTTGTAGTATAGCTTGAAGTCCGGAATAGTGATGCCTCCTGCTTTGGTTTTCTTTTTCAAGATTTCTTTGGTTATTCGGGGTCTTTTCTGGGTCCATACAAATTTTGGGACTGTTAGTTCTAGCTCTGTGAAGAATACTGGTGTTACTTTGATAGGGATTGCATTGAATATGTAGATTGCTTTGGGTAGTATTGACTTTTTAACAATATTTGTTCTTCCTATCCAGGAACATGGAATCTTTTTCCTTTTGTGTGTGTGTGTCCTATTCAATTTCTTTCATAAGCTTTCTATAGTTTCCAGCATATAGATTTTTCACCTCTTTGGTTAGATTTATTCCTAGGTATTTTATGGGTTTTGGTGCAACTGTAAATGGGATCGATTTCTCTTTCTCTCACTTCATTGTTGGTGTATAGGAATGCAACCGATTTCTGGGCATTGATTTTATATTCTGCAACTTTGCTGAATTCATGAATCAATTCTAGCATTTTTTTGATGGAATCTTTAGAGTTTTCCATATAGAGTATCATGTCATCTGCAAAGAGTGAAAGTATGACCTCCTCCTGGCTGATTTGGATGCCTTTTATTTCTTGGTGTTGTCTGACTGCAGAGGCTAAGACTTCTAATACTATGTTGAATAACAGTGGCGAGAGTGGACATCCCTGTCTTGTTCCTGACCTTACGGGGAAAGGTCTCAGTTTTTCCCCATTGAGGATGATATTAGCGTTGGGTCGTTCATAGATGGCTTTTATGATCTCAAGGTGTGCTCCTTCTATCCCTAATTTCTTGAGGGTTTTTATCAAGAAAGGATGCTGTATTTTGTCAAATGCTTTCTCTGCATCTATTGAGAGGGTCATATGGTTCTTGTCCTTTATTTTATTGATGTGATGAATCATGTTAATTGTTTTGCAGATATTGAACCAGCCCTGCATCCCAGGTATAAATCCCACTTGGTCGTGGTGAATAATTTTTTTAATGTATTGTTGGATCTGGTTGGCTAATATCTTGTTGAGGATTTTTGCATCCATGATCATCAGGGAAATTGGTCTATAGTTGTTCTCTATAATTAAGAATGTGTTTCTTGGTTTGTCTTTTTTTCCCCTTATCTTGTTTATTTTGTTTCTTAAATTCCACATATGTGTGAAATCCTATGGTATATGTCTTTCTCTGACTGACTTATTTTGCTTAGTGTTATACTCTCTAGATCCAACCACGTTATTTGAAATGACAAGGTTTCATTCTTTTTTATGGCTCAAAATATTCCACTGTGTGTATGTGTGTATATGTATACACATACACACATGTGTGTATATATATACACACATACACACACATCACATCACATCACATCACATCACATCACATCACATCACATCTTCTTGATCCACTCATCGATCAATGGATACTTAGGCTGTTTCCATAATTTGGCTGTTGTACATAATGCTGCTACAAACATAGGGGTGCAGGTATCCTTTTGAATTAGCATTTATGTATTTTTTGGGTAAATACCCAGTAATGTGATTGCTGGATCATAGGGTAGTTCTATTTTTAACTTTTTGTATATTGACTTTTTACCCAACCATCTTATATAATTCACTTATCAATAATAATTTCAGTTATAGATTCTTGAATTTTCTACATGTATAATCATTCATCTGTAAGTAATTACAATTTTGTTTCTTCCATTATAAACTTCTTCCTGTAATTTCCTTTTCATGCCTTAATAGGGCTATCTAGGACCTGCAGAACAAGAAAGGTAGTAGAAAGATTCCCTGTTCCTAATCTTGAAGGGCAAGCTTTCAAAGTTTCACCATTTATTATGTTTGTTTAGGTTTCTTATAGATACCCTTTATCAGATTAAGGATGTCCCCTTCTATTCCTAGTTTGCTAAGAGGTTTTTTTTAACACTATGAATGGATGTTGAGTTTTATCCCATGCTTTCACTGCATCTATCGAGATGTCCATATCATTGTCCTCCTTTTAATGTACCAATGTGGCAACTGGTTGGTTTTTCTAACGTTAAACCAACTTTTCATTCATGGAAGAAACCCAACTTTGTCATGTAACATTTTCTTCTTTGTATATTGCTGGATTAAATTGGATAACATTTTTATGAGGCAAGTTGCATATATGTTCAGGGGAGAAACTGGTCTCCAATTTTCTTTTCTCTTGTTAGCCTTGTTGGATTTTGGTATCAAAATCTTATAAGTGAGATGGGTTCCCTCTTTTTCTCTTCTCTGGAAAAATTTGTGGGATACTAGATTGTCTAGTAGAACTTACAAGTAAATCAAATCATTATGATCCTGGAATTTTGTTAAGGGAAAACTTTTTTACTATTGATTACATTTCTTTAATCGTTATGGGACTATGTAAGTTTTCATCCACTGAGTTTGTTTTTGTAAGTTATATTTTTTATACATTTGTCCATTTTCATCTAAATTTTTAAGCCGTGGCAAAATCATCTAAATTTGTACACTATATTCTTTCCTGTTAACCATCTACAACAACTTTGATGATATCCTCCTTTTATTCTATTTTTCAATAAGAAGAACTAGTTCTTTTTAAAAAGAAACAATACCTACTCATGATAAAAACAAAATTTTAACTATACAAAAGTATATGGAACAGAAAATGAAAGTCCTCAAGTTCCATTTTCCTCACCTCAAGGTAACTACTGGTAACAATTTGATATATATCCTTGCTGTCTCTTTTCTATACCTGCATAGACATATTCTTCTTCACAAAAATGAGCTTATGCTTTGCATAATTTATGGAACCTCCTTCCTTTCACTTTCAATATCATCAACACCTTTCATGTCAGTGCTTATAGCACGGCCCCTTCCTTTTCAATGGCCACCTAGTATTCCACTGGCGAGGATAAACTATCACTTATTTAGCCAATTTCTTACTGCTAACTCGTTTTAATTATTTCCCTTATTTTGTTATTATAAGCAATACTCTTTGGTTCTTGTTTTGTTTTGCCATGGGCAAAAATAGAAGAAGGAGAAAACCTTCCCCGAATGAAGGTAGGACCCAGGAAGTTGTTCTGAGCTTGGCTCTGAGCAAAGAAGGAGTTGCTGATCTTCAGCCCTCCTTCTGGAAACACTCACCCCCATTGCCATAAGTGTGCTTCTTAAGAGAGGAACCAGTATCTCTTAGATTCAAGGAGATTCCAGGTATATAAATACCTCTGGGGTATTTCTAGGTAAAGTTAGAAGGGGTACAGGGGAGGGAAAAGACCGGTTTGGACAGAGATTCCCTAGGCTCAAGATCAGTGTGAGCAATTTCTTGTGAAGCACCATTTCTGGCACCAACCTACTCTGAGGTCACTGGATAGCAAGGGATGGGTCAGACTCTCAGCATCATAGGAGCCTCTGTCTTCTCTTGCAGGGCACATTCTCGTTTGAATTCCAGCCCCTGAGAGCCGGAGAAACCTTTGGGAGACTAACACTGCACAACAATGATTTGGGTTACTACCTGTATGAGCTCAATTTGAAGGCCCTGCCAGCACTGCCTGAAAAGCCCATCCACTTCCAGACGGTTCTTGGCAGCGGTCAGAGCATCTTTGCCAAGTTTACCAATTACACCCGGCAGAAGACAGAATACTACTGCAGGGTGAGCAGCCACTGTCCCACCCTCTGCCCTCCCCTTGCTGGGAGTCTAAGCTTAAAAATAATAAGAGGAAGACACAGGGGGTGCAGAAATGTGAAACGCACAGGGAGTCAGGCACTTCATCTAGCCTGGAAACTCCCAGGTGTAAATAAACAGTATCAGGCCTGGGTTCTTCCTTATAGAGTCTATCTTAAGTTAAGGTGGGGGTGAGGGGAGTTTTGCTTCCCACAGCATGTGCACTGGTCACTAAAGGGGACCGTAGAGCTCAGTGGTCATGAGTAGAGGCTGTGAAATCGAGACTTGGATTTGAACCCTGGCTTCACCACTTACTCTTTGTATGAATAATTTACTCTAACCTTTTCTCTAAATGGTAATAACACCCCAACCTCACACGATTGCTATGGGGCTTTTAAAGGGTGCATATAAAACCACTTTCATAGAGCTTGGCTCATAATAAATGCTGCATATATGTTACCTATTATATCAATTGGAATACAGGTTTAGCTCCTGAAACAGAAGCCCTAAATAACAACAAAGTAAAAGCTATTCCTCTCTCAAATAACGGGGTGGGCATAAGCAGTTTGGGCTGGAATGGTAGCTCCATGACAGCAGGCATCCAGACTCTTTCTGCCCTGATGCTCTCCCCTCTGTAGAGAGTTGCTTGGATCCACAGGGACCAAGAGAGCTTACCAGGATGTTGCATTCCAGCCAGCTACAAAGGGGAAAGGCGGGAGCTATATATATCCTTTCCACTCACATTCCCTTGAACAAAACTGCATAAGACCACGCCTAGCAACAAGGGAAGCTAGGAGTGTAGCCTTTGCACTGGGTGCCCATGTGCCAGTTAGCATCAGCGGGTCCATGGCTATAGTCAAGAGGCATAGGCTCTTTATCAATCATACCAGTCGGGAGAAGCTAGGTTACGCTGCAGTAACCAACGGCCCCAACATCTCAGTGGCTTA
The DNA here is from genome assembly GCF_027475565.1 of Acinonyx jubatus. Lineage (NCBI taxonomy): Eukaryota > Metazoa > Chordata > Mammalia > Carnivora > Felidae > Acinonyx > Acinonyx jubatus. The sequence continues at coordinate 13,389,166 of NC_069396.1, read as the reverse complement.
AAACAACAAAAGGTGTGTCCCTTATTTGTGCTATCCATCTAGTGAGGGTCAGCAGGGAACTGTTCATCACAGCCATTTGGGGATCCAGGCTAAACGGCAACCACCAACTCAGATGTTTCCGGTCATAGTGCCAGAGGAGTGAAAAGGACTTGTACTGGCAATTGAATGCCCTAGTGTGGAAGTAACACCTTTCACTTCTGCTCACAACTAATTGTCCAGAACTAGTCCCCTCCCATCCGTGAGGAGCCAGACTGTTCAGTCTTTCATGTGTGTGGGAGAAAAGAAGAGCCAGATGGGGGAGTAGCAGCAGTAAATGCCACACCAGCATCATCCAGCTTTGTGTCTCTGGGCAAGTTATTTAACATCTCTTAGCCTTGATTTCTTTGTAGTAAAATAAGGATAATAATTAGTATTACCTACTCTTCAAGGGAGTTATAAGGGCACGACATTTTATGACCTGCCTGGCCTCACACAAAGGTAGGTTTCTTGATGTCTGAGAGTGGAGGGGCGGGGAAGGGCCCAAGCTGCTGGTGTGCTCTTCGGGATCCCGTGTGAACCAACTGTGTGTGTTCCTCTTTCAGACTGACTGTCAGGACTTCCACACGGAAAAGATCATTAATGCAGCCCCAGGGGCCCAGGGAGGAACCGAAGTCAGTGTGGAAGTCTATTTTGAGCCCAGCCACCTGGGTGAGACCAAGGGCATCCTGATGCTGTCGTCGATTGCAGGCGGGGAGTATATCATCCCCCTCTTCGGAATGGCTCTGCCCCCCAAGCCCCAGGGTCCCTTCCTGATCCGGGCTGGGTACAACATAATCATCCCCTTCAAGAACGTTTTCTATCATGCGGTCACCTTCTCCATCATTGTGGAGAACCCAGCCTTCTCTGTTCGTGCTGTAGACTCCATGCGACCCAAGAAGATCAACAATATCACAGTCTATTTTGAAGGAAATCCATCTGGCAGCAAAACACCTATCACCAGCAAGCTGATTGTGTCTTGTCCTCCCAGTGAAGGCAGCGAAGCAGGCATTAAGTGGGTTTATTACCTGAAGGGGATCACCCCTTAGTGGTAACTAAGGTCAGTTGCATCAGTGAAAAGTCATTTCCTCAGCCTAGTATCTATGTATTATTCTATCCTGGTGAAGCACAGAGAAAATAAAATTCTACAGATAGTGTTTTATCTCCTCATTCAATTACAGGGGTACTTATTTCCATATTATATTCATTCCAAATATATATATGAAGTATATATATTCCATACTAAACATGGTAATTACAAACAACAGGGCTATACTGTATTTTGCAAGGGCAAGTCTCTGAATTTAGTTTCTAATCATATTCCCAAAGCTCAAGAAGTAATCCCCATTTTTAATAAGATGGCACAGATATGACATTCATGACCTCCTATCACATAGCACTTAGCAGTGCATGACACTGGGGCACCACAGTTCCTTTTTAAAATCCACAATGGCCTAAAGAGCCCTTAGATATGATTCTGTTTTGAGATGATCTTTTATTCTGCTTTCACATAAAAGCCAAATGAATCACCATTTTCAAAATGATAACAGATAACACTTGCACCATCACTGCAGGGGACAGGTACGCTGCAGTGTACCTAGGTACGCTCCCTCTGTCCCTGAATCCTGGATCCATTTATACAAGAAAGTTCTTGCTGAGGGCCAGGTCCTGGAGAACGCTGAGACTCCAGCTCTCCACTCCCATCCCCAGCTCCGTGCATAGCTGTCAGCCTGTGGCACAGTGATTCTCTCCACCCATCCGCAAATCAGAATCAGCCAGTTCTTGTCCAGAACCCCCACCCCAAATTCTGATGTAATTAGCCCGGGGAGGGATGTGGGCATCATTTTCTTTTTCAGGCTTGTACAGCAGAGTGGAGAACCAGTGCCGCAGAGCATACGCCCACCTGGCCATTAGTGCAGCAGCTGAATCATGAATCTACTTCCAGGGGAGGAACGCATCCCAATTTGATATGTTTAAACTGCAGCCGTTTTGTGTGCACATAAAGGCTGAGCTAAGTCAGTGCCTTTCTTAAGAGGGAGAGCGCTAGGGAGGAGGGAGACATCTGTCTTAGCCCAGGCTATGGCCCTGGTCCCGCAATGTGTATTAATGGGACCACTTACCTGTTGGCACCACCAGATGAAATAAAGATGATTACAGACTGGCCCTGGAGTGGTTCTATTTCTGCACATGTGCCTGACGGGCCCCGCCGCCTCCAGCTCCTCCCCACTTGGCATCCCCTACAGCCTGCCTGCAAGAGAGGGAGAAGGCATGAAAGGAGATGGCCCTTTGGGAATGAATGCTTCAAAGAAGGGGTTGTGGAAAATGGTCCGTGGAGCAGCAGCAGCAGCATTACCTAAGAATTCATTAAAAATGCCTTTTCTCACGGCACACCCAGACCTGTAGAGTCAGAAACTCCAGGGGTGTGGCCCAGCAACCTGCGGTTTCACAAGCCCTTATTGCTTTTAGAGGTGTTGTTTTGTTTTGTTTTGTTTTGTTTTGTTTTGTTTTGTTTTTTAACGGAGGATGACTCTTCTAATCCTTTTGTATCTCCCCACAACCCTCAGCCCAGGATACCCTGCACACAGCCAACATATTTACAGGACTACACGTAATAGTTCATGTGTGTAACCGCCAAGGATGCTGCTAATGGGCATAAAGACAAAAATTAGATGGCAGATTCTCCAGTTGATTAAATGAGCAAAGAACGCACTAAGCAGTCATCTGAGAGGATGCGGGGATCAATGAGCACGTGCTATGACTAGCAAACACCCAGAGTCTGATTAAACCAGTGCTTTTCAAATTTTAGTATAAAAATCACCTAGAGGGCTTCCTAACCCACAGGCTGTCTGGCCCCACCCTCAGAGGGTCTGATTTAGGAGTCTGGGCGGGCTCAAGAATTTGCACTTCTGCCAGGTTCCCAGTGAGGCTGTAGCTGCCGGTCAGAGCACACTGCCCAGCACAGTGGTGAAACCTCAGCTGCCTTGCATCAGCGCTGCGTGGGAACATGCTAGGACTACAGGAGCTCAGGCTGCCCCAGACCAGCTGGATCAGAATCTGCATTTTAAGGCGTTTCCAGGGGGATGGTATACACACTGCAGCTGAGAGAGGCTGCCTTAAAGGCAACTATGGAAGCTGAGCCTTTGTGGAATCCACAGCCCTGGTCCTCTCCATTTAGGGCCCTAGAAATGAGTCACCAAGTCTGCTGATGACCTAGCTGATGAAACCTGCCTTCCCCAAAATGCCCATTCTCCCACCCACTCACCAGATGCAGAGCTGGGGGTTGGGGAACAATTGGCTCCACCACCACCTTCTTCAACTTTCTGAACAGTTTGAAACCTAGTATGATAGATAGTTTTAGACAGAAGAGATAAAGGAAGCTGTGTGAAAGTCAGCTACAAAACCAGCGGTTGGAGCACGGTGAGGCTCACCGTGGGGACTCCTCCAACTCTGAAGGTCAGCATTTTAATGTGTTCTGTTGAGCTGGAGGGCTCTCAGCCACCACCCCAGACACTGGCTGCTACAGAAACTGGCCACTTCCCAAGTGTCACCACCAGCAAAATGGTGCTAGGTGGACAAGGGCAATTCCCCCTACCTCAGCCCTGCCCCAGCTCTCCCCAAGCCACTGCGTCTAGAGCCCACAGCCTCAGAGGCCTGGAGTGAGGAGGCAGGCCCTGCCAGCTCAGACCCTGCCCTGGCATGAACCCCCTTCTGGCATGACTTGAGATGTCCATCTCTTGAGGTTGTTCTCATGCTTCCTTGGCCTCGGAAAGGCAATAACAAAATTGTTTCATTTGGCAAATTTGGAATGGCAAGGTAGCTCAACAGAGGGCTAGAGGAGAAACTTGGTGAAAATGAGCATTTTGACATAAGCTAGTGGAAATTACCTTTGAAAGGATATATTCTCAGCAAAGCAGACCAGGAGACATTTCATTGTGTGCTGCTAAGGTGCACACACAATTCCAGGGGTATTTTTTTTAAGTTTGTTTATTTTGAGAGAACATGAGCAGGGAAGGGGCAGAGAGAGAGAGAGAGAGAGAGAGAGAGAGAGAATCCCAAGCAGGCTCCACACTGACAATGCCCAACCCATGAACTGTGAGATCATGACCTGAGCTGAAATCAAGAGTTGGATGCTTAACCGACTGAGCCACCCAGGCACCTCTCCAGGGAGCATTTGCACAGAATACGATGTGAAACAGGGCCCCTAACGTTGATCAACACAGAGGCCCTGGTGAGTGTGGCACCCTGTCTAACCACTTCTTTGAAGAAGACTTGCTTTCGGTCAGGGGTGACAATATTGTGATGTCATGAGGGATCGCCAGGTACCAAGTATGGGATTCACCCTCACCATGTTACCCTGAAACTCCAGAAAAATTACATTGCTGTTAGAGAAACTACTTTGCACAATTCCAATATTTGGGTACAATTTCTCACACTGCCCACCAGTATCCACTTGCTACGATGTCCGTAACCTATGTAATAACAACCAGGCATCGTATGGCTACAGATGAGTTACAACTGTGAACTGTGTGTGCAACCAGGTGTATCAATTATCCACTAGTGTAGAAAGAGTCTGACTGTAGCAGGGCTAGCCAGGGCTGGGCACCAGGGTCAGAGAAGTAAGCATGCAGAGACGGCAATGGTGGCCTTGGGCTTCATTCTCAACACTGCTGCCAGCCCAGTAATGCATACATAACCTTAACTAGTTGGCATTTTCCAAGATAGCAGAGAAAAGAAACCACCTTTTTTTCTCCAGAAATTTCTGAACTAAAGGTAGGACAAAGCATTGGCTTGGGCCTTGAGTAAAAAACTGGTTGCTTAGCAACCTAGTCCAGAACATGATTTCAGGTGAAAAGAGTTCCTTCTAGTAAAAACATTACTGTTACAATTATTAAAAACTGTATCTCATTATGACCCTTGGGAAATTCAGTTCACCTTTAAGAAAAAGCCAAACCAAACAGCAAAAGAAATAGATGAAATACTATATTAGATATGGATCCAGTGGAAATGAATACACACTGGAGAAATAGATCCAAATAATCCCCTTGATTTAATTTTCTTTCATTGACTTGCATCAACCATCATCAAAATCCTAAAGACATAAACTTTGCAAAGACATTTGGAAATGTCCTTACCAGTGCTATTTGGTATCAAGGTAAGAGGAGGGAACTATTAAGCAAGACATTTTCTCTGGAGAGGAAATCTCAATTTGGGCCAGTTTCAAATTGGTGGTTGACCCCCTTCATTCACTGGATTGTGTCAGCAAAGGTTTTAAAAGTTGTGAAAACCCCACCAATACAGGAAAACACTTTATTCACAGATTTTTCTAGACAAAATTCCTCCATGACTTACTGAGTTTTGGGTTAGCTTTTGTATTTATTTTCTATGGCTGCATAACAAATTACTACAAATCTAGCAGCTTAAAACAACACAAGTTTCTTATCTCACAGTGTCCATGGATCGGAAGTCCAGAATGAACTGACCTGGGCTCTTGGCTCAGGGTCTCACAGCCTGAAATCAGAGCTGCATCTTTGTCTGGAAGCTCAACTAAGAAAAGATCCACTTCCAAGCTCCCTTGGTGTGTTGACAAAATTCATTCCCTTACAGCCCTATGATTGATGTCCCTATTTTCTTGGCATCTGACAACCCTCTGGAGACCACTCTTGGCAACTAGAGACCATTCTAAGATCTTTACCATGTAGGCCATCATAGTAACTGTTTTTACTGTGTACTCTTCAAGGCCAGCAGGAGAATCTCTCTGCCACTTCAAATGTCTTCTGACTACTTTTAAGGGCTCATCTGATTAGGTTGGACCCACACAAGATAATCCCCCTTTTTATTACCTCGAAGTCAACTGATTAGGGACCTTAACTACATCTACAAGATCCCTTCTGCTATATAACATAATTATTGGAGTGACAGCGCGTTGTATTTACAAGTCTTGTTCACGCTCAAAGGGAGGGGATTATACAGGGTACGTACCCAGAGGGGTGGGAATCTTGGGAACCATACTGGAATTCTGCCTACTATATCCCCTCACTTGTGTCCTATAGATTCCTATCTATGGATTGAGGATAAGACTCTATTTTCAACTTTGTTATCAGATTTACCTGCACACTCTAACTCATTAGAAAAAGTACTGTCATGTGTTTATGTTCATATTTAATACTCTTTGGACTCCACTGTGGTCTAGCCCTTGTCCTAAAATCCCTGTCCACTATGGGAGCTTACAACAAGGAACTCGGTCTGATGCACCTCCCTGTTAGCCACAATACCTGCATAAAATGCTTTAACATTTTTTACCACATAACTTCAACTTCTGTTCCACCATTTAGCGTGACACTCAAAGCACTTGGAAGGGCTGCTTTACAGTGGATCCATCTGGAGACCTGCACTCAGCAGATTTGGGGCTTCTGCTGCCTATAACCTAGCTGTCTAAGAATGTAAGCATGGTAAACACTCTTCCGAGTCCCAGATGGTAGGGTGAAGGTCACTGTTGGTGCCTGAGATTCTAGATAGTAGGTAGTACTGTTTTTCATTGAGAATTTATTTTAATATGTTTTAGAAACATATAAAAACTATTCACACCATGATCTTAGCACATAAGCAAGACTAAAGTAGGAATTAAAGATTTTTGAAAGTTGATCGGAGAAAATTATTTTCTTAATAATAGCACAAGTGTCTAGAATATGGCGAAAATCATGACGGTATGACTCCAATTTGGGAAACATTGCCATATGCGAAACTGGTGAGTAAGTAGTAAATGAACTAGTGGATTCGGTAAGTATTAAGTTACGCTAAGTGAGTCAGGTTCCATGAGCCCCTTCGTGCTCAAAAACATACACACAAGCCACCACGCGCCTAGCGGGCCACGTGCGGGACCGTGAGCGCGTGGGATACGCGTCCCACCAAGCATCCCCAACCACACGCGAGTGGTGCGGGGAGGAAGGCGGGAGTGAGGAGAGGAGGTGGAGCCTTGTGGGGGCGTGGACAACCCACCTGCCGCCTGCGTGCGGAGGCGTGGCCGGCGAGGGGCGGGTCCTCGAGGCGGAAGGCGGAAGCGGTTACAGAATCACATGATCCAAATAACATGGCCGCTGCCCCTTGAGCACTGCCGGTGCCGGGCGGGATCGTGAGCCGTTGGGCGGCCGGGAGCAGGTGTGCGGGGGCGGGGTCCAGGCCCGGGTTCCGAGACGGCGCGCGGAGGTAGAGGTAGGCAGGCAGGCGCAAGGCGGCGTGGTCCATGAGCCGGCGCCAGAGGCAGCGCGGAGCCGCAGACTCCCCCGGCCCCGGCGCCGCCCGGGCAGCCGCGGGCTGAGGAGCCGCGGGGCTCCGGGGAGCGCCCCGAGCTGCCACCATGAACCCTGAGAAAGACTTCGCGCCGCTCACGCCCAACATCGTGCGCGCCCTCAATGACAAGCTCTACGAAAAGCGGAAGGTGGCAGCGCTGGAGATCGAGAAGTAAGAGCCGCGGGCACCCAGGGTTGGACGTGGGGAGCAAAGCCAGGACACCGCCCTGGATTTGCAGGGTTCCTGCTGCTCGGGGGAACTCCTCACGCCTTTCCAGCCAGTTTTAGGCCCTTAGCGCAGTGCAGGAGATTAGGAGTCCCAGCTTTGCTTCTGACGGGATGTATGACTTGGGCCAAGTTCTTTAACCTCCGGGTGCCCCAACGGACTACCGTGCTAATAAAGCGACAAAGCCTATGTGTAGTGCTTAGCACAGTGTCTGGCACACGGCGCGTCTTCAGTGTAGTCTCCATCCAAAATCAGCAAATCAGAGAGGGTCCTCTGCCACGGGAGGGAAATGGGAAGCATGAAAATTTGCTAATGATGCCTCATTTCTCACCCAGCTTCTGAGAAGTGAAAGGGACTGTTAGGTGACCAAATGGAGAAAACAGATCCCAAACATCGAGATCTCAAGACTCAGAGGGCTGTTTATTTTATCTCTGCCATATCACCCTTCCTTGCAGGTGGAAGTAGGAATAATTTGACGTTTCTTGCTTCTACAGTCTTATTACATGTATGTGTAACCATGACCTGAAATTTTGCTTTATTTCCCACAGCACAAAACAAGATGTTCAACCGGGAATGTGTTATTAAGATTTTCTGCTATTATTTTACGTTTGTAATTTTTTCCCCAAATTTCTGCGATAAAGGCAGGTGGGTGGGTGATTTCAGAAGAGTGGAAAGAAGCAGGCTGTGAAACTGAAAGAGTGCCCGGCTGGCAGTCAAGACACATGGATCGTAGTGCTGCCTGTACCCTGTCGGGTAGGGTAGCCACTGGCCACGCATGGCTATTTGCATGTAAATTATTGAAGATAAAATTTAAAAATTACAAATCCAGTTTCTCAGTCGCACTACCCAAATTTCAGATGTTCAATAGCCACATGTGGCTGTTGGCTACCATAATGGACAGTACAGGTCTTAGAACATTTCCATCACTGCAGAATATTGGACAGCTCCTATCTAGTCCATGGTGTGGCACTCATTCTTGGACCTTAGGCAGTTGCTTAACTCAGGATTTCGTAGTCTCAACACAGCTGACATTTTGGGACAGATAATTCTTGGTTGTGGTGAGCTTTCCTGTGCATTGTAGGATTTTTAGCAGCATCTCTGGTCTCTACTATCCACTAGATACCAGTAGCACTCCATGAGCTGTAACAACCAACAGTGTCTCCAGACAGTGTTTCCAGATGTGACCGGGGAGTGCAAAATCACCCCAGTTGAGAACCACTGCCTTAGCTGCTTTGGGTTTTCCTTTCCTCGTCAACTAAACGGTTTGGACTTTGTTAGGAGGACTCTCCCATTCAGCACTAACATTTCAGTACCTCGAAAACCAGCTAGCTTCTTCTCTCATAAAGCACCACTTTCTTGATTGCTCTGTTTCTGAACTGCTTCTTGTTTATGCTCTGGCTCTCACTAATGCTAGCAAGTCTTAGTGATGAGTGTCACTAAACTGAGTAAAGACTCAGAGCTGATGTATAGACGTAGCTCCACGTCCATAGGTTTTATTGGCTTTGAAGCTACCTTGACACCCAATTTTGTCCAGCATGCAGTCTGCTTCTCAGGAAAGTCTGATTTTTACCATAGCTCGACTCATCTGTTGAGTCCTTGAATAGAGGTATTCATCTCAGCATCACTGTTGCCTCCAGCACAGCCCCTGTAAGTGCTCTCACTGCACGCTGTTCCTTAAGGGTTTTGTCCTTAATGGGGTTCTTGTTTTTATTCAGCTTTGCCCTTGATTGTGGGATTCAGAGAAACCTCCAGGCTTTAATTGGACTATGGACTCCTGAAGAGCGGAGACCCTGTTTTATTTATCGTCAGTACTTGACGCAGCATTTGACAGTCTGAGTGAATGGCCGTACATTTTTGGTGGGGAAATAACATTGCCATCTAAGGACTTTGCTACCCAAAAGTGTAGCCCACACACTAGCAGCATCAGGATCACCTGGGAGCTTGTTAGAAAGGGATTCTCTAGCCTCACCCCAGACCTGTGGATCCGATTGTGCGTTTTAATAAGATCCCTGGGTGATTTGTGTACACATTAAAGTCTGAGAGCACTGGTGTAAAAGGCTCTCCAGTCTGTTTCCAGCCTTCTTCAGCCATATGTGGAATAAGGAATGCCTGGTTTGAGGTTTTCCTCTGAATTTAGTTATCACAGATTGCTTAGGGACAGATAGTGACTTACTTATCTGTGTTTCACCAAAGAGTTTTCTGGTGTGTCTGTTTATAAAGACACTAATTCTGTTGGGTCAGGACCACACCTTTATGACCTCATTTAACCTTAATTACTTCCTTAGAGACCGTATCTCCAAATACAGTCACAGAGAGGTTTAAGACTTCAACATATGGATTTGGCGAGGATACGATTCCATCCATAACGGTGATCATTAAAAAAAAAAAAAAAAAGTGATCATGTGTAAAATGCTGTCTGCCCGTCTGGGGAGAGGAGGATAGTAAAGCTTCCCTTTGTGTGGTCATTGCACATATTTGATCTCTTTATTTTGCATGGATGCAAAATTTGAGCTAGGTAGTGGCATTTCACAGATGAGGAAACAGAAGCTCCTTGAGGTTAAGTAATCTTCCCAAGGTTTCACAGCTAGAACCTGGAGTAAAAGCAACAACAACAAAAAAGAAAAGAAAAGAAAAGCAAGTTCATCAGTCTCAAAAGGCTTCCCCACTACAGTGAACAGTTTTACCTACCAAGAAGGAAATTTCATACTTGAGCACCTCCATGGTTGTTCTAACTGCAACTTTTCCAGTGTCATCTGCTCAGTTGGACAGAGCCAGTACTGCATATGATTTTCCAGTGAGGGATTAAAATTCATAGTAAGAGGAGAGTGTTTTCTCTTTATGACAGGCCTCTCAAACACTAAAAATGAAGAGAGATGGATGCTTGGCTCAGTTGAAGAATCTCAGACTCTAGAATCTCGAGAGTAGGCTGGGTTAAGTGACCCAAGATCTGATCGCTAAATGTGTGAGCCTGCTGTACACAATCCTGGAGAGCTTTTGCCCCTGCAGCCTGACACCAACATGCCCACACAGTTTTCTAAAAGATAGGGCACTTAGGCTAAAATTATAGAATGGAGTATTTCAGGTTTGGTGGGCTCTCAGTTACTTTCAGGGGACATAGTCACTGATAAGTCCTGATGAAAAGGTTGGTAAGACCCCAGGCTCTGCTCTCCAGGAGAGTGTAGTGTCAGGGAGAAATGCCAGAAGGCACTCTGCTAACTTTGGTGGACGCTCACTCTGCTGGGGTGCCGTGCCCCACACTGGTGGCAGGGCCCCCTCACTGCGGGCTGGGAGAGATAGTGAGTTACAATCCCTCATTGTAACTAGGGATGGGCTCAGTGTCAAGTCTCTTGTGTTCCTGAACTTTGAGTTCCAAAAAGCAGCAAATGTAGGTGCCCCGGCCGAGCCCCCTGAGAACACCAAAGCATGAGGGAGGGCTTGTGGGATCAGGGCTCCTGAATAATGCGTCCTTTGCCTGCTGGGGAGGGGGTAGGGATCTCTGGCGTTCTTTGATCAGATAAAGGTTAACTGTTGAGTTTGACCTGGCTCTAGAGCCTACCACCCCTGTGAAGAGATACTGTTCATCACCAGTGGCTTAATGCAAGTGTGGGTCAGAATTCCACCCAGCTCTGCTCTCCTTTAGCGGTGGAACCCTCCGCAATTTACTTAATCCAAGGGTTATAGACCAGCAGCCATTGACTGTGTCCTGCTGGTAGACCTGTTTGGTTTGGCCTGAATTGTAAAGTAGTTAAAAAAAATTTTTTTAATGTTTTATTTATTTTTGAGAGAGAAACAGAATGCGAGAAGGGAAGGGGGCAGAGAGAGGGGGACACTGAATCCAAAACAGGCTCCAGGCTCTAAGGTGTCAGCACACAGCCCAAAGTGGGGCTCGAACCCGCAAACCATGAAATCATAACCTGATCCAAAATCAGACGCTCAACCAACTGAGCCACCCAGGCACCCCTGTAAGGTACTTTAAATTGAGAAATGTCACAGTGACATTTGGGTTTGGGTTTGTGGCTTCCAAGGAATTGGAAATGTGTCTCTGTGGGGCCCACAGTCCCACATAGCAGATAAGGGGGACCTCGGGGTCTCCCCATGGACCAGGACATGGGCTCCCCAGGTTGCTTCCTGTATTGGCAAGTTCCCAACAGCCTTTCCTCCCTTGGCCTTCTCCCTTGTATCTCCTGCTTGGCCCCTATAAGTGTTTGAGTTTGTGACCTCTGGTTTAATTTTCTGTGCCTCAGTTTCCTTGTGTTAAACAAAAATGCACCTTGAAAAGTAAAAAGGAGCCAGCCATGTGTTTCATTTATTTGAAAATGTTGTTTCTATGAAATATCTCAAATAGGCAAATTCATAGAAAGTGGATCAGGGCTTAGGGGAGGGGATTTGGGGAACATGGGGAGTGACTGCTAATGGGTACACTGAATTGTACACATTAAAAGAGCGAATTTATGGGGCATCTGGGTGGCTCGGTTGGTTAAGCATGTGACTCTTGATTTTGGCTAAGGTCATGATCTCACGGTTCGTGGGCTCGAGTCCCACGTCAGACTCTGTGCTGACCACGTGGAGCCTCCTTGGGATTCTCTCTCTACTCTCTGCCCCTCCCATGGTTACACACATGCGCTCTCTCTCTCAAAGTAAGTAAATAAAAACATTTTTAAGTGAATTTATGACATGTGAATTCTATCAGTTTTAAAAAATAAAACTGCCTGTAGTGTTCTGTTGCAATGTGAGGGAAGCACTCATTAAATGGTCACAGTTATTGTTACCTGAGATTCAAACATCTGTTGTCTTGGGCTCGTTTCTCCTGTATAGTTTGTCCACTGATCTCTCCAGTGGATGCTCAGTGTATCTTGTCATTTAACTCTAGGCCTTTTGTAAAAGTCTTTGGGCCTTTCTCAGAGGCAAACATTCCACTTTTCCTGTTCAATTACTGGAAACTGGTGAGCCAGTGGAAACCAAATTACTTAAAAGCGCAGCAAAGCAGATGGAGATTTTTAGCCAGATAATCTTTGGGAAACTGCTGCCTGGATGTGCCATCTGAATACAGCGCATGATGTAGAGAATGGCAGCAGTGAGCACACTCGCCAGGACAGGAAAAGGCAGCCGCCCCGGGGGCATGCAGAAAGCTTTACAACACAGAAATAAGCACAGTTCTGGATTTATCTTCCTATCCTTTTTGGAGCCAGGAGCATAGCAGACTCCCAGTCACGTTTAGTGAATGAACATGATCTCGTGTGGTGTGCGTAAGATCACAGTTTGTCTCTCTGATTCTGACTTTGCACTGAGACTGCTGTGTGAGCATGTACTACCCAGAGCACATGACATGCCTTATCTTACTCATTCTCTAGAAATAATGTAAAGTTATTGAGATTAGTAGCCCTGCCGTACAGTCAAGGGCATCTTCTCCGAAGACATAGAAATATGAGTGCAGTGACTAAAACCTCTGCCACCTACTGGCTGGGACATTTGGACATCACCAAATAAAAGAGGGGTTGGGACTCAATGAAATAAGAAATGTTCATTCACTTGAGCATCCAACTCTTGATTTTGGCTCAGGTCGCAATCTCACGGTTCATGGGATCAAGCCATGCATCGGGCTCTGTGCTGTCAGCTTGGAGCGTGCTTGGGATTCTCTCTCTCCCTGTCTCTGTGTCCCTCCCCTGCTCGTGCTCTCTCTTGCTTTCTCTCTCAAAATAAAAATAAAATTTTAAAAATGTCAGGGCACCTGGATGGCTCAGTCGGTTAAGCTTCTGACTTCAGCGCAGGTTATGATCTCACGGCTCATGAGTTCAAGCCCCTCACTGGGCTCTATGCTGACAGCTCGGAGCCGGGAGCCTGCTTTGGATTCTGTCTCCCTCTCTCTGCCCCTCCCCCACTTGTGCTTGGTGTCTCTTTTTCTCTCTCTCTTTCTCTCAGTCTCTCTTTTTCTCTTAAAAATAAGTAAACATTAAAAAAAAATTTTTTTTAATGTCAAGTGTCTGGCACCCAGTAGGCGTGCAACAAGCTGTAGCCGTGATATTTGCGGAGGGGGAGAAAGTTTAAATTACACAAGGCATGTAAAGCATCCAGCATTTATCACCTAGCAGATAGTAAGTGCTCACCAAATAGTTACTGATTTCCCGCCTTCATAGCAGAAGACCAGCTGTGGAGCGTTTCAGACATGGCAAATGTGCACGTCCCCTGCACCCCCCTTGTGTGGTGGAGGACCGCTTCAGGGGTGTCTGAACACTGAACAGGATGGGGAAATGTGTGGAGAAAGCCGCATGTCACGTGCGGCCTCGGTTCTCCACGAGGGGTGTCCCCTCTAACTGGGTGTGTTCACTTTCCAGTTGAAGGGCTTTGAGAAGATGGGAGAGAGGAGCTGGTGTACAGCTGAAAGGGCGTGGACTTTGTGGTGCATCACGGATTCAGATCTTCTGAGGCCCCAGGCAGGGGACTTGGTCTCCCTGAGGCTCCGTTTCAAATCTGCAGGATGAGATGATGATCACTGCAGAAGCAGGTTGTTCCAGGAAATAACTGAAATACTCATTGTGGAGTGTATTCCCCAGGAAGGGGTTGATCACCAGTCCCCTGGGGCCTGTGATTGTCCCTGTGCTGTGTCACAGATGCCAGGGGGTCCAGGGAGGGGTGTGGTTGTGCTGCTGAGATGGTTTCCCTTTTGCCTGATGGCAGTTCCCAACATGTCCTCCCCTGTCTGGGGCTCCTTCTCTCAAGGAGGGGGTAGTCAGCGTGGCACTTTGCGCTGTTGGGGACCGTGTCACAAGCTTGGAGTGGCCACCTTGGGTTTGTGCCTCTGGGGAAGGAGTGTTCGTGCCATCCAGCGACACCTCTGACCACGAGAATGGAGGCAGTAGCCTCTAGAGGACCCGTCATCAGCCTGGGTTTTTAACACTTTTTAGAGGGAACCAGACAGAAACAGACCCCTCTTCTCTGGCACATAGAACAGTAATGCCTGTGACCTTTACGTCAGTGAGGGTCCCAGAAATTTGTGATCTGAGAGTTTCTGGGGCAAATATTAACATCAAAAGTAGTGCAACTTCAGATCCCGGCCTGTGGCTCGCAGCCTGTGGATGAAAGAGGAAACAATGTGGTCTTTTGAAGAGAGACTTGGCCTGAAATCGGGAGTGCCCACCCCTGGAGTTTAAACTCCACTTACTCTGCCTTCCTTTGTAAGTTGCGTTTTCTCTCCAAAGACCTGTGTGTAGTCGAGAGGCAAGTCCTGTTGACTGGGCCTGTTTTGGAGCACCTCGAGAGGGGTTAGGGCACCCCTCCACCCCTTGGCAGGTGGCCTTCAGAGCACACTGTGGCTTCTGCACCTTTCCCCAGCCATAGCTCTGGCGACATGGTTGATTGGGTGCATTTCACAGTGTGCCTTTGGGGATCCCAGTAATGGTGCCCTTTGCTCCTCCTGACATGAATCCTAACACTCAGGGCTTAGGACCGCCTAGATACGGTAGTGGTTGAGCCAGCAGGTTAGGTCTAGAATAGTAGGCCGCTTTGTGTCATGCATACAACAGCGTGGGGTTCCCTCCAGGTCTGCCGTGCAATCTGTGCTGGCTGGTTCCCCATATGCCGTGAGCAGAGTACTAGACTCTGTAAGGGCTAGCACGAGAGACCCAGAAAATCGTGCCCCAACTCTGTCCTTCCAGCCTTACCAGGGAGCTGTGGAGATAGAGATGTACACGAGGAGTCCATGACATTGGCCAGTGTGTTGCTGGGAACAGAATGAGAGGGTCACTGAGTTAGTCCTTCAGTATTCAGTGGAGGAGTGATCACTTCCTGGGATGGTCAGGAAAAGCAGGGGGTTGGATTTGAGCCAGACTTTGAAGACCGGGTAGGATGTGGAACAGGGGCTGTCCTGGACAGGGAGGTACACGGGGGTGTCCAGGGAGGGATCGAGCAGGGCCCAGGTTTACAGTGTGAGTGTGGGTCTGGCTAGAGTGGACAGTTCTGCTGGGCAGCGGGCAGTAAGACTAGAGAGGCTAACCTGGGCCTGTTGTGGTTGCCCTGAGTGCCAGGTAAGGAGGGCAGGGTTGATTGGTGAGACAGCTCTTCCTGCTGTGGCCCTACAGTTGACCCACAGGACCAGGCCCACCGCTCGCTAAGCTGATGGTATATTGGTGAGTGCGTGTTCTCATGGCTTTCTCTCCAGGAGGATCCATTGTTGTCTTGTTTCCCTGGACATACCCCTAAGTGTGTGGGGTGCGGGGGCCTCAGGACTCAAACAGGCCATCATTTTTGCAGTGGCCTGGGGCATCCTATGTTGAGCCCTGGAAGGATTCAGGGTGGGGAGGCCTTCTAGCTGGTGTTGAGTAAATGAGAAAGGTGCTCCTGGGGCTGTGGAGTCGTGGGGGGGAGTGCTAAATATGAATGTCCTGCTTGTGCATCTCCTGCCTTTGGGAGACCCTGGTGCTCATACGCCCTGACACCCCAACATTAAAGCCCCGTGCCTCACAGTCTCTTGCCAGTCTCTGTAAGCCTTCAGATTCTTCAGAGCTCCCTAATGGCATTCAAACCCTTACCACCTGCCCCTGCAGGTTACTCTCACCTGCAGCTCCTTACTGCCACCAGAATTAAATGCCAGTTACTTTGCCATGCACGTGACTGGGAGCAGCTTTTCTGGCCCTGTCACCCACCTCTCTTCTCCCTGTGTCCTTTGCTCTGCCAAACCAAACGCCTCTCACCTTACTCTAAGCCAGTGTTCACGCTGTTCCCTCTGTGTGGGCTGCCTGGTCCTGGTCAGTTCCAGCAAGAATACCGCTCATCCTTCAGAGTCCCTCTCAAATGCTGCCCCTCGTGAAGCCATGCCTCATCCCTTCCCACCAGATGGCAGGCATGCTCACTCTTGCCTGCCCTCCTCGCCTCAAGAGCTTGTCACCAGATCATTTTGTCTCTGCTTTGCATGCAAGTCTTGTGTGCGGTCTCATTTCCTCCCCAGCAGAGAGCCCCTCACGGCTGGGAACGGATACCCTATGCTGGCTGCAGAACAGGGAAGAATGTGCCCTTTCCAGGTGCTCAGGGACCTGTAGTGACCCTGGAACAAGCAGACAGGCGATGCCATGGTTCCAGGATGGCTGTGCTGCTGGCACAGCCGGATCTTCTCTGCAGGCGCCCTGCAGAAGCGTCAGGGATGTGCTTAGTCCCGCTCCATGTTCTGCTCTAACTTGTCCTGAGCAGAAACACGGCCTGGCTTCCTCAGGAGTGCTGTGGGCAGCCAGAGTCCCCAGGCAGGCTCTCTGGACAGGAGCACGTGGCACAGCTGCTTCCAGTGGCTTTGGTGATCCCCACACCCTGGGCCCAAGAACAGGGAGAGACAGGTTCTGGATGTTTATGGAATTCAGGAAACTGAGTATTTTTTTGCCAAAGATAGTTAAAACTCATGCTAGAAACAAGTCATTCTCAGTTGTCAGACTGTACTTACATATTCTTTAGGCAGTGTGAAATCTCAAAGCCAATCTTCTAAGGTTAAAAGAGTTTTACTGTTTGCATTGGCCGGGAATCGAACCCGGGCCTCCCGCGTGGCAGGCGAGAATTCTACCACTGAACCACCAATGCTCCAGCTGTGATCAGCTGTGTGCGCACCTCCCTTTAACCCTCGTCCTGAGCCTCCTAGTAGATCTGCTGATTCACAGAATATAAGGCCAGGCTCTGATGCTGCCACATCAGCACAGCCTTAAGAACAGCATAGGCTCCAGAGCTGAAGGAAGGAGGTAGAGGGGTGTGTGCGTGGGTGGGGGATGGGGAGGGAAAGAGAGAGAGAGAAGTTGCTTTGCCTTCAGACCTCAGGACAGAAACTAGAGCTCGAGTCCCTCCTCAGTAGCAAAAAGTACTTGGAGGCTTTGGGTGACTTTCTGCCCCTTGGATGTGTGGGTTTCCCCATTCCATGCTTACTGTGTGCTGAGCTGTTTTACAGTTCTCAGGTTTCACCCCAGCTTCCCGCTGGAGACTGGCCCAGTCCGAGTCCCTCACTGGTGCAGGGCGTGAAGGCCTTGATCCCACAGCCAGCAGTGCCTCCCTGGAAAGTCCAGCTGCTCCCGGGGAGTGAGGTCAGATTCATAGCACCCTGAGCTGCTGCAGGTCAGCATGGTTGAGGAGACTGTCTTCTCCAGCAGGATCTCTGTGGGAGGGGAAGCCTGCCAGGAAAAGGCAAAAGAGCTGCCCTGCATTGGCCGGGAATCGAACCCGGGCCTCCCGCGTGGCAGGCGAGAATTCTACCACTGAACCACCAATGCTCCAGCTGTTCTCTGACACCTCTGCAGGGCTTTTCTCAAGTGGCTGTGTCTGTGGATACTCTGAGCAGCGCCTGCAGGTCACTGCACCTCACCTGGCCGGTTTGTCTAGTTTGGGAAGCCAGACAGGCATACAGAGAACCATCCTTGCTGGGCCTTATTAGACTGCTTTGGGAGTGCGGGAGCCTACAGAGTTGGCATTGAAGTTACACCTGGAGGCCCTGGGTGCATCCACAGCCCTCAGCCCCCTGGGGTGGACTTGGTGGAATCTCACCCTGTAAAGATAGGGAGAGAGACACCTCACAAGGCCGTTGGTATACCAACTTCCCGAAATACCCGTCCCTGCTCCCACATCCACCAGGTTGAGAGCCAGGCCTGTTTAGTTCACCTCTGTGCACACAGCGCCTGGCACAAAATAGGTGCCCCATGCGACTTGCTGTATTAAATTTTCGTCAAACTGTGTCAACCCCTCATCGAACAACCTTTTTGTAGGAGTGGTCTTTGCCTCATAGGGCCGCACGTTTATTTTTGAACGTCTCTAATTACTGGCAGGTTCCTGACACGGAGCTGGAGCCACCTAGACTAATTGATACCTTTTGGACTTGACTGTCCTTAAAAGTCTTCGAGCCAACTTGAGACCCCCATTTATGTGGCAGGCAAGCAGTGTCCTGCCATGATGGACACAGAGCAATTAGTGAGTCCAGGCAGCTGCTTCAAAAAGTCTATATTGTGTAGACCGTCAGTCCTTTGGCTGCTACACTGGTACTCCCTCATGCTTGGATGATGGGATGGTCTCTGTCCAACTCACAGCTTCTTAAGACATCCGCCTCAAAAACCATGAGAAGCTTCTCTATTACCCACGCTGCAGGATCCATTCTCCCTAATCTGAGATGGCTGGAATGGCCATAGCCAGCCATCCTGGTAGATTCCCCCCTGCTGCTCTGTTCTCAGGGGCCCCAGATAAGCTTGCCTGGCTCCCCCTCCTCGCCTTGGCTCATTCATCTCCTCCTGCCTAGAACACTTCTGTCTCCCCTCTCCCTGCCTCCTTCAAGGTCTGGCTGCAATCCCACTTGTAGAAAGATATCCCTGACACCCAGGCCATACCTCCATCAGTTATCTGGGGAGCTGGTTATCCATTCCCTGAGACTGGTCCCTCATGGAGGCCTCCCTCACACCTCCCTTCTCCCTCTTAGCCTCAGGCCCCAGTTGGAGACCTTGGACATTTTAGACCTGCCCTTCTTGCCTCCCGTGTTACATGGGTTCCTAATGCTTTTCTGTCTGATATAGAACAACCCTTCCCTGCTCTTTCCATGCCTCACCCATGTCTCAGGCCCTCCTTCCTGACCCTGACAGCTGTGATGTTCCACGGGGATTTCTTCCGTTTTCTGTCAAACCAGCCCCCACAGCCTAGCCTCTCCAGGCTGTCACCAGAGATACCTAATTAAAACATAGATATGAATGAATGAATGAATGAATGAATGGGTAAGTCATAGATCATCCCGTTGCCATGACTGTCACCTTGATGGTTGTTTTCCTTCCACAAACCAAACTCTTCCTCCTCCTTTAAATACATTGTGTCTTTTCAGAGCTCTCTGCCTCTGGCCAGTCTCTTCCCTGGGCCTAAGATGCCGTGCCCTTTACCTGGAAAGTGCCTGTGGGTGTTTTTAACATCTGACCCAAATGGCACCTCGTATTCAGCCCATGGCATTTTTCTGGCTTCTGTGGTATCATTGGCACCACGTTGTTACAATTACTTGTTTGCGTATGGATCTTGCCCATTGCTCTTGGACCTGATTCAGTGCTATCCTTGGAGATGACACAGACACAGAAAACCTGTTGGGTGCAGAAATGAAGGGTTGAGCAAGTGTTGAATAGAGTTGGTTGACCAACTGACCATGTTACAATTTTGGGTCCCCAACAAGACATTCCCTTTCATTCTCTCAGAGCTCCCAGATTCCCAGAAATGAGGTAGCTCCGCCATCCCTCATTCTGTTATACACAAAGGGAAACTGTGACCCAGAATAGGGAAACAATCGTGAGCCAGCCAGCGCCTTCTAGTCGGCGGAAGAGCTGAGGAGGGCCCACCCTGATGCGTGACTTCCGATTCCTCTTTCTGAACAGGCCATCTCATCTCCCTCCTGTATCCCCCGGCCCCCGGATCCAGCCGCCAGGGAAGCCTGACTCCACTGCTTGTTCAACCCCTCTCTCCTGTCTCTCCAGGCTGGTCCGGGAGTTCGTGGCCCAGAACAACACCGTGCAAATCAAGCATGTGATCCAGACCCTGTCTCAGGAGTTTGCCCTGTCTCAGCACCCCCACAGTCGGAAAGGGGGCCTCATCGGCCTGGCCGCCTGCTCTATTGCCCTGGGCAAGGTGGGCCTTTCTCCTGGGGGGACAGACATGGCAATGATGACCTTTGCTCTCTCACCCCTGAGACCCAGCAGGGTGTTGCAGACTTCTGCTTTAGTGCCATTGTCTCCACACCTAAGTCTAGCAAGGCTGGCTTTGCAGCCTTGCACCCTTCTTCCATGGCATGGCTCCTAGTTTGGAGGCCGACTTGCCAAGCGTCTGTAAGGCCAGCCCTCACACAAAGGCCCAAGCCTCACAGGGGCACTGGGATGTCGACTGGGTGCTGGGGGCCCACATCCTGACCCATCTTGAGCTGTTTCTCCTCCTGCCCCATTGCAGGACTCGGGGTTGTACCTGAAGGAGCTGATTGAGCCGGTGCTGACCTGCTTCAATGACGCGGACAGCAGGCTGCGCTACTATGCGTGCGAAGCCCTGTACAACATTGTCAAGGTGGCCCGTGGTGCCGTGCTGCCCCACTTCAACGTGCTCTTCGATGGGCTCAGCAAGGTGAGCGCCCCCCACTCCAGCCAGGCTGAGCCCACCCCACCCGCTCACATGACCTTTGGGGCCTTGAGTGCTTGGGTCCCTTTCCCCACATGCAGGCAGAGCAGGTAAACATGGGTCTGCCAGGGCGACTCATCCGTTGAGTTTAATAATAATTTAATGAGCTTGTGTTTATGTTGGGTTTTTTTCCATTTCTCTCTTAATTGATTTGTACTGCATTTTATCAGAGTGTCAGTCCACCATGGAGTAGAGGGAAGAAAACAGTTTGAAAAGCCCTCACCTCCCCTATAGAAGGTGGAGATGGTGGATCAATAGTACAGACTGTATTTCCTCTACAAGGGGAGCACTGGCCTGTAAGCTGTAGAAAAAAAACCCTACTTACAAAGGCAGTGGAGCCCCTCACACACCCTCCCGAGCACCTCGCTCAGCCTCACGGGGCTCTGCTGACCACCATAGTCACATCCAGGGTACCAGCCTCCAGGAGTGGAGAGAAGACCCAACATTTGAAGATTGGAAACCCTCAAGAAAGGCCAGTGGGAACCAACCACCTGACCTGGTGGCAGCAGGTCTCAGAGGTCCCTGAACAGAACAGGAAGTCCACCGCATTTCGGTTCCTTAGCCAGGTTCCGCTTTGCCTGTCGCTACATCCCCTACCTTTCTTCAGTTTTTTCTGTGGAAGGGGTGCCTGTTCAGTATTCCAAGCTGTGCCAGGGCCTTGGCCGTGGGTTTTTAGTGGGTTCCTTGTCTTATGTATTGACTCTGACCATCTCTCTTTTTCTTTCCTCTCATAGTTGGCTGCAGACCCGGACCCCAATGTGAAAAGCGGATCTGAGCTCCTAGACCGCCTTTTAAAGGTAGTACTTGGTCCCCACTTTTAGTGTGGAATCTGTTTCATCCATCTGTCTGTACAGCTTATAAATTCTATCACTGGGGGTACTCTTCCTGATTTTTTAAAAGTGTTTCATTTATGTACAGTCGAAGTGATTCTAGTGTACAGTTCTGTGACAAGAGTGCAGAGTTATGTCACCAGCACGATCAAGATACAGAAACATGCTGTCGCCCCAAACGCCCCCCTGGTGCTAACCCCACCCAGGGCGGAGGAGGCTGCTCCTCACCTCCCATCCACCCTCCCACCCCCCCCAATGACAGGGAGCTGCTTATGCTAAGCTCACCAGGGCATTTGATCCAGATCTAGGGTTTTGCCATAGGATTAGTCCTCTTGGCCTTGATTCCTGCCTTTACTCCAGCATTTTTGCTTGTCCTTTGGCCTGTGGGAGGGTAGATGCTCCAGGACTTCTCCTACCTGGCACAGGCCCTGCCCATTTTCCTCTGTGGCCACCTGACCCCCAGAGCCAGTCCTGGGCCAATAATTCAGTCAGGTCAGGTGGCCCTCGGCCTCTGGCTTTCCACAGCTCACGTGCCTCTGACCCACAGGATATTGTGACGGAGAGCAACAAGTTTGACCTGGTGGGCTTCATCCCTTTGTTGCGGGAGAGAATTTATTCCAACAACCAGTACGCCCGGCAGTTCATCATCTCCTGGGTAAGAGCCAGCCTCACGACTTTTTTCTAGCTATAATGAGCCTCTGATTTAGTAAAATCTGTCCCCTGGCGCACCCTGGGCAGTTGTGTGGCTGCGAGAAGCCTCATTATTATCCCTCTAATAGCCGGTGACATCAGGTAATCCAAAATACGTTTATTCAGCTCTTCCCCAAAGCCATGGGGGTCATGTTTGCCCCTGACAACGATATGGTTCTTTCCTTGTCCCAAGAGATACCCCCATTTCTTTTTGAAGCCAGTGGTGCTACTTCTAGTGGCCACACCTCTCCAAGCCTCCTCTGTCCTTTCCAGTGTCTTCCCTTCTCCCTGTGGCATCAGGATCTCCTTGGAGTTAAATCCCCATCCTGCACGTTTAACCCACTCTCTGCCGTGGGGCACCTGGAGGGCCATGAAACGCTGTCTCAGCAGGGCCTCCTTCTCCCTGCCGTGTCCCAGAGCACCGGAGACAAGGAGATGAAGGTTCTCAGACTGGTGTAACTTTCCCTTCCGGTTTCTTCCCCTGGGTCAGATCCTGGTTCTGGAGTCCGTGCCAGACATTAACCTACTGGATTATTTGCCGGAGATCCTGGATGGACTCTTCCAGATCCTGGGCGACAATGGCAAAGAGATTCGGAAAATGTGAGTGGAGACGGGATGGGCTGCTGCCCTGTGCACACACGCACCTTACATCCAGCAGACAGGCAGCCGCAGGAGATCAAGTTCATTCTTTTCTTCCTAGTTCATGTGCTTCCTGCCTTGAGGAGCAGAGAACTCATTAATCCCCATGCTCTGGAAAACAGCCATCCGGCAACTGTGAATGTAGTCCCCTTCTCAGTGGCCCACCCAGAGCAGAAGTGGGTGTGGGTAGAGGCGCCTCCAGCCCTGGCTGGCATATGCTATTTCCCTTCCCCTTCTCTCATTGGTAGGTGTGAGGTGGTCCTTGGAGAATTCTTGAAAGAAATTAAGAAGAATCCCTCCAGTGTTAAGTTTGCTGAGATGGCAAACATCCTGGTGATCCACTGCCAGACCACTGGTGAGTGTGAAGGCCCCATGGCCACTGCCATCTCCTCAGAGGCAGAAAGAGCCCTGGTGGGAGTATGAACCAGCACACCATTGGACCTGGGGCAATAGAGGGTGGGTCCTTGTGAGAGAGAGATTCAGTTCCTCCATCAACATGGAGGCCCTTTTGCTTGGTCTGAACCTGGAATAAGGTCTGGAGACCCTCTTGCTGGGAAGCTTGACATTTCACTGTGAACTGAAAGGCTTTGAGGTTGGGACTGTGTATCCATGACCTTCTGCTGCACATCAGACCACTCCAAAGTGTGACCGCCTGACACAACAGCCGCTTATTATTGGTCAGGAGTCTGTAAGTCAGCTGGGTGGTTCTGTTCCCCTGGGCCAGGCTTGGCTGCCCTTGATTACGCACCTGCAGTCAGCTGAAGGGTCATCTGAGGCTGGATGGTCTGGGATGGCCTCACTCACACCTGGCAGTTGGCTGGCTGTCACCTGAGAAGCAGGGACAGTTGGTCCATGCGTCTCATCATCCGGCATGCTAGCCCAGATGCATTCATATGGCATCAGTAAGGTCCCGAGACACATTGTAGAGGGGAGCATGGCTTCTGGAGGCCTGGGCTTCCACCAGCCACGCCATCACTTCTGCCATCTTTTGGGGGCCACAGTAGCAAGGCCAGACCAGATTCAAGCAGTGAGGAAATGAACTCACCCCTTGATGAGAGGAGCTACCCAGCCCCTTTTCGGGTGCAGAGGGGTAGAGAACCATGGCTGCTCTTATATGTACCACAAGATTGCTATTCCTTCCCGACCTGGTACCTGTGTGTTCCTTTGGAGGGCGAGAGAGTATCAGTGAGGCTAGAAGCCATGCAACCCCTGGCATCCCCTCCAGTCCCATCTTCCGGGCCTGGTCAGTGGAAGGGAGTGCTCTGGCCTCTCGTGCTGACCCTTCCGGAATCCCCCAATTCCTCTTCCAGATGACCTGATCCAGCTGACAGCCATGTGCTGGTTGCGCGAGTTCATCCAGCTGGCTGGCCGGGTGATGCTGCCCTACTCTTCGGGGATCCTGACCGCCGTCTTGCCCTGCCTGGCCTATGATGACCGCAAGAAAAGTATCCTTCACCCTGAAGAGAGGAAATGGGAGCAGTCCCTCAGGAGGCTGTCAAGTTGCAGGACCCTGGTGTGGGGGATGGAGGCTCCCTTACGATCCCTCATACCTCCAGATAGCCCCTGGCACCTGGAGGGCAAGCGGCAGAGCGGGACATGGACTCTGAGCGCTGGGGCAGCAGCAGGGACACAGGGCTGATACCGTTGTCCCCAAACCTCACCTGGTTACTTCCAGCTCTGAAGCAGCTCTCCCAGGTCCCACGGCTCCAAGACCCTCATACTGCCCTGTCTTGGGGTGTGGGGGTAATGCTGGTGGTAGGAAGTCCACCAGGATGTGTCGTATGAGAAGACAGGAGCATTTCACGGGAACTCCGTTCAGACTGCCCAGTAGTCCCGCTCTGGAGAGGACTGATCCCAGTGACCTCAGGTTTAGGGAACACCCCCTGGATGGGGCTACTCCTTACATCAGTGGACTCAGGCATCAAGGAGGTGGCCAACGTGTGTAACCAAAGCCTGATGAAGCTGGTCACCCCTGAGGATGACGAGCCTGATGAGCCGAAGCCAGTGGTGCAGAGGCAGGCAGAGCCCAACCCCGAGGACTCGCTGGCAAAGCAGCAAGGGACAGCCAGTGGTGAGTAGGCCCTACCTCCCGCCCCTCATGCCTCCCAGGCTTGGGGTCCTGCTTCAGCAGCCAGGGCTACTTTCCATATGTTACCTCATCTAACTCTGGTAACAACCCAGTGAGGTGGAAGTTACTCTTCTCCCCATTCTACAGATGGGCACAGGGAAGACCAGTAACACGACCAGGGTCTGGCAGCTACTAGATGGCAGAATTGGGATTTGAATCCTGGCTGTCTGCCTCCAAAACCCATACTCTTAACTCATACTGCCTCAAAGACCATTTCCTTTTGGAAATCTTTTTCTGGGTTTGGCTACAGGAAATAGGAAGGTTTGGAACATGGCAGAGGACAGACTGCAGGGCTCACGTGAATCTTGGCCGCAGACACCCGGCCACCTGGAGGCCAGCTGCCTTCCCTGTGCCAGCCGTTCCCTGGGCAGGAGGCTACAAAAGCTGAGGGTGCAGTTTATTCAGTCCTTGGGGATTCTACTGCCGAAAGCAGTGTCTTTAGCAAATGAAACGGCTCTCTGCTGCCCTTTCACACTCTTTCAGCGTTATTGTCTCATTTATAACATAAAGAAAAGCACTTTTATGTCAGTTAGAGTCTGGAGTTTAACTCTCTAAATGTTATCTAGAGCTCTGACTGTTTTTTTCTTTGGGAGGCCTCTCTCCTCACTGAGAGAGCACTGATCAGCTTCGGGATGACGTTCTCCTTCGCAGAGTCAGCCAGAGAGTAAATTGATGCAGAACCCACTCAAATTTTTAAGACTAACAGACTCAGGTCTGGAACCTGAGTTCCAGGAGCCCAAAGAATTTCTGAAACGTTTCTCCTGTTGCCGTTCTCAGGCTTCTCTTGAACATGTGAGCAGTGTGTCAGGCACGTGAGCCCCACGGGTGTCCTGTCCTGGGTTTGGCTGGCAGAGCCAGCAGCGGTCCATGCTGGACCAGCTCGGGTATCAGGTTACAGCTGTGCGGTTGCTTCTGTGAGCCAGAGCAGCAAAACAGCTGGAGGCAGCACAGCCATCAAGTGGAGCATTGGTGGTTCAGTGGTAGAATTCTCGCCTGCCACGCGGGAGGCCCGGGTTCGATTCCCGGCCAATGCAGCAGCTGAAAACTTTTTGGCAGTTCCTTGAGAAAGAAAATTTGGGGGAATAAAGTTATGTGGGCCTCTCAAGGCAGGAGCTTTCTCACTAGGAGAAACTAGAAGAATCTCAGGGAAAGATCTGTTTTGTGAAACGCTGTTTTCTGTATATGTATGGTATCATACAGTTCACATAATTCCACAGCTTTCTTTTTTTGCTTGTGTGGTGGCTTCTTCTGGTTTTTGTTTTGTTTCATTTTGTTTTACTTGACGAGTTACAACAGGCAGAAGTTTCGAGTATTTTATACTGGCTTTAAAAGTTAGTGCCTCTTAATCCATTGAGTCAGAAAGTAGAATAATGGTTGCTGAACTGGAGGGGAAAGGGGAATTAGACACCTGGTTTCTTTTCAGGGTAATGGAACTGTTGCAGAATTAAATAGTGGTGATGCTTTACATAACTTTGTGGATTTACAAAAGACGACCCGGTTGTATGGTTTAAAATGGTGAGCTTTATGTTAGGAAATTTTATGTTATATGTAGGATGTCTCAGTTTTTTAAATAAAGTTAGTACATCTTCCCTCAAAGTGGAACCCAGCAGCTCCTACCCCACCCTTTCTCCTTACATGGCAACACGTCAGGGCCTCCGGGAAAGAACCACTGTATTCTGCAGGTCATGACAGCTGCTAAGAACCTGCCAGCTGGAGCATCGGCAGCTCCACGGTAGAATCCTCGCCTGCCAGAGACCAGGGTGCCATGGCCAGCCAATGCAGTTTATTTCACTTAGGTAAAATAGGTAGTTTTTTCTAAGCAGTCTCAAAACAGCTCCCCACTTAGGAGACTCCATGCTAAACCAAGATACATTCAGGAAGCTTGGCTCTGGATTTTACTACCTCATAAACAGCATTTCAGCAGATGCAGAGCTCAGTTTAGAGTAGTTCCTAGGATGATCACAGCTCATTTAGAGGCTCCGTACCCACTCCTTGCTCAGCTTGTAACTGCCACATTACCAAAGTGCCAGGAGAAGGTCGCGGCGAGCCAGGAGACAGTGATGATTCAGCTGGTCCAGTTGACAGGTTCATCTCAGCCTCTGCCGCTTTTTCCTATTACTATTTTCCTCCACTGTTCCAGCTCCGGTCGCCTGGCCAAAGGCGGGAACCTCCTCCCTGGCCTCCCTCTGTTGGAGGGCAAGACCCACGAGGAGGTTCATCAGCCGAGCCTTCTGTGCGTGAGCATACACGTGCACACGTGCGCGTCCCCCTCACCTCTGACTGCAGGACCCTCATTTGTGCCACACTGTTCCCAGCCTGTCTGCTTGCTTTGGCTCCCCTTTGGCCCTGCCACTTCAGGGGTCCGTGATGCGGCCTCCTTTCCCTGAGTTCCTGCAGTGTTTGACGTGTGCACCCTTTTCCTCTCTGTGATGTTGCCTGATTGTCCCAGGTGTCCTGGCCTAGACTCGGTCAGAACGGCCTGCCGGTGAGTCATGGCTCTGCTGACTTCGTACCTGTTGCCCTTAGAGAAGCCACTTAGCCTTTTTAAGCCCCAAATTCCTTACTTGTTAAATAAGGCTAACGATAATAATACCAAACCTGTAGTGTGGTGGTGAGTTTTAAATGAGATTTTTGCTTATAAAGCTTTTAGAATATAGCAAAGGCCAGACACTCTCAGAAACAGGTGATTTAGTGTCAAATTTTTAATGCATGTGTATAACATACCTATGTACTTAGCGAGGTTCTCTGGACAGGCCTTTTCCTCCCTTGTTCTTTGTTGTTGTTGTTTTTGTTTTTTTAATCATCAACATTTTCCAGATAGTAGTGTGCCCCTGGTGGGTCCTAAATGAGGGATCACAGAGGGTTAGGGGCAGAATTATAAATAAGGTTTCTAGGAGAGGGCTTGCAACCACTGTTAGTAGATGTGTAATGGAATCCATCCACTTGCAAGGCTTTGTTGGGACTGGATATAGCGGCAGCTTCTGTGGACCCTGCAGATGTAGGTAAATTAATTGCCTGCAAGGAGCCCAGGACAGACCCACAGTTGAGTAATCATGTGGCCCTGCATGTGGTCACAGAGGACTGGGGGCTCCAAGCCAAGTCCATGGAGGTCATTTGAACGGGATCTTTTCCTTCTCCTTAGCTTCCACTCTGCCCCCACCTCACCCCACCCCTTTTTTAACTTTGATTATAAGGGAGGTTATTACTGTGATTTTTACTCTGATTATATTACTCTAGTTACACGCTCCCTGTAGAGATGAGAGGGGGGAAGAGGCATTCCTAGTGGGGGGAGAGTAAGCAGGTGGAATATATCGTCTGCTACATACCTTAGGTGGCATGTGTCAGAAGCCATGAACATTTGAGAGAATTTGTTCTCAAGGAACAAATAGAGATGTAGGTAAGGTTTTCCATTTAAACATCTAACAAACGTTAGCTCACGTATTGTCCTAACAAGGCTGTGAGGGGAGTACTGGTGACCCCATTATACAGTGAGGGACTGGAGGCAAAGTCGCGTAAGCTGCCCACAGTTGCACAGCTAGTAAGTAGGGGGGTCAGGGCTCAGATTTAGGCCCGAGGGCTCTGAGTCTTTGCTCCTAGTGCCGTTTACACCACAATTCTCTAAAGAGGGAACTAATACAAAAAGGGCAGCCACAGATGTACAGCTTGACTGGAAATGGGAGCATTGGAGAGTAAAACGATGTATCATTTTTACTCATCAACTTGGCAAAAATGTAAAAGATTACTAATATCCCTGTGTGAAGCTTGGGGAGATCGACTGCTTCTCTGTGCCTGAAGTGCATGTGTAGTGGTAGAACCTTACTAAAGAGCAGCTTATCAAAGTGGATTAAAATATAGAATTCCTGACCCTTCCACCCAGCAGTACCCCTGACGTGGGATCCTAGAAAAATGCACTTGTGCAGGAAGAAGCGTGGGAGAGATGTAAGAGTGAAAGCTACGAAACAAAGGAAGTTAACTTGAACCCTATTTCTGATATCGCATCATTTCATCTACAAATGTGCATGTTTCTAAAAGTCAAGAGGGAGGAGGCAGCCAGGGGCGTGGAGTCCTGGCTGCCGTTCCAGGCTGGCCCACCAGCCTTCCCCGTGTGTCCTCCTCCCCTTTGCCAAGATCTGTTCCATCAGGCCCAGCCTGCGCCTGGCCCCACTGAGCTGTGCCCTGTCCCGCACAGGGCCTCTGGGACTAAAGGGGGCAGGCAGCAGCTCAGAGCCTTCCTGTTCAACGTGGAAATCAAGGCCCTCTTCACTTGGGGGTTGAGGGTGGTCCATAGTTCACAGGAATAACACTACGCTAAGCTATAGTATAAAGGAAAAAAAAAAAAAAGCAAATTGCAGAAAACATACTGTGATTCCATTTATGTTACAAAACAAAAAGAAATACTGAGGAGGGCACCTGTTGGGATGAGCACTGGGTATTGTATGGAAACCAATTTGACAATAAATTTCATATTAAAAAACAAAACAAAACAAAAAGAAAGATAGGAATACTTGCCAAACCAGTGAAGTAGTTACTTGCATATAGAGTGGAGTAAGATTAAAGGTTAGAAAGAGACGGGGGCATGTTCTGCTTTGTTTGAAATTTTTAGAATGAGAATATGTTTTACTTGTATAACTTACAAGAGGCCAAGGCTGGCACCATTTGATCAACAATATATAAATAATGATAGTTTTAATTGGTAATCCACAGAATAAAATATGGGCCCATAATGATAGGGATGGATGGATGGATGGATGGATGGATGGATGGGAAGGGACTGCATTTTCCTATAGAAGAATTCTGGTTAATGTAGAAAAAAAGAGGAAAACAGAAAATCACCATTAGGCAAACTCCACAGTAATTATTATAGATCCATCAATGGATGCCAAAGTCAGTAGGGGAACATTTGAGGAAAAAACTAGGTGTTTGTCTAGTCTCAAATATCTTCCCCAAGATATTTATTAATTACAAAAAGGAAAATAGTAACTTACTGTAAAGAAACCCAGCAGACACTACCACAGTCAGATGATAAGGTCAACATCATCAGTAACAAGACAGACAGACATCACATACCCCTGATATGATGCACTGAGAAAGCGCATCACTTTGATGGTGGTCTTCCAAAAATGCGTAACCTCCGCCTAATCATGAGAAAATGCAAGACTAACCAAGGTGGCAACACATTCTGCAAAGTAACTGACCAGGGCTTCAGTGATAGCGAGTTTGTGGAAGATATGGAAAGACTGCGGAACTGTCACAGATTGGCAGGGACTAGGGAGACAGGACAACTAAATGCAACATGTGGTCCCTGATTCTACCCTGGAACACAGGACGTAAGTGGAAACACCAGTGAAATTCACATTAGGTCTGTAGTTTTGTTAACAGTCTTATGTGAGTGTTCCTTTCCTGGTTTGATAATGTATGATGTTAGGTGCAGCTGGGTAAAGGGTAAACAGAATTCTGTGCTATTTTTACAACCTTTCAGAAAATTAAAATAATCTCAGAATAAATATTCTGTTCAACTTTCTGTCTTTATAGATCTACCTCTTTTGGACATTTCACAAATTGCAGGCTTTTATGACTAGCTTCTTAACGTTGGCATGTTTCCAGTGTTCACCCATGTTGTAGCACATATCCGTACTTTATGCATCTTTGTTGCCGTATAATGGTCCACTGTATGGCTGTAACACACTTATCCATTCATCAGTTGATAGACATCTGGATTGCTATGAACATGATGTACGGTTTTGGTGTGGACATGAGCGTCCGTTTCTCTGGGGTATATATCTAGGAGTGGGATTGCCGGGTCAGAGGGTAATAACTCTGTTGAGCCTTTAAGGAATTGCCAGGCTGTTTTCCAAAACACCTGCACCATTTTACATTCCCACCAGCAGGGTCCAAGGGTTTTCTCCACATGCTCACCACCACTCATTATCTGTATTTCAGCCGTCCTAGTGGGTGTGAACTGGTACCTCGTCGCAGTTTTGATTTACATTTCCCTGATGGCTAATGATGTTGACTATCCCAGGAGTCATTTTTAACATCCATTGCCTTCGGGCCAGCGGTCCCTTCTGAGATTTCCCAGATGTGTTTAGGGCTGGTGCCCTTCTTCTTTTGAGATCACTGTGCCTAAACACTTACAAGCACGGATGCTATCCCAGAAGCTTGGGGAGTGGGTGGCATTGGGTCCTTAGGGCTCCTGAGCTATAGTCCTTTTCAAGAGCCAGAGTCAAGGTGTGGGGGACTAGAGAGTCTGTGTCCTTATATCAGGCATCTTGTTCATTCGGAAGACTTCAGCGTTCCTCTGGCATGACACCTTGTTCCTCTCACTGTCCCCAGGAGGCCCTGATGGTTCTTGTGACTCCAGCTTCAGTAGCAGCATCAGCGTCTTCACACCAGCCAGGTAAGTGGTTTGTTCCAGCCAGAGGCGTTTGTAGAAAGCAAGTGGCCTGGATCTTTCCTGGGTGCAGCAAATTGCAGTAAAGACCCGAGGCAAACTCTCCTTAGGGGGCACAGTGGGTGCTTGATGAAGGGATCTGAAGAACACTGAGCAAACCCAAATCCCCCTAGTTCTGATGGACAGGTAGCCTTGTCCCCAAGGACAAAGATAAGAAGTTGTTGGAGGTCAGTAAACACAGGTTGTAAACGTAGAACCAGTGCATGGTAGCTACAGGGAGACACGCGCAGACACCTTTGCCCAGAACCTTTTTGCCTGTCGGGATAACGTGGGGCTGACAAGACTGACAAGGAGAAGGCTGTTCCAGAGTCCAAGAGAGCATAGGCTATGGGCCGCAGGAGCCGTCCTCTCCCAGGCGCCGGGTCAGCTGTCATAGTGCAGCCTTCCACATGGGGGCAGAGCAGGCCAAGCAGCAAGATCATTGCTTGCAGTTCCCTACATACTGTATGCTGGGTGATGACATCCACTGGAGAGGGAATTATCACCGTTTTGTCCCTTTCCACCTCCCCTGGACTTGCCCCATGTCACTTTGTCTTTGGGTAGAATTAGCACCTGTGGGGCTGCAATGGATGGCATTCTTCTATAAGGGGTTTCTTCCCTCTCATCCCGACACTGAACCTGGACCCTGGGGAAGGGGTCACTCATGATGAGAAAATATGCACTCAACCCCCAGGAGGCTCTCTTCTCCCTGGACCTTTAGAATCTTTCCTCCTTTTGTATCATTTTTTCACTTATTCTTATTTCTAAGACCCTGTGGGCATTTTCAAAGTATGTGAGTACTGATTATAAACGTGGACTGCTCCTGGGGCCTCTTCTAATCATTTGAGCAAGGCGGTAAACATTCATTCATTCATTCATCCTGTTAGTTGTCACATACTCCAGGGTACCTGCCAGGCTTCAGCCCTACAGGTTCCAAGGTAAAGATGTGACCCCTGAGTGTGGTCCCCAAGCTTGAAGTTCTCTAGTGGGGAAACAGAAGCAGGGCATGATTTCTGTGACGGGACTCAGAGGGTGCTGGGGGCGTGCCATGGTGCCCGAGCTGAAGCTCACTGGAATAGTGGCTGACAAGGGTGGTCACTCACTGGGTGCTTCCTGGCCCGGCTGTGCCAAATACTTTGTGTCACGTCATTGGATCTTGCTGATGTTTCAATCCCATGGGGTCATTAGTAGTATTAATTCCTTTTAGGGCTGAGGAGGGACCGGAGACCTGGGGGCTGCTGTGTAGAGAAAGAATTAGGAGGGTCGGGCGAATGCAAACCACCTCGGGGGCCACAGCTTCTTTCCCGTGGGAGGAGATGGAGGCTCAGCCTCAAGAAGTGGCAGAACGTGGAGAAAGTTGGAGAGACTTTTTCTTACCTGTTTTGAAGGATGACTTGACCAGATTTGCTGATGCATGTGATGGAATGAGAGGAGAGACTGAGGGAAAGAATAACTTCTAGATTCGGGGCTTCCGCCAACTCAGGATATCCTGGCATTTCCCACGCTGGGGTGGAAGGAGGCACAGGTGTGTGAGTGGGCCAGTCATGGGCTGTGTGCCCCGGGGAGGTTAAGGAGGCAGCTTTGGATCCTGGATTCTGGAGCTGGGGGAGAGATCCGGAGGGAAGTGCTGGGAGATGTGTCCTCCAGAGGGACCAGCTCTTGTTCTGAATGCTATGGGAGCCTGCCTGTAAGTGGCAATGTCTGGTGCAGACCTGTGACTCGGAAGGCCCTCTGGCAGCTCCAGGGGGGATGAGTGAGGGAGGGACAAAAGTGGCAGCAGAGAAGCCTGTTGCAGACTTGTCACCGTTGCTTAGGCCACAGGGTATTGTCCTCCTCCAGGGGAGTGGCAGTGGGAGGTGGAGAAAGGTCTAGGAGGAGGCAGAGGTCAGACATCACTGACTAACCATGGCGGGCGGGCATGACTCTCGTTGCCTCGCTTGGGAGGCAGGGGCGCCATTTGCTGGAGCGGCTCTAAAGGCTGAGGCTGGGAACTGCCTCATTGGAACCAGATTTTGTTTTAGACCTGTCATTCAGGAGCCCATGCCAGATCCTACCCTTTTAAAATTAAAAAACCAAGAGCAAATCATCTCGTGCTTTCTTTATCCCACAAATGGCTCTTTTCTCATGGCAGCTACCAGTCTGAGTCAGTAGCTGTGCCAGAGAGGGGGGCGACCTTCAGAGTCATGAAACCTGAGCCAGGTGCCTAGGCCCTGGGCCCCCCACTCGTTGGAGATGGCAGCTGAAGACAGTAGGGTAGGGGCAGTCTTCCTCCAGTAGGTGCTGCCAGAGGGGCACTGAGCTCAGACAAGAAGGCAACTTCCAGGATCGCCAAGAAACAAAAACCCACCCTGTGACTGTCCAGACACACTGCCTGCCCTCATCTCTCATGAATCCTCTGTGTAATGGAGTCCGACCGCCCGGGCACACATCCTGACTCTGTGTCCCTGGGCAAGCAGCTTAACCGCTCCCTGCCTCGGTTTCCTCATCTTTAAACTGGGTGCGATGACAGTGCCTACCTCCTAGGGGTGTGGAGCTTGTATGAATTGAATATGTAAAGAGAACAGAATGGTGCCCAGCTCAGAGAAAGCCCTTTACGCATTTTAGCTACAATTATTATTACAAGAACCTCATGATTATCCCCATTTTATGAATGAGGAAACAGGCCCAGAGAGGTGAACTTCTGGTCCACAGTCACTCAGCCAGGTTGGAATTAGTGGCCAGGTTGGAGTTCAGGCTAGGCCTGTCTGACTCCCAAGGCCACTGGTGTGGCCTTTATTGGTTGCACTGGGAGAGTCCCAGAAGCCCACCCGACAGGGGAGCCCCGGACAGGTTACTACGTGCACAGGCTTCCACTCCAATGCCTGGGGCTTTGCCAAGGACTGTGGTGTCATCATTGAGTTTCGGTATAGGTCACTGGCTACATAAAGGCAAACAGAAAGATCTGGAATTCCGTGCTTCCCAACTTCTAGCATCTGGAGATTGAAAAAAAGTTGTAAAGATACTTTATTTAAAAAATGTGGAATTCAGAAACAGTTTTTTTATTTACTTTCTTTCTAATTTGATTAGAGATGTAACATATGAGTACCATAAAAAGTTAGACATTACAGGGACGCCTAGGTGGCTCAGTCAGTTAAGCTTCCAATCTTGATTTCCACTCACAGGCTCAGGGTTCATGGGTTCGAGCCCTGTGTTGGGCTCTTTGCTGACAAAGTGAAGGCTGCTTGGGAGTCTCTCTCTCCCTCTCTCCCTGCTCCCCCACCAAAATAAAAATAAACATTAAAAAAAAAAAATTAGACATTACAGAAATGAAGTGTTGCCTCCCAGAGAGAACCCCTGGAATTAATCATTATTTATTGGTAGAATCAGAAGTATTGTTTAATAAATCGCTATTTTATTTATTTTTTGTTGTTAAATTTTTTTAATGTTTATTTTTGAGAGAGAGAGAGACAGAGCACAAGCAGGGGAGGGGCAGAGAGAGAGAGGGAGACACAGAATCTGAAGCAGGTTCCAGGCTCTGAGCTGTTAACACAGATCCCGATGCGGGGCTCAAACCCACGAACCACAAGATCACTACCCAGGTCGAAGGTGGAGTCAACTGACTGAGCTCCCCAGGTGTCCCATTAAATCGCTATTTTAATAGCTACAGTAGTGCCATGCACTTGGAAAATGTCATACACATACGTGTAAGACATTAGTTATGAGATGCTTTATGAGAATGCTCAGTGGAAGTGGGGTTTTGCAGACACCTTGAAATAACTCAGAAGCCCCCAGGAGCGACTAGTCTAGACTTTTTGGACCCGATGCAGAAATGTATTTTAAACTGTGAGTGAGCTCCCATCTGCTCTCCGGGTAAGGTAACCCAGGGCAGAGGATACTCCATCTCGGACTCAGGAGCTGAGCACACCATGCAGCCTGCCCTCTCTAGGAAGGGCCTGGGTTCCCACAGACTTCTGGCTCCCCACGGAGCATGCGTGGAGCCCAGCACACAGCAGCCAGCCCTGCCCAGCGGAGCAGCTGAGAGCTGCCTCCTCCACAGCTAGTGGAATCTTTCCCAGGCACTAAGATCAGTCTCCCTGGTGCCCTGGGTGCCCCTGCTTCCCATGAGCCTCACCTCCAGCCAGCCAAAGGAAGTGAGACCCAGGGAGAGTGTCTCCGGCTAAGGGAATAAGTTTTCAACTGATGGCCGCATGGCCTTGGACGGGTTCCATACTGTCTCATCTGTGCATCGCAGGATCGAGTTACTTGAACCATGACGTCCCTTTCAGCCATGGTGTTCTTGGTGGGTTGAAGCTGACACCTGCCTCACCAGCAATCTGAAGGTGCCCGTGTCTGGGGAGGTTTGCCATAGCCAACTTTTGCTGTGGGGAAAGTTGGAGAATGTTAGTGCACAGAATGCTGCCAGTTCTTGCGCACCGGCTCCACGAAATCCTTCATTTTATGGCCTTGACACAGTGCCATCGGGGGGAGATGCCACCATGGGCTGGCCCTTGATTTGTCCCTCAGTAGAGACATTGAACTGGCTGGAAGCATCTTGGGACTACAGTGAATCAAGGAGCCCATCTGGCCCAGGGACCATCTAGTATCTTGGAGCCCTTATTTGGGCCACTTGGATTTGGAATGCCCCACGCACACAGCAGCACCAGGCTTTCCCAGTCTCCTCTCCCGCCCCACGTAGAGACTTTGCCTGTCATGCTGATAGGAAAATATATTGAACGGTCTCTGCGACCCCTCTCTCTCCCTCCAGTACGCAGGGCTGCCAGGTCTGACCGGGCCAGTCCACATAAGCTGCCATTCAGCTGCCCCTGCCAGGGGACAGTTGGAAATGGACTCTCCTGAGCCTGGCCCATTAGGAGGCAGTGCCATGTGGTAGAGGAGGCCACTCTAGGCTCGGACTGCTCACATTCAAATTGTGAGCTCCACCCCTTCCCGATCGGGTAACCTCTGGGCCTGATCTGCAGGGTGGAGTCGGAGCAGCTGGGCTTGGCACTGCCTTCCTCCCACTGGCAGCTTAGGCCACAGCCATTGCTGGCCACTACGGCCCTGACTGCCCCCAGGGGAGTGAAAACAAGGCCTTGCTCCCTGGAGGACCATTTCAGCTAAGAAAGTGGTGCTGGCCTGCCAGGCATAGAGTCCCAGCACCCTGGCCCCATGTGGGAGCTGGAATGTCCTGCTGTGGAAAGGGACTCACTGTGGACCGAGGGCTCACCAGGTCAGGACGCAGAGGCAGAATCAGGCAGTTGCCATTCATTCCTCACAGCCTCCTGAGCTCCCACTCTGTTAAGGCCTTGGGGTGTAGGTAGGCTTCTGGAACTTCTCCAGCTTCTCAAGGAAAAGAGCTATAATAGCATGCTGGAAGGAGCCAGGTAGGAGGCCAGGAGGACAGGGGAAAGAAGGACTTGGCGATAAGAGAGTAAGTCCTGGTCATCAGCAGGAGGAGAGGGAGTTTCTAGGAAGTTTTCAGAGAAGAAAAGAAAATGCTCAGGAAGCCCTGGGATAGATTGCTAGCCCAACACCATAGTGCCGTGTTGTCCGTGGCAATAGCCAGAGTCACGGGGCCGCTGGGCACGTGCAGTGTGGCTAGTGTGAACAGAGGTGTGCTGTCAGGGTGAAATGCACGCTGGATTTCAAAGACTTAGAACACCAAAAAGAATATGAAGTATCCTATGAGTGATGTGTATATTGTTTTTTATGTTGGCTTCATGTTGAAATGATATTGTTGGGGTATGTTATATTCATTAAAATATGTCATTAAAATTTTACCTGGTTCTTTTTATTTTTGAGTATAGGACTCAAAAATGTAAAATTCCATATGTGGCTCACATTACGTTTCTATCAGACAGTGAGAGAGAAAGTGATGAAGAGATTGGGAGCTTGTGTTTGCCACCCTGAACTTGTCTGTCTGTGCCTTAGTTTCCCTGTCTGTCTTAGGCTAGCAAAGAACCTAGGTGTTTAGGTGTTGGCAAAAGACCCCAGAACTTCCATCCACATGACTACCGTGGAATTAGTGGCATCCCCACCCAGAGGCTCAGGACTGCTGGGCTCTGTCATCACACGCCCAGCCCGTCTGGCGACCCGAGGATAGAAGTACCCACTCTCACCCCTAAACGAGCACCGTGGGGAATCATCAAACCATATTAAACAGCAGTTCTGTTTAGCAGTTACAGAACTGAGAATGGGTCCCTTTAGGAATTCACATCAAATGAGCTTCAGAGAGGCTGCGGGCAAATTAGGAAAGCACTGGCATCAAGTTCCTGCTGCCAATGAATAATTGAGCAGCCTAGAAATGCCACGCGAGACCGTTTTCTACAGACAGGCAACTGAACTGCCTGACCTGGGTCCTCAGGACCCAGGTCCTTACTGGAGAAATATTCTTTGTTTGCCTGGTGAAAACTCTGTCTGCTCTTAAAGGGTGTTTTCAGGGCTTTCCCCTGGACTCGTTGGATCCATTGGTTTTGTCTTATCAACAAAGGGTTTGGACTGAATGCCCTGAGGATGCTGAACGGCTTTTCATCCCTGAGGTCTGCTGGGGCCCAACTTGGTGATCTCAAAGAGGTGTTCTCCAGTACAGGCTAGGCCAGTGCTGGGGAGGTGGGTAGGCAGCCAGCAGACTGGCCCTCTTCCACCAACTCCAGCCTTGGAGAAGGAGGGTTGAGGCCACGGGGTGAAACTAGCCTCCACCAGCCACGTGGAGGGGGTGTGCCGTCTGCCCGCTCCTGGCCACCGCACCCAGGAAAGTGCAGCATGTGGGTGGTTCTGACTGCGAAGCCAGAGTGGTGCTGCAGCTCAGCGGAAGGGGCTATAGCAAGCTTCAACTAAGCTCTCCTCCCGGTCTCACCCACAGCACGGACAGGGCCCCAGTCACCCTCCACCTTGACGGGATCGTGCAGGTCCTGAACTGCCACCTCAGCGACATGGCCATCGGGATGATGACCAGGATCGCTGTCCTGAAGTGGCTCTACCACCTCTATATCAAGACTCCCCGGAAGGTGAGTCCCTGGGCCTATCAGCCTGATAGGCCCTTCGAACCT
This sequence comes from Acinonyx jubatus, assembly GCF_027475565.1. Classification (NCBI taxonomy): domain Eukaryota; kingdom Metazoa; phylum Chordata; class Mammalia; order Carnivora; family Felidae; genus Acinonyx; species Acinonyx jubatus. Next base: position 13,350,754 of record NC_069396.1, on the reverse strand, counting down.
GGGGGCTGCTTCTGGGTCTATCTCAGTTTTCTGGGGCCTCCCCATGCTTGGTAGGGTTCTGGTCACTGCAGTTCTAGAAAATCCCTGGCAAGCAGAGGAGTGAAAGATGCTTGAGGAGCACTGGGGGTGTGGGGGAGGTCCATGCAGTGCAGTGGGACCCTGTCCACACTGAGCTCAGTGGTGGAGCCAGGGTGGGGGAAGCTTACGGATTTCCCGGCTTCTCTGCTTTCCAGATGTTCCGGCACACAGACAGCCTCTTCCCCATCCTGCTTCAGACGTTGTCGGATGAATCTGATGAGGTAGGTCACCCCCTTCCTTCTGTCATGGCTGCCTAAGTCATTTGAGTGACGGATGGGATCTGGTAGCTGAGAGGTGCTTGTTTTGTTGTCCTCTTAAATCAGCACCCGAAAAGTCGCTCTCTTCTTACCTGGTAAGGTGCATCGCTTACAGGGAAAGCTGTGTTTAATGCTCTTGGCTTTGGGAACAAGGACGTCTTCTTCCAGCCCTTCTGAGGAGCACTGGGTCAGTGTATCAGCGAGGACATTGGCCTCAGGGGGAAACTGGCTCGGCTATAGAAGGGCAGGGCGGGTAGGGTGTGGTGGTGGGCAGCTCGGCTGGGTTGGGTCCCCAAAGCAAGATCTGGCCCCGCGTAGCTGCCTGACCACGAGCAAGTGGCTTGTCTGGTTCCTTCTCTGCTCAGTGGGGCAGTAATTTGGAAGATGCTAAGTGCTGGGCCAGGCAATGCTGGCCGCTCTGTGAGTTCTTGTTGTGTTCTATTCATTGCAGCCAGCCTCCATTCTGACCTCTGGATTGAAATTGGCCCTTTAAGATTTGCTTTGTGAGGGTCACCAAGAGCAGAAGGGAGAGGCTAGCCCAGAGAAAGGGAGAGACAGCTGGGCCCTGCGTCTCTTAGCCCTCTGGGGGGCGGCCCCCATCCCCACCCCATTATCGGCAGCGTTCCATCCTTTGCTGTCAGGCTAAGGTAATGCTTTTTCAAGACTCCCCTGCCTCCCAGCCTGGGGGCAGGATTGCTCGTGGGTGTTGCCATTGGCCAGGGTGACATCCCTTCCCTTCACCTATACCAGCTCTAGGCCGCCTGTCCGATGCTGGCAGGCTGTACCTTGACTGGTCCCTCTCCTTCCCTCTTCTGGGCTCTGGGCAGCTGTGGGCCTTAGGCAAAGCTGTGTGCCCCATGAGGCAGTGGGCACGTGAATCCACAAATCTGCCCATTGGGAATATGGGAGTGGACAAGAGCTGGGGGCCAGGGGAGAAGGAGAGCGACATTGCTTACAACCTCCTATGCGTGAGGCGCCTGAGCCTAGTACCAGGCTGTGTGTGGCCTAGGATAGTTTTCCTGCAGCCTGAGTTTGCTTTCTTGAACCTGAGCTGAAAAGAGATCAGATGGGCTGGTACCTGCCTCTGCATTTCCAGAAGCTTCCAAAACAGATGGTCTGGGAATCTGCCCTTGACCCCTCCTGCTTGCCTCGTTCACATGCACACGTGCCCTCTCTTTCCCTTTCCTTCAGCACCCACTTCGGCAGGGGGCCCAGGAGGACGTGGCCCGGTTCTGCCTGAGTTGGGGGTGACTAAGGGCACTTGGCACAGCCCTCGTTTCAATACAAAAAGAAAGAGAACTTTCTGATTGGTTCCTTCCCTAGGACTTCGCTGGAAGCAGCTGAGTCTTCAGTCCTTTAAATTGAGTTGTTTAATCCCATCCAGCTCTCTCTGCTTGTGATTGGTTTTTGTGTGCGTATGCGTTTACAGGGAGCCGGCGGAGATGCAGTCCATTAAACAGCTCTGTTCAGGTTGCGGCTGTGGAAACTCGATTTGCTGAAGTGCCAAATGTTGTCAGAGCTTTGGGGCACATCTTGTGGGCCTCTGCTGGGAAAGGATTGCAGCTGCTCTTGGGGACAGTTGTGGGGCTGGAGGGGGGCTGTTGTCGTAACAGGAGCCGAGACTCCCTGCCTTCCTCTCTCTAGTGGAGGGAGTTGGGGACCAGGATAATCAGTGGTGAGTCCTGATTCTGCCCTATCCTGGTTCTTCACCAGATCACATTCCTAAGTGTCCCCTGACCAGTCTCTTTGGCAACCTTGAGGGCATACTGTGTCCTTGGCATTGGAAATACAGCCACAGACAACACAAAGTCCCCCTTTTCCTGGAGCTTCCTTTCTAGGATATCTAGAAATCTCTGTGGTAGGTTTTCCCAGTATTTCCAAACACAGCCCTGAACTCAAATCGGAGCTCTCTGGGGTGTAAGACCCTGAAAGCCCATTCAGTCAAATCAGACCACAGCCAGACTGGTGGGGAGAGGCGCCTTCCTATTGACGGCTTCACAGAGCCTCCTTCGAACTTAGCCACGTTACGTCCAGCCCGGGGCCTCAAGGCACAGGTTTGCCCATCGTCTTGGGTTCTTCATTTTGCAGTTGAGAATACCCAGACTGAAGGAGGTAAAATAACTCACACTCAGCTAGAGAGTGATGAGGCCAAACTCAAAACCAGATCTGTTTGACTCCAAAGCCCCTTTTCTTAATCGCTTAACCATCATACCTGTGTTCCACCAAGTGTGGTCCCAGCTACCCACATCAGAACCAGACAGGACATGGGGAGCTTGTGTGTAGTTGTATTGTCATCCCCATTTCTGGCCACCTTCTCCTGTTCCACAGGTTCTTGAGAAAGTTCTCAATGTGCTGTGGAGAGGGGTGGATATCTGTAAAAGCTTCAGCCTCCAGACCCTTTGTCCCATTTTCTTACTGATTTGTAGAAGCTCTTTGTATATTGGGGACATTCAGTTTGTCATCTGTGTTGCGAATATTTTTCTCTCCCAGTATAATTGTGATAAACTCACATTCTCCTCACCTTCGGTGAGAGCCACTGGCCTCAAGGAACAGAGTGTACCTGGGTGTTACTGATGCAAGAGCTGGGTGCAGGGAGGGTCAGAGTCTCAGAGACCTAGCCCTGCCCCACCACCATGTTCCATAGTCCCATTGGCCTGTGGCCTTGCTGGGTGTCTCACCTGCCATTGCTTCTCAGTTCTACTCCAACGCTAACTTGGTAGTCCATGCCCTTCCGGCATCCTCACTTGTGTCTGCTTTTCCATGACTCAGGATAAGTGGCTGTTTCCTCAGTACCAGTGCAAGTGCCTGGTCCTTGCACCTTTTGTCTGAAGATCCCTTTGGTCAGAAGGAACTTGCAGGTGTCAAATTAATATTCTTGGCACCAGAGTAGCAATCCCCCCATTAGCTAGAGATCCAGTTACATGTTTTTAAGTGAAAATGCGACCCTGATTTCAACAGTGTGGAATGTAGGGTGCATGCCCTTCAGAGAGCCCTGCTGGACGCCGTTAGGGAGGTGGGCGTGCTTCTTCTGCCCAGAAGATGCCAGTTGCCGGCTGCCTCCTAAGCCTGCAGCTGCCTGAGTGAGCTCCACCCATGAGTACCAGAGGACAATAGCTCCTCCTCTCAATGTCCCTGAAGGTGTGGCTGGTCCAGGAGGGGCCTCAGGACCACCCTGATTCCCCATCCCAGCCCCAAGCACACTACTTCCCAGCCTGCGTTCAGAATCCTCAGGGTGTAATGGGTATGTGTTATACATCTGTCCAAACCCTTAGAATAGACAGCACCAGGAGCAAGTCCTAAGGTAAACTATGGACTTTGAGTGACATCGATGTGTTGACGCAGGTTCACGGATTGTGATAAATGTACCGCTGTGGTGGGGAATGTCCATTTGGTGGAGGTTGTGTTGGGGTGAGGGCAGGGGTATATGGGAAATCTCTGTACCTTCTGCTCAATATTACCATGGACCTAGAACTTTGTAAAAAATAAAATCTACTTAGAACAAAAACACACAGCTTTAAAAAAGAAATCTCAGTCTTAGAAGAGAGGAAGGGTGGCTGGTAGTACCCCTGAGAGAACATAGCACCCCAGACAACTGGCCGCCAGACCTGAGCTTGGCTTCTGGCTCTCACCCTCTTCACCAGGGACCTTAGAGTCTCTGGCCTGCAAAATGGGGCACGTGATGTCCACACTTGCCTTGTAGAGTGTTGTTGAACGAGACAGCGTAAACCTCCCTACCAGATCCTGGCCTGTTGTAACTCTGTTTGTCATTACAAGTGCTTTAGCCAGAAATTATCATTTCACTGCCTTGAACTCTCCCACCCAGAAGCAGGGTTTTTCCCCGTTTCCATAAGTCATTTTGCAAAGCCTCCGGGCCTTTTTTGTAGGGCTTCTTCATTAAGAAGTGTATTTTCAGTATTTTAAGTTTCATTGTGATAAATTGAGTGGCATCCCTTTCCAGTAACATTTTCCCCCCAGGTGATATTGCAGCCTGCACTGGCTTAGGGATCAGGCGGTCCAAGAGTGTGGCCCTGGCTCACCACTTCATAGCTGGTTAACACTGAGCTTGAGCAGATGACCTGGCCTCCCTGAACCCCAGTTTGCTTATCCAAAAACCAAGAATAATTGTAGAAGCACCCTTCCAGGTTTGGATTCCCAGGATGAAATGAGGTCATGGGTGTAGAATACCCAACACATGTGAACACGTGGTAAATTTTAGCTCCTGATGCTGGTAATCATTTCTATACAAAAATGGTAAAGATACAGGTGGAAATAGGGAAGATAGGCTCTGTTTTTTCTCCATATCCTTCCTGCCCCCGCTTCAGCAGCAAAAGCCAGAACAGAAGCTGGTTTCTGTCCTCTGTTTCCCTGCCTGTCTTTAGGACCACACAGGCCCTGTGCAGATGGCCAAGTGGGTGGGCCTCACTGGGGGCTCTGGAGCTCGATGTTCGTCTTGAGGTCATAGAAAAACCAAGGGGAAGGCAATGGGCAGTGACACCGACGCCCCTTTCTATACCTTCTCCCTTTCCCACCCCCCTCCCTCAGCAACCCCTGCACCCCTGAGGTGGAGCTGTCTGCCCAAGTCAGTGGGCTCTGTTCCCAGCATCACAGGTGGAAGGGAGGAGCTGGCTGCCTGGCTCCAGGGAAGAGAGGAGAAACGGCATCATCGGCAGAGGGCCTGCCTTGGGACTTCCGGCTGCCACAGCCTCTTTCGGAAGCAGGCCTCAGAGTCCATGGAGATCCAGAAGGGCACACCCCACTGGGGCCTCTGGAGGCACCTTCCCTGGAGTCTTCCCACCTCTTGGAGCTGAGGTGTCCTTAACACTTAAGAGCAGAGGTTATCAACCCAGGAGAGATACCCCCATCTGCTCCCCTGGGCTCAGAGTAACTATGAAGAGAAATTGCTGAGGGGAGTTAATGGCTCGTGTGATGTGGCTGACATAAAAACAGAAAAAAAAGAATGAGAATCACCTTTCTCAAAAACTTGGAAGGTAGGACTGTGAGGATGTTGTTCCTGGCAATGGCAGTTTCTTGCTCAGGAGCCCATTCACCTCGTGAGGCATGTGGCCATGTCTTAGGAGGCTGGGGTAGCAGGGATGGTTATAAGGATTGATTTGGGGACATCTCACAAACGTACACAGGAGAGCTGTGATGTACTGCGGTCCAGGGCTGCTAGGGCCTTCCCTGTCCTCAACCCCATAGCACATCCTAGGAGTGTCCACACCCATGGGGCAGGGAGCCCTAGGGCTGCTCTAGGCTTTGCTGCATCCTGAGGGGATGGGGGCCATCAGCTTTTCTGTTTGAGTCAATCCACCACACGTCCAGGTGTTCATTGCCTCACCAGCTGCAGGCTCACTGGGGAACAGACACGCCGGCTTTGAGGGATGATTAGCCTTAGGGGAGATGGGAGAGGATTTCATTTGTTTGCATGGTCCAGGTCCCAGGAGAAATGGAGCAGGAGAACTGAAGAGGTTCTCAGGTCTCAAAAGAGAGAGCTCACTGGGGCTGAGCTAAGTTGACCGATAGGGAGACAGGTCACGGCTCGCATGAGAGCTGAGTGGGTAGCTCTGGGGTTGTCCTGCAGCAAGGCCGCGGGTGCCGCCACTCCTGACTGTCACGGAGCCCTGTCCCTGGAGCAGAGTAGAGTGAGGCTGCCCTTGGCCTCCTCTGTCCCAGGGGCAGTGGCCCTGTCATCCCATCCTGTCCCTTCTGCATCCCTCATCCCATGTGGTCCCTGTAAATGCTTCCTCAGCCTTTTCTTTCCCAGGGACTCTTGTCACTTTGGTCTGGTGGGTTGGCCAGCTGGGCCCAAGGGCTCATTACCACTTTAAAGGGATTTAGTTAGTGACAACAGGGCCTTCCATGTCAGGGTCTCACCCAGACGGAGGCCCCAGACTGAGAGCATCCCCATGGGTTCCTCTTCTTACAGTCCCAAGTGACCAGGGCTGTGTTCTTCTGTCCCGACGCAAGGGTGCTGCTAGTAAAATTGGCCATCTCTGTGTCTGCCACAGAAATGGGGACTTCTGCTTCATTGGAGCCCCTTCATCTGAGGGCAGCTCAGAGAGGTGATGACGGCCCATCCAGTACCCCCCGCCACTGGCTGCCTTCAGAATCCACAGTGGGTACTGGGCTCAGACCCCTCCCACATCTGTGGGAGGAGACTGGGAGCAGGAGAGGGCAGAAGGCTGAGTTCATGGGTCATATGTGCTGTTCAGAGTACATTGTTTCTCTTCTCCTGACAAGTTTGCCTGGCGCTCTTGGAGTTGTTTTCATTATACCAGTTTTGACTTAAGAGGACCTCCAAGGGCAAGGAAGATAACTTCTCCAAGGTCATACCACCAGGAGCCAGACGTTGGATCCATCTGATTCTGGAACATCCAAAAGCACATAAGGGCTGACCTCACTGCAGGATAGGGGTCCTCCCAGGATGGAGGCACTGCTTCATTGAGGCCGCCCCCCCTCCTCTCATCAGTTCTGAGTGCACCTTCTCTCTGAGCATTGAACCTTGACCTGCCCCGTTGGGCCACTCACCCTCCCAGGGCATATGCAGAAGGAGTGGGGCTGGTAGCCGGCAGAGAGCAGTGTAGGAAGGGGCCCGGGGAGCAACAAGAGGGTGGCCTCTGCCCCACGCTGCCCTGCTCTCTGTGGGACCCGGCAAGTCCACGACACCCCTTCACCTCCTGTTTTCTGCCATCAGACACAGTTGGCCTGGTCTGTGTTCGTCCCATCCAGCTCTGATGCTGTGTGGTCCTGACCCTGCTCCCTGGAATACTAAAATGGCCTGCTCAGAGTAGACCGTCTTCCATAAGAATGGGGTTTGTTCCTCTTCCTGAGATCCCTGCCTCAGTGTTTGTTTCAGCCCAGTTCTCATTCCATCCACTCTCCAAAACAAACAAAAACAACTCCTTCACCCCCTCCTCTGTCCCCAAGATTCCTTTACAGTCAGGTCACGCCATCAGGTCAGACACAAGCCAGGAAAACGAGGGGCACAATGTTGGGGGCCCAGAACTCTTGCCGAGAGTCCCCCACCCACACCCGGGGAGGTCAGCTGGGGCCCTTGCCTGCTGTAGCTCCCCTGGAGGCCATGCCGAGGACACAGGCACTTGTCCACATGGCTGTCCCTGCGGCTGATGCTGCAGCCTCCTTTGGGGGCTCCTGAGAGTGAGAGGAGGGAGGGCCAAGCAGGGAGAAGGCAGCAGGGGAAGAGCCCTGGATTCCACTCACAGTCTCCAGGGACAGCCAACCAGGACCCACCGCCCAGACGAGGCACCAGTGGTCAACACCAGAAGTCCTGGGAGGATCTGGTCTTCGGATAGGAGTCCTGGCAGCAAATCATTGCCAGGGAGGAGAGAGGACTGGCATAGTGACGGTTCCTACTGCGCCTGGTGAGGAGGCCTTGGGTAAAGGGGCACCCAGACAACCACAGCTGGCCTGGCAGCATTCCACTCTTGGGAAGGCGGCTGTGGGTGCTCAGAGAGTCTTTAGTATTTTTCTCTGGATTTCTTCCCCTGATGTGCAGATGAGGACCCAAAACTGGCACAGTATCAGGTTGACATGGGTGGGGCTGGGGGCTTGCTGCCTGGTACACCTAGGCTCCTGGTGAAGGCAGATGTTGGACTGGGAAGGTTGGTTTCCCCAGTGAAAGGTCCAGCAGTATAGGAGAGAGTCCACCAAGGGCAGCCAGTTGGGGACTGCCTTCCGCTGCGATAGGATTGGGAGCTCTTGCTAAGCCAAGCTGCAGAGTTGAGTGGCCTGCAGGGGTGAGCACACTGCCTGGCCCTGGGCCTGACTGACTACCCTCAGCCCATCTCCCCTTGAACTCAGGAAGTGATCAGTAATCTTACCTAGAAAGGCTAAAGTCCAATAACCCAGACATTAGCCCCACAGTGAGCCCATCCAGACAAGAGCTGCTGTCAGAATCCTCTGGAGCCTTTTAAAAATCCAGCTGCTTAGGCCTCAGCCTGGACCCCCTGAATTGTGCTCTCAGTTTGGGCCTCATTGCCTGGGTTCTGGTATTTTCCATTCACTTGCTGCCGCCAGACCCTGCGCTGGATGGACATCTTTGGGCATGACCTTAGCGTATCTCCATAGCAAACCTTCCAGGGTAGGTTCTGTTGTGTCCCCCACTTCACTGAAGTGGAAACTGAGACTCAGAGAAGTGAAGTAACTTGGTCAAGACCTCGGCTTCCTGAAGCCTTGTCTGTCACACACCACCCCTCCTTATCTGCACATCGAAGAGGTCCCCATCGGCGTCATTATGGTGTTCTTTGCACGCCGACCCTCCCGTAGCCCTTGTCCCACTTTGGGAGGACGGAGACTGTGTCCAGCACATAGTGTGTGCTCAGAAACATTTTCTGAGAAGGTGAACAAATAGGAGGGACGGTGGATGGCGAGCTGAACTCCTCTGGCCTGCCCCACCCTGCCGGGCCCTGACCCTGCCAGAGCAGACCTGCCTCCTCAGGGCAGGGTGCATGTAGCTGGCAGGTACACTGGGGTGAAGCAGAGGCCTGGAGGAGGGTAGGAGACGGCCCTGTGCCGCTCTCCCGGTTGCCATGGACCGGTGCCCGGAGACAGCTGGCCCCTCGGCTCATCACCTGGTAACCGAGTGCTGACGGTGTGTGTGTGCTGCTCCCGCGCTGTCTGGAGCACAGCAGGCCCTTCCTCGGCCTCTGGCTCACTCTCAGGGAGAATGTAGGACTCTGAGAGTGCACCCCACCCCGGGCAGGGGCCTGGCATGATGCAGGCAAGCGATGGCTGGCATCACCAGGAGGGAGACCGGGGGTGAGGGGACGCACGGGGGGACTTGGGGACTGGCCTCCAAATTGCCTTACCCAGGCTGGCTTTTCTCTTCTCCTCCACTCTGAGGGATGGAGGCTGTAATGGTTTTAAGCTGCCAGGACACACACTGTGCTGTCACTGTTAGTGGGACTTAACAGTGAGCACCGGTTGCTGGTCTTTCGCATGTATGGCACAGAACTAGGCACTTAGGGAAGGATCTCAGAGTTTATTAAAAATAAAAGAAGGGGCGCCTGGGTGGCTCAGTCCATTAAGTGTCCGATTTCGGCTCAGGTCATGATCTCGCAGTTTATGAGTTTGAGCCCCCATAGGGCTGTCTGTAGTCAGTACAGAGCCTGCTTCGGTTCCTCTGTCCCCCTCTCTCTCTGCCCCTCCCACGTCTGCATTTGTGCTCGCTCTCTCCCTCTCTCTCTCAAAAATAAGCATTTTTAAAAAATAAAAGAAGAAAAAAAGAAAGTAGCCTTGATCCCTGTAAGCGTGCATTCAAAGTCAGGCAAAAAACAAGTTATAATCCTTTTTTTTAAATTGTTTTTGCTCAAGTACGACCTCAAAGGTTCTTAATCAAAGTGGTTTTCTCAATGGGAAATAAAATAGATCTGAGCCTAGGCAATCCTTCTCTCCCGCCCCCAAATCTAAATTTTTGGCAGGGCTTTCCTTGCCATTGCTGAAGAGGGCTGAGGGACCCGCCCCCCAGGAGATGCTGGGCTTGGCCTGCTCTGTCCCCGTTGTAGCCAAAAGCTTTTCTGGGAATACCACCCCTTTCCCAGGCCTGGCCAGGGCCTGATTGCCGACTTCTACAGTTCAGATTTACTCTGTGTCCAGAGCTGGAGCCTCCACTCTGGTGCCGGATGCTGTGTGTGCCTTCTCCCAGAGCTCCATTGGTTCACTGCTCTGGGGCCCATGGGAGGCCCTGTGCCTTCCTCACCACCCTAAGGGGATGTTTCCTGGGGACAGCGACCTGGTTTCCGAGGGTCAGTTCCCCAGCTGATTCCACAAGCTGCGGGAGCCACTCTGTATGTGATCAGGGACTCAAGAGGCCTGCCGCACTGGGCCTATACCACTTGTGAAGGAAGTGGACAGGCTTCTGTGTGGTGAGAAGCAAAGGGCCCCAAGGCTCTATGGATGCCTGGCCATGGTGCCTCTGCACTTAATTTCAGCTCCACTTCCCAAGAACAAGGAGCAGCCCAACCTGACCCAGATCTCAGGCACAGCCCTGTGGCCCCATTGCTCCCAGCAGAGGCATCAGATAGCCTTGGCAGTGGCCCACACAGTCCAGGCCTTAGCCTCCAGGGCTTTTAGCCTGAACTCACCTCTCTTGCCAGGACCTAGTTGTGTCTCTTGGAAACACTCTTGCAGCTTCCTTCTGGCTAGGACCAGAGAGGGCCCAGCTTGGGGATTTCCTTCCCTCCTTATGGGGCTGGAACGCTGAGCCAGTTGACATCTGGGGCCTAATCAGCTGACTAGGGACCTAGCCAAACTTTTGACAAAAGTTTCTTGGAGATAAGTGGGTAGAGTGAAGCGAGAGGCCTCTCTGTCCATCCCCTTGGCAGAAGCTATTCAGAACGATCCATCTTCCATTTCCTGCCTGGCGCTGCTGGTCAGCAAGTATTTATTCAACATCTGCTGAGTGCCTCGCCCTGGGACTTCATGTTCAGGAGCCTCAGTAGGAGGCAAAGACAGACCCCCAGCCTAGGGAGTTGGCCTTGTAAAACTCTGGGTCTCCAGCTGTTCCCAGGGTGGTAAAGGAGAAGCCAGGAACAGAACCAGCCAATGGGGGTGGGGGGGTGGGGGAGGTTGCTGTGAAGAGAGAGAGAGAGGAGGGAGAGAGAGAGAAGGGAGACTCCCTCTGCAACGGGTTTTCCAGGGCTGCTCTGTGGACAAGGTGTTGGGAGAGGGAGCATCTGGACAGAGGAATAAAAGAAGGGAGGGAAACCAGCACTGTCCTAGAGAGTCTATCCTCAGCCTGCCTGAGTTTTGGGTTGTGACAGCCTGCAATGGCCCCATCCAGATGGTGACTTCCCTCCCACGCTGAAATATGCCCTTTGCTGGCATCAAGTCACCTCCTGGAAGGAAGGGCTTTCTCAGGAATCCTTTGGCCTCCTTGACTTTGCTCCCCAAGCCACAGAGGATGTGCTGGCCCCTCCCTCCCTCCACCCGGGCCTCCCCTTCAGAGTTGCTTTGTCACATGTTTTCTGCACCCAGTTGTCACTGACCCTTTGACTCCGAGGGCCAGCTCACAGCTCACCCCACTCCAGGACCAGGGACCAGCTGATGTGCCTCCCCCCCCCCCAACAACCACCACCCCCCCCATTGCCATGGCAACTGCAGGCACTCCTGCCCCTGCAGAATATTGCTTTCTTGTAACCTTCTTTCCTCCTCCCTCTCCCCACTCTTTCTCTCACACAAAAAGAAAGCACAAGTGTTTTATATTCATTTTGCAAAAAGCTGTGTAGCGCATACTAATTGGCGCGGCTTCCTCCTGCTTTCTTTGAGCCTTTCCTCATTGTCAAAGCCAGGACTACAGTCCAGTGCGGGCTTGGGCCCAGCCAGCCTCCTCCTTGGAAGAGGACTAACTTTGTGTTTCTAGAGGCCGAGCAGTGGGCCTATCACTGGGGGCCTTTCGTCCAGTTCTTAAGCCAGTGCCCGCAAGCAAGGCTGCTGAGATCACTGTGTCCTTGTTCCAGAGCTGCTTGTCCACAGACCAAGGGGTCTCCAAGAGGGGTGGGGTACCAAAACCCTGGCCTGGCACAGAGATTCAAAGTCAGTCTCAGCCGGAGGGTGGAGCACGGCTCTCCCTTGGTCTCTGTTGCTCTGTCCCAGCACCGCCCCCGCCCCCCCACCCCACGCCGCCTTGACATTGTCTCCCTGGGTCACTCATTCCCTGAGCAGAGGCAGAGTCCTGGCCTAGGCCTTTATCAGGATTGTTGCTCCATAGTCTCAAATCCAGCCCCTAGGCTCAATGGGATTTGCTGGTCAGCTGGGAAAGAGCCAGCAGCTGGATTGGATGGCGCAGGAGCCCTGAAGTGGCTCCCACAAATTCCCCACTGTGTCTTCAAGCCATTCCTTGCCCTCTATTTTGGCAGCCCCTTCCTCTCCCTGCATCTAGGAGACTGAAGGAGATGGTGGTGCTATTCTCAGCTCCCATTGTAAAGAACCAGGAAGGTGGGCTGTAAGCGAGTACGAGAGTGCGCGCGCGTGCACACACACCCTCACACGTACACACACTTACAAGTACACGTGGTATTGCTCCAGGCAGGGCTGTCTGTTAGATTTTTGCCAGTCCCTGGGGACTAGAGACAAATCTTCTGATATGTAAGCACTAGAGGAGTGGCTGGGATTACTGAAGGAACCTGTAGACAACAGTTCCGGCTTTAATTGTGCAATTGAAGTGTAATTTGCATTCATTTGCCATTTGGTGTTAAACTTTCCAAAATAAGAGAATTCAAAATGTAAAATAGGCAGTTTTGCTGGCTGCTGCTCTCCAGTGAAGTAGGAGGAGGTGGTACCAAGATGTCCATGCAGATTCTCTTTAGTAGAGAGATGAAATCTGAAGCTCTTTGTGTATACACTGCAGTTCCTGCCCAGTCCCTAAGTCAGGACCACTGACCAGGCTCAGCTATGGTACCAAAAATCTCGTAACAGAAGGGGAGCACAGAGTATCTCCTATGATGTTCATGACAACCTTGCAAGGGGAAGTCTCTGTTGGCACATATGGGGAAACAGGCTCCCCATCACCTGCAAAACCAAGTTCAAACCTCTTCGGGCCATAGCTCTTGGGTACCTGCCCCTCCCTATGACTTCCACTTGATTTTCTGGCCATGCCCCCTGCTAAATAACAAAATTTCAACTGAGTAAATTCAAAGATCAGAATGGCTGGGGCGCCTGGGTGGCTCAGTCGGTTAAGCGTCCAACTTCGGCTCAGGTCATGATCTCGCGGTCCATGAGTTCGAGCCCCGCGTCAGGCTCTGTGCTGACAGCTCAGAGCCTGGAGCCTGTTTCAGATTCTGTGTTTCCCTCTCTCTGACCCTCCCCCGTTCATGCTTTGTCTCTCTCTGTCTCAAAAAAATAAATAAATAAACGTTAAAAAAAAATTAAAAAAAAAACAAACAAAAAGATCAGAATGGCTTTTTTCAAACAATTCATGAAACAGGCAGTATCCCCATGTAGCAATAGAAAGAAGCTGTAGACAAGAAAAGGTTTTTAAAGACAGAAAGGGAGTGGAGAAAGAAAATGACTAGTAGAGGCCCCTGGGTGGCTCAGTCGGTTGGGCGTCCGACTTCGGCTCAGGTCATGATCTCACAGTCCGTGGGTTCGAGCCCCGCATTGGGATCTGTCCTGACAGCTCAGAGCCTGGAGTCTGTTTCAGATTCTTTGTCTCCCTCTCTCTCTGCCCCTCCCCCGCTCATTCTCTGTCTCTCACAAATAAATGAACATTAAAAAAAAAAAGGAAAGAAAGAAAATGACTAGCAAAGGATGCACTGTTTCAGGCAAAGTTGCCTTCCTAATGGGACCAGGAGGGGTCTGCCAAGAGGATTATCTCACTAGGGCTGACCAGGTAATTCCATGTTGACTAGCTAAATGTTACATTCCTTTAAAGGTTAAAGGTTGAAACTACAATTAAGTTAGGTATTAAATCTTGGTTTGCTGACTTGGGATTTAGCACAGGTGACTCCATTTTGGGCCTGCTGTCTCCTTTTTAACACTCACACCAGCCCCATGCCCCATTCCAGAGCTAGATCAAAGCTTAGCTTCCTGGAATGTGCCACGGTATTCTGGTTCTGTGTCCGGAAAGGCTTATGCTAGTTAAGTGAATGCTTTGAGTGCCTTCCTCTGCCCCCCAGCAAACTGATGGTAAGGTACTTCTGAAGCCTTTCGATCCCCACAGGCCAAGTTGCTGGCTCTGGTTGTACATGCACTGCATTATAAGTGTTGTTTACCGCCTGTCTCCCCAGGGTCACTGTTGAGAGAGGCAGGGCCATCCTGTTTGGCTTCGCATCTCCTCCCACAAAAACAGGCCCTGGCCCACAGTGGGTGCTCAATAGATGTCGGGAGAGGGATTGGAAGGGTGAAGTTAACTGATGGGAAGTCAGGATTGTCTGACCACAAAGCCCATATAAGCTTATTGGGCTCCGGTTTGGGGACCAGAGTGTTTGAAGTGGACTCCTGATCCCTCGAGCAGATGACTCTGCAAAGAGAGACAGGCAGCAAATGAGAACATTAATTCTAGCTGGAAGTGGGGAGAGCTTCCTCTCCTGGTCTTCCCACCCTGGTAGCCTGGCCCTGGGGCCACTCAGAGAGTGTGGGCATCTCACAGGCCAGGGCTCTCTGGTGCTGGTGGTTCCTCCCAAGCATCTTTCCTGTTAGGGAAATGAGTACCTGCCAGAAGCCTGGTGTGGGCCACGGCAGCTCTCATAGGGTCGGGCTATAGCTGAGTGCTAGCCTGGCCTTGGCTGCCTCATACTTTTCTCACTTGCCACATTGAACCTCCAGGATTTGCTGCCTAAGGGACATGTACCTCCGCCCACCTGCACAGCCAGCCCTGAGAGGAGCAACCTGCAGCTCAGAGATGTAGGGACACAGGTGGCCTCCCTGAGTGCTCTCGGCCCTCCTGGGAGTCAGCAGCAGGTGTGAGATCGTGGGGAGTCAGGGAGGCCTTGCTGCTTCGGGCCATGGGCACAGCAAGAGCAAACTGACCTGAAGTACCACAGTTCTGGGAATTAGGGTGCTGATTTGGGGTTTTGACTTGATTCTCTTCTCTTTTTTTAGTTATAATTCACAAACCATAAAGTATACAAATTCAGAGATGCCCAGCTGGCTCAGTCGGTGGAACGTGTGACTCTTGATCTCAGGGTCATGAGTTCGAGCCCTACGTTGGGAGTAGGGATTACTTAAAAAAATAAAATATTTTAAGGGCACCTGGGTAGCTCATCCACCTTCGGCTCAGGTCACGATCTCGCGGCTTTTAAGTTCGAGCCCAGCATCAGGCTCTTTGCTAACAGCTTGGAGACTGGAGCCTGCTTTGGATTCTGTGTCTCCCACCCCTTCTGCCCCTCTCCCATTCATGTTCTGTCTCTGTCTCTCTCAAAAATAAACATTAAAAAAATTTTTTAATTAAAATAAATCAATAAAATATTTTTAAAAATTAAAAACAATATACAATTTAGTGGGTTTTAGTATTTTGACAAGGTTGTGCAAACATCACTGCTATGTAATTCTGCAACATTCTCCTCACTCCAAAGAGAAACCCTGTACCAGTTAGCAGTAACTCCCCATGTCTCCCTCCCCCATCCCCTGGCAGGCACAAGGTACTCTCTGTCTCTATAGATTTGCCTGCTCTGAACATTTCACATAAATGGAATCATCATGCAGTACATGGCCTTCTGCATCTGGCTTCTCTTACTTAACAAATGTTTTCAGGTTGGTGCATTTTATAGCATATATCAGAACCTCATTCCTTTTCATTGCCAAATAATAGTCCAGGACACGGATATGCCGTGTTCCGTTTATCCATTTATCAGTTGATGTACTTTTGGGTTTGTGATCTTGTGATACATGGTTAAAAAAAAAAATACGTATTTGGTCTTCATCCCTGGTTCTGGCACAGAGCTCCTAAAACCCTTGGAATTTCCTAAGTGTTGAAAATGATAAAGGTGTCTTTTGTTAGGTTAGTGAGGTGACTTGGATGCCCAGAAGGATGGGGGCTGGTTGCCAGGAGGACCAGCCATGTGATGAGAGGGTTGAACTTTCAACCCGACCTTCGAGAAGGAGAGAGGGACTGGCGATCGAATCAGCTGCCAGTGGCCAGTGATCTAATCCATCATGCCTATGTAATGAAGCCTCCTTAAAAACCTAAAGGATGGGGTTTGAAGAGCTTCCAGGTTGGTGAACACATGGAGATTCGGGGCAAGTGGCACCCCCAGAGAGCACGGAAGCTCTCTGTGCCCCTTCCCACATGCTGTGCCCTGTGCGTCTCTTTTATCTGACTCTTCCTGAATTACATCTTTTTATGATAAACCGGTGATCTAGTAAGTAAAATGTTTCACTGAGGACCATGAGCCACTCTAGAAAATTAACGGAGCCTAAGGAGGGGGTTGTGGGAACCTCTGATCTGTAGCCAGTCATGAGAAGCAAAGGCGACACCCTGGATCTCTGGCTGGTGTCTGAAGCAAGGGAAGGGCGGTCTTGTGGGAGTGAGCCTTCAGCAGTGGGGTCTGACGCTACGTCCAGGTAGATGGCATCAGAATGGAGTTGAACTGTAGGACACCCACCTGGTATCAGAAAAAACACATCAGAGTTGGTGTCAGAACCTTAGGGTTGTTTCCATTTTCTAGCCACGATGAACACTTATGCCATGAACATTTCTACGCAAGTCCTGTGTGGACATGTTTTGGGCCCTCTTGGGAAACACGAGGGGTGGAAGTACACCTCTGGTGACTCTGTTTAACTTTTTGAGGCACAGTTGGCTTGCTCCTTGCCTCAGTTTAATTTGAGTGAGTCACTCTCCCACCTGGTTCCCGCGTCTGGTTCTCTAACGATCCCTGATCATTAGACCGTGACTTGTTTGGACAATTGAGCATCTTGAGTGTATGGCCTGTGCTCAGGCCACTCTTATCACGCAGCACCACCCTGTCACCTCCTCGCTGTCTATTCCCCTGTCCCACCCCCTCCCTCTCTGTCCACTTTCTGCCACCGCTGAAATAGAAAGCTTTCTGGGGAGCAGATGGCCTGGACCTCTCCACTTCTGGGCCTGGAACCACTCAGGCCCCCAGCTCTTGGCCTGGGCACAGGGGCAAGTGCTCGTTGCTGCCATCTGTCCAGGCTGCTTAGCAGCCACTATCTTTGCCCAGCATGGATACATCATCCCCTGCAGGCCCAGCGGTCAGAATGTTCTAAAATTGCACATACTTGTGTGTGGAAGGGCAGGTGAGTACTGCTCCCTGCCAGGCCATGGGCTGCAGGCCGAGGCACATGAGACTCACCTGCAGCCCCAGCACCTGGCACAGTCGGGGCTCAGGAGGTGCTGAGAGCCTGGGAGCAGTGGAGGAAAGCATGCAGTTAGACAGGTGCGAGGTGACATCTGTGTGTGTGAGTGAGCGACGTGTCCGACCGGGATGAGGCCGGGCTGTGGCAGGATGAGAGCCAGACCTCCAGCTTGCAGGGCAGTTGAGTGCTGAACACGTCGCACTGCTGGGAGAGGACCCAGGGGCCAAGGCTGGCAGAGAGGACACCAGGAGAAGTGACATCTGGGGCCGGGCAGGATGAGGCACTAGCACGTTGCTCACACTGAGACAAGAACCACTTTGAAGCTTTGAAGAGACAGTAGTAGCTTTATTTATTTTTTTGAGATAAAATTCCCCTTTTAAAATATACAGTTCATTGGTTTTTAGCATATTCACAAGGTTGTGCCACCGTCACTACTATCTCACATTTTCACCATCCCACAAAAAGCCCTGGAATCGCCTTACTTTGACCACTGTCACCATATTGCAGCCAGCTGGTCTGTCACGGCGCACACAGCCCACCTCCCAGGGCCCCACCCTCTGGTGCTCTGTGTCACTTCCACAGGTCCAGGACCAAAGCCCCCCAGTTGCCATGGTAATTCTTGGCCCGGGTTCAGGCAGTCATTCAGTGGATGCCCGATGGGCGTCCGCTGAGTACCAGGGATGGCCCTGGGGGCACACCTGTGCTAGGACAGGCACGTTCCTCGTCAGAGAAGAGATGAGTGGGGGTGGGAGGGAGCAGCAGCCCTCCCTGCTGTGTCGTGAGGTAGAACTGGGACAGGTGCGCTGTGCAGTTACAGCATACACACACCACACTACACACACACACACACACACACACACACACACACACACACACACCTCCCTGCTGAGGCAGCACCCTGCTGGCTGTTGATACCAGATGAAGAGCAAGAGGCGGTGGGTGCCGTGGGGGGGGGGGGGGGGGGGGGAGAGGCAGCATCTAAGAGTACGAGGGCTTTGGGTGGTGAGGCAGCGCCGGGGAACCTGGTGACACACGGCACTGATTGGAGCTCACTCTGCCATTCTCCGTGCTGAACTCTGTGTCTTCCTTTCCTTGGAAGAACTCAGTAGGTAGGGGTCAGGCCTGTGTATGAACATCAAGGAGGCAGGGGTCAGGCCCGTATATGAACATCAAGGAGGCAGCTGAGAATTGAACAGTGTGTCTAGAAGTTAGGAAGTCCTCGGTCTTGGAGCCCAGAGTCATGTTCTGAAGGCAGAGGGTGGCCTTGTGTCACCTCTGCAGAAAGGTCTGTTCTGTGGCCTGGTGGTGGACTGAGCTGTGGCCAGCACACCAGCAGTGTGGCCTAGAGGGCACCGTTGGTCCCTCACACAGGTTGACTTTGGGGCATTGCCAGTGTCCCCGCACAGACTGCACCCTGAGTTCCACATCTCCTGGGGACCTCTGAGGTCCCTGCTCAGGGGACCAGAGAGGAGTGGTCATGAGAGAGCTTACTCAGAGTCTAGCTTCTTTCCTCCACTTGCCCTCACCTTCTGCCCATCTGTGTTCTCTTCAATCCATATCTTTTGTAGAACTTTCTGAACACTGTTAATAGCCGTAATCTTGGTGGCTCTCACCAGCCTGTCACCCTCTGCAGACCCTTTGCCACCCCCTGGCGGCAGCTCTCCAGAGGCCCTCGTCCTTCATCCTCTGCTTTTCTCCCCCAGGTTATCCTGAAGGATCTGGAGGTGTTGGCAGAAATTGCTTCCTCCCCTGCAGGCCAGACAGATGATGCAGGCCCCCTTGATGGCCCTGACCTCCGGGTCAGCCACTCAGAGCTTCAGGTGCCTACCCCTGGCAGAACAAACCTGCTGAACACTTCTGGTAAGTAGTGCCTTTATGGTTACAGCCTCAGGGGCCCTGGGAGTGCTAGCGCTCGGTCTCCTCCTGGATCAGGCACTCCTTTGGGCCATCCCTCTCAAGCCCCGGATCTCTCCTGGGGTGTGAGCAGTCAGAAGTCCCCTCTGCTCTCTGAGAGGCAGGCGGACCTTGCCCTCCTGTTGCCTCCCCACCCCCATGAGAGGCCTTCACATCCCCTTTTCCTCATCGTCCTGCACCATTCATACTTCTGAGCCGTTTGCTAAATATAAAACCATCTGAGTCAGCGGATCCTCTCTTTTGCTGGGGCAGCGTCTCCCCAGCCAGGAATCAGGGGGCTTTGGAGCCTTGAGTCTCACAGGTGGAAGACCAGGCAGCCATTTCCTTCCTCATTGGGGAGCTAAAAATAGCAAACAACATGGCAGGCAGCCCAGGCCGGAGAGGGGTAATTCAAACAGGATGTTTCCAGGCAGTCCTTGGACATGAAGGTGGCTGTGGTGTTCCTGGGGCTCGCCCCTTGGGGTCCTTCCAGATAGCAGGTGGCTCTTCTCCCTGGGCCAGTGCAACTCCCAACTCCTTCCTCCCAGGCAGACGCCAGTTTCCTCCGGCGACGTCATCCTGGAAAATGCCAACGATGCGAGTTGATAGGAAAGTCCCTAGCAAATCTTGGGTGTTCGCCTGGGGTGTCTCTTTGTCCCCTGAGTGAGTGGCTCTTGATTTCCAGATACGAGGTCCTCGGTGGCTCCTCCTTTGATGCAGAAGCCAGATGTCAGATCGATTCAGGGCCTTTCGGCTGCAGCTCCCCTTCCACTGCTCTAGCAGGCAGGGCCTCCGAAGGCGGCTGGTCCCTGGCCCTGAGTACCCCTGCTCGGTGGTGCCACTGGGGCCCTGTGGGCCTGACTGCACCCCAGGGCTGCCGGGCCGAGTCACAGAAGGCTCGTGCATTGAATATGTCTTCCTGGTGACACTTGATGTCAAGGGCTCCCCCAGCTCCTGCTGTGGGGTGTCACATAGGACCCGAGGCTTTAGGCCACTGCTGCTGCACATGTTCTTTCTGCAACTGGTCCCAAGTTTCTAGCTGTCTCTGACTGAAGCAAGGAAGGAGTAAGGGACTCTCATGGCAGCCCGGTTTCCTTCTCTTGTTTCTTCAGGATGCAGTGGCTTCCTTGCCTAGGAGCCCGGTTTCCTCCAAGCAGTCAGAGGCCATGGCCGGGAGGCTCCCACATCCTGACCCTGGGACACTTGGTGAGGGTCCCACCCTCTGTCCCACAGCCCGGGAGTCCGTTTTCCATCCTGTGTCCCACATCGGCACTTGGGGGTCCGCCTAAATTCCCAGGGACAGATGGCAGAAATGCCAGGGGCTGAGTGTCGGCACACAGCCACGATGTGGGGGTCCCACTGAGAGAGGAGAGGAGCAGCAGTGAGGGGATGAGGGTGACAAGTGACTGGAAGAGGGCAGCAGCCAGGAGAAGGCATCCGCGGGTCAGAGCCAGCCCTAGATCTCCCTCCCCAAGAAGCAGTTGTCTGGCATCTTCTATCCTCCTCAGAGTGGAAAAGGAGAGAAAGCCAAACTGAGGCAGCTTCGCCCTGGGCAGGGGAAGGACACCTTCATCTCCGGACTCTCTGGGATTTGTCCCTCCATTTCTGAGGTGTTTTCTTTTTCTCTGGGCACCAAGAAGCTGATGACTAAAATGCTTACTCATTAGTGGAGGGATGGGCCGGAAAATGGCCTGGGGCCCAGGTGGGGTGTGTGCCCTGGGGAGGCCCAGACAGGGAGCTCCTCGAGGTGCCATCTCAGCCGCTTGGGAGTAAGAACTGAGAGTGTCTTCGATGGCAACGTCCTCTGAACCTTGGCTGCTGGCCCTGCCAGGATAGGTGGGCCCCTAATGAGGCTGAGGTAGTGAAGATTTGCCCCAGCTCACCAGGGCTGTCAGACTGGCTCACATCAGCCAGGGACTCACCCTGAATTCTTAGAAAAACAACCAAGTATGCCAGATGGGAAGAAATTCCATCCTGGAAAGAACACCAAGGAAGTGCCTGCAGCCAATAACTCTTCTTGCTTCAAGGATACACGGTACCGTGGGCCATGTGCTCTTAGCCTGAGACTCACACACGTTCGCTGCACAGAGTGTGGGAACCACACGTGCGTGCATGTCCACAGCTGGCACCAGATTTTTCAGATTGGTTCATGATTTTAAAAGGTTAAGGTCAAGTTCAAACCAGTAAGAAGCACATAGGAAACCAAAGTTAGGCCCTGTCCCATCTCCTGCCTCAGTTGCCTGGGGGAGGGCACTGGCCAGGCACCAAGGATGTTGGGGTTGGCTGTTTAGGTCAGAAAGCATGCGGGAAGTATACACTCATTCATCTGTGGGCTGCTCTTTCCCCCGTTGCTTCTCAGGCATGCAAGAGGGTCATTCTGTCTGTTTCCATCTGGCCGTGCACGGGGACAGAAGTTACAAGGCCAGACCCTCTTCCTGTTTGGATTTTGCTTTCCTCTGGCGCTCTGGCTCTCCAGGGCACAGCTCTGAGAACATGCCGACTGCAGAGCACCACCACCCCCACCCCCCACCGTAAAGGGTCTTTCTCTGGAAAGCCAAGGAGGCAGGGAGCCTAGCAAAGATGAAATCAGCAGCATTTGTAGAGAAGCCTGCCTGCTCACTGGGTCTGTAAACTCAAATAGTGCAGATTTAATGCAAGGGTTGGGGCAGCATCACACACCTCAGTAGTGCCACAGCAGTGGTCCCAGGGCCCACGAGGCAGAGTTGCCCACACAGGATTTTCCTCCCACCTGTGCAAACATCTCTCCCTCCAGCACAGAGCCATGCAGGCAGAAGCATTGGTCTTGCTTCTCCCACCCCACTTCATTGCTGACCTTCACAGAGCCCCAGGCTGGGACCTTCAGGAGTGGAGCTGCCTGGGTGGGCAGGCCTGAGGAAAACCAATAGAGGGATCCCACATTTTGCTGTCTCTCTAGACTGTGATTTGGTGAAATGAAATGAAAACGACCACTTGGGTCTCCTATGACTTGGCAACTTTTGTGCGTTCTCTGCCCGTCTCCACTCAGGGAGATTCTGGCTGAGGCCCCCTGGGCTCTGGGGAGAGGGGTGATGAGCTCCCTTTGAGCAGACCCGAGGGGCCTAACCCTGAGTCTGAGCAGAAGGCTCAGCAGAAGCAGGAGACCTCTGGGATCCGTCCCTCATTTGAGATGTGCCTGGCCCTCCTGGGGCCTGAATGTTCTTGCTGCAAGGGAGGGAGCAACCTTCGCCAGGCACAGCAGCAGTGTGGCATTCAGGGGCCAAAGGTCACCCCAGGACTGATGTTTGCACCCCAGATGCCATCTTTCCTATGCTTCCTTTCCAGTCAAGGGGGCACATTCTTGGTGGGATAACTGCTCATGTTATCATGCCCCACAGGGCTCTCTGGTCCAACGTGGAATTTGATCCCAGTTCTAAAATCATGGGCAGAAATGAAATGTTCTGATTCCATTTCATTCCTTGTAGCCCAGGCTGGTGTGGCCAAATTCATAAACCAGTTCTAGAAGAAACCCAGGAAGCCATCCCTGGGCATTTTTCCCAGTAGTAAGGGTGAGTCTAGTGCATTGAGCTTGTTTGGACCGGACACTGTTCTGAGCACTTCCCATGTGTCAGCTCACTGAACCTCACGGTGGGTGAGCCCAGCTCCTCACAAGAACCGTGGGAGGAAGCACCGTTGTTATTCTTACCTGGGAGGGGGGCTTGCAATAGGTGTTGGTGCCAACCTAGGAGCTTAGCCTGAGAGTCTGCTCTCTTTACTCCCATTTTAGAGGACAAGAGCACTTGCCCAGCACCAGAAGCTTCCATCACTCAAGATGGGGAACAGAGCAGCAGTGGCCAGGCCAGCAGGCTTCTCCCTTAGGGCATATCCTGGCATAGCCTTTGAGTGTATCCCTTCTCTTCACAGTGACTTCAGGGACCCCATTCTGGCCTCAGCCACCTCAGCAACTCATCCCTCTTGCTGCCTCCACTTCCTCCAGCCACACCAGACCATTTCCCAGCCCCCAAAGCCTTCTCTGTTGCTCTTGGAGCCTTAAAAGGCCTTCTTCCTACATACTCTTCAGAGAGTGTAAAAGAGCATGGGTGCAGGGTCAGGAAAATCTAGGTTGTACTCATCCCTAAAAGGCCAGAGTCACATGCCCAGTAAGGATCAGTACCTGTCTTTCAGAGTTTGTCATCGTGATGGAAGGAGGGGGTGCCAGAGCTGGCCACCTTGTCACCACTGCTGTGTCGAAGGCTCCCCGAGCACCACTGCCCAGGTCTTCACTAGTCTGCAGGTGGAGAGCCTCACCCTCTCCATCCCAGGCCCAGTCTCAATGAGGGACCTGAGGCCCCTGCCTCCCATCTCCCTTCAGTGCTGCCCTTGGCCTGGCCCCGACTCAGCAGCAGTCTTTCCTGATGCAGCCTCTCTCTCCTGCCGGGTCAGCTGGAAGTTCCTCCTGGGCCCTGCCGTGGCCCATTAGCTTATCTCTTGCTCTGAACCAGGCAGCCGGAAAGCCTCCCAGATTTGGGCTGCTGCTGGGGGCAGAGGGCTCCCCAGCCTCAGCTGGGCCGGCTTGGAGAAAAGAGTGACTGCCTCTTGGATCGAGTCCCATGGGTGCCACGGCTGCAGCATCTCAGCCACCCTTTCATCCATGCAGCTGAGGGGTTTGGGCCGTCCAATTCAGCAGACTCCATGCCTCCTAAGACCCCCCTGTATCACAGGCGTTGGCCTCCCTTTCTTCCAGCCCCTTGGTTCTGTGGGGGAAGCTGCCCCTTCCCCACCTGCGTCCCTGGGTTCCATGCCAGCCTCCCGGTCATGCAGCCCCCTCCTCAGAGCAATTCTTGTGCCAGGCTCTGTGCTAGGCTCCTCATCCCTGTGAAGTTCACAGACAGGAACCAGCCCTGGATCTGCCCTGGGCCCCTGGCCTTTCCTCTACGCTCTGGGTGGCGGATCGAGATGCCCACGCGAGGGACTGACCAGGCACCTGGGCCCCAACCCACAGAGGGAGAGGAAAGGGGCTGAGAGGGTGGGGAGCTGAGCAGGGACCCTGCTGGGTCTGGGCTGGGCCACTAAGGTTTTCGCATCTGGTTTTGTTGAACTGTAACTCACATTGCCTATTGAGGCCAGAGCTATTTTTATCCTGACATGTGAGGCTCCTTCGCGTCATAGCCACAAAACTCAATCTAAAACATCCCAGGGAAGGTTGTTTGTGAGACGTTCTGCAGATTCTCATGTCGCCACATCAGGTTTCACTTAGCAACATCTGCATGGCTGGCTCCCTGGCCGCCCACCCCACCAGCCCGGTTTTGTATACAGAGTGCTCCCGACAGCATCTGTCTGCCCCACGGCCAGCCAGCAGTCACGTGAACTTCCTGCCAGAGCCCACTTCTCCAGACTTCAAACCAGAAATTCGAGGCGGGCGGCATTCAGCTGAGGGGCTGGTCCTTGGCAGGATCAGGGAATGGAAACCCCGCTCTCCTTGGCCCTTCGAAGAGTGTGACTCTCCTGAGACCCAAGGCCAGGTCGTTCCCAGCCACCCCCCTTCCTGGGCCCCAGCTCACACCCCATTTTGGTGGGCCTGGAACACTGCATTCGTCAATGCCACGCGAGTAAAAGCGTCCCAGCCCTGGCGTCCCAGCGCCTCCCCTGAGCACAGTGTTGGAGGGCCTGCCCAGAATCAGGTGCTGGGGTCCTGTCCAGGCTCTGCCCCTTCCTAAAGGAAGCCGTGAGCCCAGGGCTCCACTCTGCAAGAGCGCCCGGCCCTGGGGCCCCACTCTGCAGGAGAGCCCGGCAGAGGTGGCTTTTATCAGAGCTATTGAGAAAAGAAGCCGATTGCCTGCCCAGCTGTCGAGGGTGAGGTGATGGAGGGCCGGAGGTGGACAGAAATGGCCAGCGAGGCACTTTGCACTCCCACGGGGAGGAACAGGCTGCAGTTGGGCAGAAATTCGTTCTGTTGAGAGAGGCCCATCATCCATGTAGTCACACTCCCGGCATGAGTTTGCTGACTCGCCACCCCACCTCCTCCTCCCCCTGCAGCCCTGCCTGAGAACGTCTCTCAGGTTCTGACTCAGGCCAGCCGGGCCTGAGGGGCTGGTTAGTCAGAAAAGTGGTGGGCCGGTGGGAAACGGAGGCAGGAGGAGACCGAGTAGGTCCTCACCCTGTCCGTGGTGAGCACTAAGCTGCTCTCCGTCCCTGACCAGCCCACCCAGGAAGGGCTGCCTCTCCTGCCCGGACCTGCCATTTCCATACAGTTGGGCCAGGATTGCAGTGAGCTTTCTGAGGCTCCCAGCCCAGTCCTGCAGAGGCTCCTCCTCAAGAGAGTCCATTCTGGTGGGTGGGAGCCTGAGGGACAAAATTCCCTACCCCAACAGCTGCAGGCCCCAGCAGGCCGGGCCCCAGTAGCTCCCTGACACTCCCATAAGCCTGGTCTGGGTCGCAGGCAGGCTCCCGGCCCCCCACTCAGTTTGCTCTTTGTAGCCTTTAAACAGTTGGGAGCGCTGGGAGGGCTGAGCTGTGGAAGCTTTCCCAGCAACCACTACTGTGAGAATGTGAGTCACTTGACGTGGCTTCTCCCAGATGTCACTCTGCCCTCCTCCTCCCTCCCACAAAGGGCCTCAGCGCCAGGGGCCGCATGCAGGCCTGGACATCGAGAGTTGATTGTGCGGCCCAGAGGGGGCTTTGGCTGAGAAGACCAGGAATGTGTTCAGAGCAGCCCCAAGCCTTTCCTTCTGCTGTCTTAGGCCAGCCATCAGCAGAGAGACGGGCAGATCTGCCTCCCCGAATGTGGGGCCGGGGATGGGGGAGTCACAGATAATCATACCCTCTTCTCCTCACAGCCTCCCTGCATCCCAGCAGAGCACTGTGACCGTGTCCCAGATCTGAAATCTCTTCACTCAGAGACTTTCCAGACTGTCCCCCAGCCCTCAGTCATCCATTCCAAGACCCAGAGAATGGGAACAGGTTGCCCCTTGCAGTGCTCTGTTGGAGTCATGGCGTGTTTGTGAATAGCAGCAGCCCCCGTTCATTGGGCACAGACTGTGTGGCAGGCCCTGGTCCCAGTACATTCAATGTGTTGTCTCATTTAATAAGCGCTCTTATTGGGGGTGCCTGGCTGACTCAGTTGGTGGAGCATGCAACTCTTGATCTCAGGGTTGTGAGTTCAAGCCCCACCTTGGGCATAAGGATTACTTAGGAAAAAAAAAAAAATTAACTGAAGGAATAGGGGCTCTTAATGCCCCCACTTTATAGATGAAGAAACCAAGGCTTAGGATAAGAGACTTACCCCAAACTGTGCCACTAGTAAGCGGTAGACATCTGATCTGAACCGGGTCTAAGGGATTCCCAAGCCTTGCTCTAAAACACTATGTTTGATGTTTCCGCCTGCCCGAGATACCGGGCCCTTTGGAAATGGAGACTGTAGCCCCGCATCAGGGAGTATTTATGATCACTCCCTGTTTGGTTCCCTTTGTCTTTAGGAACCCAAATGGTCCTAAGCCTGGAAATGATGTAGGTTGGAGGGTACATATACAGAAACAAGCCGACAGGGATACAGGGAGCCATCACAAATGAGCACCCAGGAGAAGGTTCCAGTCCACACACACCGCCAGTGTTGGGGGTATGCAGCCAGGCCACCGTGGGCAGTGTGGGGACAGGGAGGAGGTACTTTAACAGCTGTATCTGCAGCCACCTCTTCAGAGATCAGCCCCAGCTGGGCCCAGGGTAACTCAATCTGTAAGAATGTGACACTTGATTCTGCAAACAGCCCCACTGGACCAGGGAGCAGAGACTGTTTGCCATTCCAGAGTCACTCAGGACCTCCCAGGCCAGGCTGTTCCGGGCAGGGACCCAGAGCAACAGTCTGCAAACATTAAGTTCAGTGAGGCCTGCCCTTGAACTGGCCTTCTTACTCCAGGCTCGCCCCTTGCATGCAGTTCAAGGGGGCTGTGTAGAGATTCTCAGGAGAGAGGACAGCAGTTTGAAGGCATGACTCCTGGTGAGGAATGCTCACAGATTGATTCACAGCTGGGAGAAGTGAAACAAAAAGGCACCTTTTCCAGTTCCCAGCCACTTCCCCACCAGGAGCACTCAAGGACTTAAGGGAAGTCTGAGTTGAGCAAAAAACTACTGAAAGGAGGGTTTTACTGCTTCTTCTGACCACTGGCATCTAATGAAGTCAGCCCCTGGGGCTCCCATGTAGGGCTTGCTTCTGGTACTGTGGATGGTTCCACACATTCATGTTTTGTGCTTGGGGCTGATGCTTCTGGGAGGAGATACCCCTGACACAGCCAAGCTTGGTTCCCTGTTTTATGCAGGCATGTGGCCACCCTCTCCCTGGTCTGGGGAGGAAGTCAGGGCTTTAGAGCCAAAGAGAGGCCAGCCTGGAAAGTGATGGCCCCGATGTCTCTGTCGGCCACTCTACTTCCCCCAGTGTCGTCCCTGAGTTCCCAGAGGGCGGCGGTCAGGTGCTTTCTCCAGACAGTATCAGTGTCTCTGTGTCCTCAGTATTGGCAGGGTCTTAGCTCCGGTCTTCTGCCTCCTGCTTCCTAACTACTAGCCCCAAACCTCCCCAAGCACCAGTGCCCAAGTGATGGGTGGCCTGTGTAGCTGTTGGGAACATGGGCCCTGAAGATCAGCTGCCTGGGCTCAGAGACCACCACTCACCGGCTCTGTGTCTTTGGCTAATCCTCAGCCTAATTCACAGCTTCTCCACATATATGATGAGAATAATAGCACGTATTTTCAAGTATTGATTTGAGAATTAAATTAGATACTATGCGTAAAGGTTTTAGATATGCGTGGCACATAGTAAGTCCTCAGTAAATGGTAACTGCTGGTTGGCTCTTAAGATGCCATGTTGGGGAGATGTTGGTCAAAGGGTACAAACTTCCCACTAGAGGTTAATAAGTTCTGGGCATCTAACATAAAAACAGTGATTATAATTGGTAAGACTATACTTAAAAAGACTATACTTGAAAAATGCTAAGAGAGTAGATTGTAAATTTTGTCACCACAAAAAACAATGGACAGATGAACAAAGAAAAAACAAATGAAGGTATTGGCTAACTCCACAACTCTATGGTAATCATTTTGCAATGCATACACGTATAAAAACAATACATTGTGCACCTTAAACATATATAATGTTATACATTAATGTTACCTCAATAAAGCTAGACAAAAATACAATATTAAAAAAAGTAAAGCATCTAGGGGCACCTGGGTGGCTCAGTCAGTCAAGCATCCAACTCTCTTGATTTCAGCTCAGGTCATGATCTCACAGTTTGTGAGATCAAGCCCTGCGTGGGGCTCTGCACTGATAGCAAGGAGCCTGCTTGGGGTGCTCTCTCTCCTCTTTCTCAAATAAACCTTAAAAAAAACAACAAAGCATCTAAAAAAGAAAGCCGATATCATATTATACTGGGACAGTTGGAGATCCATCTACATGCAAAAGAATTCAGACTCCTTCTTCACACCATATACAAAAATTAAAATAGATCAGAGACCTAAATGTAAGAGTTATGTTTTTGAAAAAACAACTTTTAGAAAGAAGCATACCAGTAAATCTTTATGACCTTCCCATCCACTAGGATGGTTATAATCAAAAGACAGGTAATAACAAGTGTTGGCAAGGATGTGGGAAAATTGGAACCTCATGCCCTGCTGGTGGGAATGCAAAACGGTGCAGCACTGTGGAGAGCAGTCGGGCAGTTCCTTAGAACTTACACAGAGGCACCATAGGATTCAGAAATTCCACTCGTGGGTATATAGCCAAAAGAAATGAAAACCTGTACACACAAAAACTTATACATGAATGTTCATAGCAGCATTATTCTCTCTTTTTTTTTTAATTTTTTTTTAACGTTTATTTATTTTTGAGACAGAGAGAGACAGAGCATGAACAGGGGAGGGTCAGAGACAGAGGGAGACACAGAATCTGAAACAGGCTCCAGGCTCTGAGCAGTCAGCACAGAGCCCGATGCGGGGCTTGAACTCACAGACGGTGAGATCATGACCTGGGCCGAAGTCGGACGCTTAACCGACTGAGCCACCCAGGCACCCCTATTCTCTCTTTTTTTTAATTAGGTAAGCTCTACACCCAATGTAGGACTTGAAGTCATGACCCCAAGATCAAGAGTCTCATGCTCTACTGACCGAGCCGACCAGGTGTCCTGCAGCATTATTCTTAATAGCTAAAAAGTGGAAGCAACCAAACGTCCAGCAACTGATGAATGGATAAAATGTGGTATATCCATACAATGGCAGATTATTCAGCCACAAAAAATGAATACAGAGTGGACACAGACTACAACATGGATGAACCTTAATTAACTATCATGCCAAGTGGAAGAAGCCACATACTATGTGATTCCTTTAATACAAAATGTCCAGAATAGGCAAGTCCATTGAGACAGAAAGTAGATTAATGATTGGCAGTAGCTGGTGGAGGGAAGAATGGGGAGTGACAGCTAGTGGGTGCGAGATTTCTTTTTGGGGTGATGAAAATGTTTTGGAATTAGTGGTGATCAATGCGCAATTTTATGAATATACTGGAAACCACTGAATTGTACACTTTACAAGGATGAGCTTTATGATGTGTGGATTGTATCTGTTAAGCTGGTGTGTGTGTCTGTGTGTCTGTGTTTAAATGCCCTGTTAGTGCCTTGGGCAGGGGGGATGAGGATTCCTACTGTCTCTAACACCTCTTCCCAGCAGTGCTGTTACAAAAGAAAGACGAGGAAATTCCATAGGTGTATGAATATACTACACGGGGATCAGCCAGGCATTCCATCAGCCCTGCTCTCATCCCTTCCATGCCGGATACCTTGCGGAGGGGAGCGTATGCTGGGCTGGATCTGGGAGAGGGGCTGAATCTGGCCCTTAGTGTATTTTCAGCTGGGATACATATCAGAGGGATACCCCGAATGTGCTTCTGGTTCTGAAGACAACTCTGTGCTTTGGAAGTCTTTAGAATACTAGTCTAAACGAGCGTCTTGGCCCAAAGAAGAAAAATGACAGATTTGGAAACACTGAGTGAAGATTGAAGCCCTTGGTAACATTTTGTCAGTGTGTGCTGTCTTCGATCCAACAGGTGTGCGCATCACATACCTTTTCGTGAGCCCTGTTGGGAAAGGAGTGTGAGTTGTGTTGACTTTTGGTGTCGTGTGCCTCTTTCATCCCTTTTTTCTCTTTCGCTTGTCATGTGTCCTTAATGAGCCAAAATGAAGCCCAAGTGTGTTTTATTTACTGAAATAATAGGTACAGGTTTGTTTTCTAAAAAAACAAAACAAAACAAAACAAAAAACCAAAAAAACTCCTAGCACACATACCAGTGGGTCTTATAGATAGAAGGTGTTCAGTAAGTAATTGGGAGAGGTGGACAGGTAAATGGGTATTTGTGCAGTAAGCAAAGTTGTATTTGCTTATACATACTTGTATAGCCCTTGCCTTTTTGCCATTAACCCAAGGACTTTGATTAAAGATTTTTCCATCACCTTGTTACACACAGACCCCACCACCGTCTTTTTTGGCATTTACAATTGTTTATGATCTGTGGGGGTCCCGTCACCCTGTGGACACATAGAGTAAATCCCGGCTCTGTCCCTTTCTCTGCAGGTACCAAAGGCTTAGAATGTTCTCCTTCCACCCCTACCATGAACTCCTACTTTTATAAGTTCATGATCAACCTTCTCAAGAGGTTCAGCAGCGAACGCAAGCTCCTGGAGGTCCGAGGTGCTTTCATCATCAGGTTAGGCTCTGTGTGCCTTCTCTTCCTCACACAGCCACGGTTTTTTATGTCACACCATTGCGAGAGGGCGGAGCAAGCATTTTCTCTTTCACTTCTCTTCCCTCCTTTTCCTTTGCGTTTGTTCTTGAAGAAACAAGCCTCCCTCACACCGGGTGGCTGGTGCTGCCAACATGAGACAGGTCAGTGTCGCCGTTTCTCGCCCAAATGAGGTTTTCACTTATTGAGACGCTTTTCCCCTGAGGTTAAATGTCCTCTCATTAAACGCCCTTGTTTGGAGTCTTTGGGGGAGAAAGTAGGTGAGCCAGATGGAACATGAAACGGGGCTGTACTCAGGTGCCCAGCTGCCAGCATGGGGTGTGGCCAGGCAAAACTGGGTTCTTGAGTCGTGCAAGCCTTGTCCTGGACAGTCCTTTCTAGGCCTCTAGAACTCCCAGCAGCAGCAGCATGACTGAGTCTGGCCCTTGGCCTCCCCGTCGGCTCCAAGGAGCCAGGTCACCAGAAGAGCGACTGTCAGGGCACCAAAATCTAGGTGGGGCATGAATTTCTCCAGGCTTCCCAACAAAGCCAGGCGGAGTGGTTTTCTGGAGTAGTCTGAGTGGCCTCAGATGCTCTACGGCTGTAGTTCTCAGCCCTGGCTGGCTGCCTGTTAAGTCACCAAAGGGTCTCATCCTGACCCATGAAATAAGCAGCTGGGGTGCTGGGTACTGAAGCTGTCCAGGATGCTCAGGAAACTGAACCAGTGTGGTCCATGGAGTCGGGAAGGCGCCTGAGGCCACTTGCGGGGTCCAGGGGCTGAAGGGGGATTGCCAGCAGAGGGTCCAGCCTGAACAGAGCCCTCAAATCAAAAAGCGTGGAGAGTTCATGTTGCTGTGATCCAGAGGGCAAGGGGGAGAGGGGCCCAGCCTTGCTGGACACACCAAGGGTTGGGGGCCTCACCCAGAGGCTGGGGGGTGGGGAGAAGCCAGTGAAAGGGCTTGGATTAGGGGGACTGTGTGACCAGATTGGTGTTTCAGGGGTGGGTGGAGAGAGCAAGGCGGATGTGCGGGAGACCAGATGGGAGGCTGTTGTCCAAGTGGGAGATGGTGACTGCTTGGTAGAGGGATGGGAAGAAGCAGCGGCATTCTGTAATTCGTAAGAAGTATCATTAGTGACCGATTACCTGAGTGCCTGAGGGGACAGGGTGTTGGGAATGACACCCAGGACTCTCGTGTGAGCACGGAGTGGCTGGTAGTGGCAGTCCCTGAGAAGGGAGCTCTGGAGGACGAGCAGGGAGGAAGGAGGGTCCCGTGTTTGAGTTTAAATTGCTTTGGTGACATCAAAGGAGGATAAAGAAGCAGGTTGCTATACCTGACTCTCAAAAGAGGGACCTATGGCCAAGATACAAATCCAGAAGTTGATAACATGGTCATTCATTCCTTCACTCACAAGATATTTACTGAATACTGCCTCTGCAGAGTACCACCCTAGATGGTTCCGTCCTTGTGGGGCTTTCCTTCTTAGGGAATAAGAACGGTCAGTGGTAAGAGGGGCAGAGGCAGAAGGGAAAGGGCCCGAGGCCACTGAGCCCTAGGGAGCTCCAGCGTGTAATGGTTGGGGAGAGAAGGAGAAGCCAGGAGAGGAGGCTGAGAAGAAGGACCTGAGAGGTGGGAAGAAGTGAAAGGGGGTGGCAGGAGGCACTGAGGGGAGATGAGGCCCTGCAGGGGTCTGCCAGGAGCCTGCCCAGCCACCAGGAAAGCTGAGGGAGGGAAATGCGGGGAGCAGGCCCCTGGCCACTTCATCCCACACTGCCTGCCAGGGCCCTAGCTCGAGGGCTGAGGGTGGATTTGAGGGCACGAGGCAAAAGACTGAGCTGCAAGAGGGGGCAGGCCTGCCTGGCCAGAAGGACCAACAGCAGGACCATAAAGTTTCTGCCCATCGGGAGGAAGGGGCTTCCGATGGTCCAGACCACCAAAAGGTATCCCCGTGGTGGTGGAAGTCTGTCACTGCCCTCGTGCTTTTCTGAGGTCGTATAGAGCAGGGTTTTTCAAGCTCAGCGCCGTTGGCATTGGGGGCTGTCCTGCTGTGGGATCTGGGGCAGCACCCCCCGCCCCTACCCACTCATGTCCGCAGCACCCCCGCCCTCCCAGCTGGGACAATCAGAAATGTTTCCAGACATTGCCAGGTGCCCCCTGGGTAACAAAATCATCCTGGGTGAGAACCACAGTTACAGAGGGACAGATTGGATTCTTATCCTGATTGGCCAGAAGAAGATTTGCATAGCTTTTCTTCGCATCGAGTTGGACAGTCAGTGGGATTGAAGTGGAGATTAGAAGTGGTACAGGAGACCCCCCACCAGGAAAGCGATGGTCTAGCCCCACAGGAGTGACAGTTTACTTTATATGGTTTTCCAAATTACAGACGTGTCAGTTCTCTTGATGAGCCCTCCTTGCCTGGAAGCCTTTCAAGAACCAGCAGAGAGAGAGGCCTTTGAAGAAGGCAATTGTAACTAGCCTCCCCCTGGAGAACTGGACTGTAATGGGTTTTTCCATCCTCTACCAGCCTCACACACTCCATCAGGGGCTCAGAGAGAAGGAGCTCAGAGCAGTAAGCAGCATCCCCAGACGGCACCAGGCAGAAGTGTGGACACCGTGGGCACACGTGCGTGTTCTCCCCACCCGCTCGGGAGCCCTAGGCTCTGAGAAGCTGGAGACCTGGTGGCTAACACCATGTTCCACGTACAGCCGCTAGGGTAGTGAGGCCTCACTTGCTTTGTCTAGTGTCTCCCTAGCAGCCTGGGCTGATGGGAATCCTCATTTTGTAGAAGGGAACTGAGGAAGCCACATGCCTGCCAGCCTTGGTGGGAGCCACGCTGCAGACCTTTGTTCTCCGCTAATTCTGCACCCGCCACTTTATCCCTTCTGTGAGAGAGTGCAGGGCCAGGTACCTTGAGGGGCCCTGTACAGCCTGTGGGCTGGGACCACCTAGAGCCCAGCTCCTTAGAGGGTCCTCTGGGCCTGTGGGCTCTCCTTCCTCATCCTCCTGAGAGCTTAGTATGTCCAGCCTGGCTGTCTGTTCCGGGGCTCACATCCCTCGTGGACCCCACCAGGGCTTCACTGGGCACCGAGCCTGGCCCCAGGCCGTGCCTCACTGCTACACCACACAGCCTGAGGTCTTCTAGCCCTTGGCACTAGCACGGGAACCCAGTGGGCTGGGATGGAGGGATCCTTATGGCTGGGCCCCTCACACTTATCCCTCCCAGTCCTTTGCTTCGTTTGTCCAGCCTGCTGTCCCCCCAGAAGCAGCACCAGCACCTGCTTCCTCTGGGTAGTGCCAGCTCTCTGGACCTGCTGCCTGCTAAGCCTGCCGGCCAGGCCACCACTGACCAGCCCGGGCCACAGTCCCAGCCCCCCAGCCTAGGTTCTCAGGGTGCACACGGCACGCATCAGACATGGAAGAGGCCTTGAAGACATGTGCTGTCCTCCTCCTTCCTGTGATCAGACAGGGAGTGAGAGCCTTCAGCGAAGGTTGCTGGGGACCAGCTGTCGGGAGCGTCAGCCTGCCTGTCTACTTCTCGTTTCATTTCCTTATTTTTTGCTGACGGCTTTAAAGAGGAGCATAATGATGGTCCATGCAGACTGCTGAGATGAAGCCACAGGCCTGATAAGAAACACACAATGATTTAACCCTTTCCTTCAGGTGTTAGGCAAAGAGAGAGAGGAAGAGTCTCTTCTGACGGACAAGTTGAAAGCCATTGTTTGTGCAGTAGCACATTTAGCTCAGGGAGCAGGAGTGCTTGCTGTCCGTAGGACAGAAGCACCCAGAGCTGTTGAAGACAGACATCTGGTGGGCATCTTGTTGTTGAGGAAGATGCGTGATTTCCCTCGGGACCCTGGAGTGTTTCCTCTCCCCATCCCCCCCCCCCCCGGTTTTGCCAGGCTGTATCTGCCTGTGGGGGTGGGGGTGGGCCCCTGAACTCCCGCCGGGCCCCTGAGCAAGTTGGACATCCTCTGTGTCCATGTGGCCTCGTTATCTGGTGGACATAACATTTTAGACACGTGTTGAACTTGGGGGAGCCAGTGGCTCCAAAGCCTCATCTCAGCTAGACTCGCTGAGACCTGCTCTGGGCCCAGGCCCTTCTCGTAGCTGCAGGAGTTGAAGGGAGGGAAGAGGGCACGTGGGGTGAGGGTGCCAGAGGGTTCTGGGCATCCCCCAGCCCTGCCCACACCTGTCCCCCATCCCTGGACTTCACAGAAATGGGGCAGATGGGCCTCCCACAGGTCCTCGGGAGTCAGGTAGAGACTGGAACTTCTGGAGTCAAAGAGACTTGGGTTCGAATCCCAGTTCCTCCAGTCTGGGGCTGTGTGACCTATTTCTACAGTGCCTGCCTTGCCGTTTTGCGGAGAGGGTGACACAAGACCATGCGTGCTACGCCTCTCAGCACAACCTGATAAACGGGGGCTCTTGTTCCTCCTCATGTCACAGCCTCCACCTCCCATGGTGGTCTGGGAGAACGGGAAATCAGACCCCAGAGAGGGTGAAATAATGGAACCTTCTGTGCCGAGAGCTGGCCCTGGCACGCCAGGCCTAGGGCCCCGGCACCACTAGCACCCACCAGCAGCCCAGCCCCGGTCCCATTAAAACAACTCTGCCCCAAGTAGGTGTTCGTGTACATTTCCCTCCTCCAGCCCCTTCCCACCCCCCCAAGCCGCCGCAGCAGAACAAGCGCAGGGCTTGTTTTCCCATGAACCGCGCCACTTATACTCAGTAGAAAAGGAGAGGAGGGAGAAAACGCAGCCCCTTTGATACACTGTGATATGAACTGCAGCAGAATCCAACAGCTGTGATCTTTACAAGGCCTGCTTCTGTGCTGGGAAGTGAGCGAGTCTCAGGACGCTCCACTCTGCCGGCCAAGATGGCCCTCTGGCCAGCCGTCCTTTGGCTTAACCAACTGTGCTTCCCCCCTCCTCTTCCTCCCTGCCGCCTCGCAGAGAGGACCTGCCAGAGAATGCTTGCTTTTTAACAAGTGCCTGCTGGGAACTCAAAGGCTCCAACCCCAACCAGCCCAGCTGATGGTGGATGAGGTCCTGAGCACCCTTCCTGGGGAGACGGGTGCCCCTAAGATGAGACATTTGAAGGGGATGGACCAGGGGCCCAAGTGGGAGGCAGGAAGCGGTCATGAGTCTTCTAACATGAGACCCTAACCCAGAGAAGCCCTGAGATAAGGCTTCTAGTTCATTCTGGCCTTCCTCTCACCTCTCCAGTTCAGCAAGCACAGTCCCCAAGATGTACCCCAGCTAATCCTGCCCTTGCCCTACCCTCCCTCCTCCAGGTTCGCATAAGAGCCCTGTGTTTGTGGGCAGGGGCAGGGGGAACATTGGCCGCTGAGGTGGGTGGTGGGAACCCAGGGCCTAGGAAGCCACTGGAGACTGGACTTGTTTTTAATTGCATCAGGGAAGGGCCTCAAGAGAAGAAGCTTTGTTTCATGCTGTAATTGGGAAATTCCACTTTGCTGTCCTCGTGTGGTCCACCAGTGAGACGGGCCCTGGGCTGGAGCCACATCACCAATGTGGCTGGGGCAGCCCACACGGGCTCACCCTCCCCACCCAGCTCACCTTCTCACTCTCTGTGTCCTCCCAAGCCTTCCCAGCCTCTGGAGCTCTTTGGCATCGGGCAACCCCCTTAACCATCTTCCTACGCGCCACTTGACGTGCCAGGGGGCATTGGCCAGGCCCTCCAGAGCCCATTGTGCCGATGCTAATGAAAGAAGAATCTGGGTAAAGTGGCAAGCCCCAGATCCCTGGTTCACATGGCATGTTAGGAAAGCACACTTTGCCTCTGGCCCCTAGCCCATGGGAGAGCGCTTCTGTGAGGCCCGCTAGCTTTCTTCCACTCTCCCCTTTAATGGAATGCACTCCTTTGCTCCAAATAAAAAGAAATCACCTTGACAAACCTGTGCCAACCTAAGTCTGTCTGCTGGAAGGGACCCTGATGCACCTACCCAGAATGCGGGTGGAATCTGATCTTTTATTAGTTTGAAGCCATATTGATTAGGTCCCCAGCCGAGAGGAAGGAGGCAGGACGTTGAACAGGGCTGGAAGAATTCTTCCAAGGAATTTCTTCCCTCTCAGAGCTTCTTTTCTTGCTGACCTTAAGTAAGTCTGCCCAGCTCCTGTGTAAATCTTCCAGAGGTTTCCACAGTCATTCTTCCCTAGAGACCAGGGGGCTGGGGCGCTTTTGTTGAGACAGAGGATAGCGAAGGGAGTGTGTGGCAGAAGCTGTATTGCACAACCAGCTCTTGGCTTTGATCTAACTGCAGACAGCTGAGAGAACGTGACTGGCAGGGAAGCACAATCTGACATGCCAGAGTTGGAGAGGAAAAAAGTCTGCCCTCAGAGGCAAAATCCAAAGATGTCTTTGGAAAGGGCAAAATTCAGG
Source organism: Acinonyx jubatus (assembly GCF_027475565.1). NCBI lineage: Eukaryota > Metazoa > Chordata > Mammalia > Carnivora > Felidae > Acinonyx > Acinonyx jubatus. The sequence goes on along the minus strand of NC_069396.1, from coordinate 13,313,614 downwards.
CAGTCCAGAGAGCCCAACCTGGTCTATTTCCACTGTCTCCTAACCCGTGGAAAGTGCTGCATCCCAGCACCTCACAGAACCATGTGTGACCCGGGGCTGCCCTGGAGGGCTGGGGACCTGGAGGCCGGCCAGTGGCTTTGCTCTGCCTCCTCCAGGCAGTCTCCACACTGTTCCTGTCAGGCCCACTGTCACACACACTGGTACTCCCTGTAAGAAGTATGTATTTTCTTCTGGAAAATGGAAACCACATGTGGTGGGCCTCGTTAGGCCAGGCTGGGATTAATTAGGTCCTACTGGGAGTGGTGGGGGAGGAGAGGAAGTGCTGGCCAGAGGGAGCCCTGCTCAGTGTGAGCTGAGGCCTAGGGAGCTTCACAGGAAGTGTCTCCATGTTTCAAGGGTCCACTTGCTTTAGCAGAGCTTGTGGGAAGTTAGAGGTGCACTTGGCAGGGGGAGGCCATGTGACCCGAGCAGCCCTCCTCCCACGGAGCCAGCCATTCACCTTGCATCTGGAAGCACCCGTAAAGGGGTTGAGGACTCAGGAACAGACTAGTGGGAAAGCTCGTTCTGTGCCCATCACGCGGCAATACCTTGGACTCCTCATTGTGTGGGTGCTGGCACTTGCTGGGCTCTTCCCAGCCTCAGATTAAAAGCACTTTCTTGGGGCACCTGGGTGGCTCAGTCAGTTGAGCATTCAACTCTTTTGTTTGTTTGTTTGTTTGTATTTCTTTTTGAGAAAGAAAGAATGAGCGCAGGGCAGGGGCAGAGAGAGGGAGACACAGAATCTGAAGCAGGCTCCAGGCTCTGAGCTGTCAGCACAGAGACCGACGCAGGGCTTGAACTCAAACCATGAGATCATGATCTGAGTTGAAGTCAGACACTTAACTGACTGAGCCACCCAGGCACCCAAGCACGCGACTCTTGATTTCAGCTCAGGTCATGATCCCAGGATTGTGGGATCAAGCGCCATGTCGGGCTCTGCGTTGAGCATCAAACTTGCTTAAGATTTTCTCTCTCACTCTCCCTCCCCCTCAAATAAAAATTTTAATTAAAATTAAAAACCACCTTCTTGCAGTCTACACACCTGAGAAGCACCAGGTTCCCAGTCCATGGCTCAGGCAGCCAGCCGGGCTGGGGGGTGACTGTCAAGAACTGTTGTCAGTGGCTGAGAACTTGATAATGAATTTCCTTCTGAAGCTTGAGAGGTTGTTTCCGAATGGAATCAGCAGTACTCTCTGGATCTGTTTATACTTTACCTAAGGATGCCAGGAAAGTAACAAAGTTTTGACCTTGGTAAGTCAGACAGCTTAGTTAATTAGCAAGTAGCTGATGGGTACGATAATGTCACATCTTAAAATAGTGGCAGCAATTGGCCCCTAGGAGTCCTTTCCATCCTCCTGCCTCCTTCCACCAGGGCTGCATCTGAGCCAGGACAGACAAAGGGGTGTCCTTGGTTTTGAAAGCGCTTCTGAACTCTTTCTAGAGCAGCAGTTCTTGAGTGTGTCCTGTTCATTCTTTGTAGAATGCTTCTCAGGAAGCTCTTTCCTTTATCCTGGTATCATTTCAGCTCGGGTTTCCTCCGGGGTCTCTGTGTGGGTCCTCCCCTCTCTCCCCACAAGCGGTTTCCTTCAGCAGGTAGCCATGAAGAACACACACACACACCCTGTCCCTCCGTTCATTAAAATACACGGAAGGTTTCTCTCGTGGGCAGTTTGTGAAAGGCCACCCAGACTAGCTGCACTTCCACATGGAAGGAGAGTTCCTGTCTCTTAGCACGTTCAGTGGTTCCACCTCGGGAGACCCTGGCCTGGAGAAACTTGGCGCTAAATTCAGCCTCAGAAGGTGAGCACAAGCCCATGTGAAGTACATACAGTCCACAGGGACGTATGCTTTGTAACCCAGGCTGTCATAGCCACTAAAGAGGTTCTTAGGATCTGAAGTGGATAATGGCACTTCCTTTAAAAGTTTGCAGCTTCGGGGCGCCTGGGTGGCTCAGTCTGTTGAGCATCCGACTTGAGCTTGATTTCAGCTCAGCTCACGATCCCAGGGTCATGGGATTGAGCCCTACATCGGGCTCCACGTTGAACATGGAGCTTGCTTGAGATCTCTCCCTCTCTCCCACTGCCCCTCTCCCCACTTGCATGTGCTCGCCCTCTCGCTCTCTCTCTCTCAAATAAAAAATTTTTTTAAAAGTTTGCAGCTTCAACTCCCAGGAACACCCTCACCCCAAGTCCTGGGACATGCACCGTGGGGCTGCTGTATAGCCGTTCAGAGACCCCAGAGCTGAGTGTCTTGGCTGTCTTCCAGGTTGGGTGGTGGAGGCCATTTGGGAAAACTGCCCAGTTTCCAGTCTCGACTCTGCTTTTCCTCAGCCCTCAGTGGAATGAAGCTGTGCTCTCTCATGACGTCTCCCTTTCCCCCAGGGTTGTCAACCCACAGAAAATCCCCCACCAGGACCCCTCCTGATGTGGCCTCTGCATCCTCTGCCAGGGCTCTCATCTGGCTAGCTGGCATCTCCCATGTAGAAGTGAAACGCCAAGTAAATCTGCATGTCCTTTCCTGTCTTCCTTCTGGGCCCCAGCCCTCCAGACTCCTGCTCGTCCATTATCCTGGCCTACTTCCGGTCTATATTTAGATGACATAATCTCATTGGAACTGCCTGGCACTTGGACAGTGAGTGTCTTTCTGGGTCTAAATCTCCGTTTTGACTTGCTCAAGAGGATGTGTCTCACCCCCTCCTTCCTCCAAGATTACTTGTTCTACCTTCTGGTTCATCACAGCTGCTTGCATCGTCCCCAGGCCTCTCTCTCTCAAACTCAGCTGGGATGGATTTCAGGTGCACTCCAGAGTCTTTTCTCCAGGCCCCTGCTGAGCGTCCCGTAATGTTTTGAGCCATGCCCCTCTGTCCCCTCAGAAACGTCTTCCCGGTGTGCTCAGTTTTGCATCTTTCTCCACTTCCTTAGAAAGGGCACCACGTGCCCCAGCTCTGGTTCTCACACAGGACAGGCTTCCTGAACTTGGGGACATCTGAACCTCCTTGTTTGGCTCCCCCAAAGAGCTGCTGCCTTGGCCTGTAATGGCACTCCTGCGTCCATTTCACCCTCAGCCTTGTCATCAGTAAACTCACGCCACAGATGGGCACAGCTATCTGCAGGTCCAGTCCCTTCCTCGTGAAGGAAGAACAACCGTTCACGTGGCTTCAGAGGAGAACATGTCTCGGAAACTGCTCTGTCGCCAGGAGTTCTGTCTTCTGCTTTTTCTACTTGTTTTGCCATCTCTTTGGCAAAACCCTCTTCCTTTTTTTTTTTTTTTTTTTTTTTTTTTGTAGTTTTTATAAAGTTTATTTAGCTTTGAGAGAGAGCTTGTGCGCATGGGGTAGAGAGAGAGGGAGACAGAAAATCCCAAGCAGCACACTGCCAGCACAGAGCCCCACACAGGGCTTGACCTCAAAAACTGTGAGATCATGACCTGAACCACAATCAAGAGTGGGGTGCCCAATCGACTGAGCCACCCAGGTGCCCCCTGTGATGCCTTGTTTAATGTAAATTTTTCATTGTAGAACAACATACTGTCTCAAAGTGCACAAATTACAGGTGTACTACCACTCAGTTAATTTTTGCTGATTGTCTACACCCATGTAATGAGAACTCAGGTCAAGAAGTAGTACCTTTCTGGCACCCAGAGGTCCCTTTCGTGTCTCCTCTCGGTTACGACCCCTCTCCCTCTCCCCAGAGTAGCCGCTGTCCTGACTTCTCACACCATAGGGTCGTTTTACCTGGTTTTGAACTTGATAGAGGTGGAACCACACAACTTGTACTCTTACGAAGGGTGGCTTCTTCTGACCCACTTTGTGTTTGTGACATTCTTCTGTGTTAGATGTGCAGTAGTTCGCATTTCTGGAGAGTATGCCACGACTCATTTACCCATTCTGCTACTGATGGGCACTTGGGTTATTTTCAGTCTGGTGGTGTTACGTGAACATATGGGTACATTTCTCGTAGTTAGATACATACCTAAGAACTGCTGGTTCAGAGCCCATACACGTTTAAGCTTTAATAGATGTTTCTGAGGTGGCCGCATCAGTTACCGCTCAGCCATGTATGAGAGCCTGGGTGGCCTGCCTCCTCACCGACACTTGGTCTGGTCGGTCTTCGGTCTTCGCTGTTAGCCATTCTGGTAGGTGTGCGGTGGCCTCACCTGCGGTTTTAATCTGCATTTCCCTGAAGACTAGTGAAGAACTTCTCATCACTAACTGGTCTTTTGGGTTTCCCCTTTTGCAATGAGCCTGTTCAAGTCCTTTCCCCATTGGGTTTTTGGTGCTTTTCTTATTGATTTGTAAAAGTTCTTTATATATTCTGGAGTCAAGTCTTTCTCAGTGTATACACTACAGTTGTCTTCCCCTGCTCCGTGGCATGCCTTTTGTTCTTTGAATAGTGTTTCATGAAAAATACAAGTTTTTTAATGTCGTTCAGGGGATCAGTTTTTCTTCATAGTTGGCATCTTTTTTGTTTTGTGGTGCTTTTTTAGGGGATTAGGAGCTCATAAAAACTAACCATGAAGCTGCCTGTTTCTGCTTGATGTTTGTTAAGCATTTCCAGTGAGCTGGAATAAAAGCCACCTAAAACCCAAGGTGTCATTTCTTAGCTCCGGACAGGGTCTTGGAGCCCACCTAGTCCAGCCTGCTTGTGTTTTGTCAAAACAAAGATTCCTGACCACCCTCCCTCCTGCCACCCAGCTGGATCCCAGGGGTTTCTGGCACAGCCAGGCCAGCTGCAGCCCGGAGTCAGGAAGCACTCACCTAGCTCAGCGCCCTGAGGGGCAGGAGGCAGGAACCCAGGTCACAGGCACCAAAACGAGCAAGGGTGTGTGTGACCAGACAGAGGCGGAGGGCAGCAAGGTCCAGGAACTCGGCGTTTCCCTGTGGTGCTGTCTCTCGTCTCGGCCTTGTAGTCTTGGTCTCTTCAAGTGGTAGAGTCGTGGCCAGCACGTCCCTGCCGGTTATGCTTAGGGGAGGGAGTTCGCATGGGCTCACGCAGGGGCAGGAGCCCACCCTGCTGGGGCAGCGGTGGCAGGCACTGAGAGAGGGAAGGATTCGCTGCCCAGTGGCAACCACAGGGGCCAGCCACGTGTCTGCTCTCCTGAGCAGTTTTCTTACGTGGAAAATGAAGACGCAGATCATCGTCATCTGCTAATCCTCGGGAGGATTTAATGACGTACCAAGAAAGTGTCTAGAAGAGCGTCTAGGCCCCCAGTAGCTGTGCGGTAAGTGCCAGCAGCACCTGTGACGGTGACTGTGAGCAGTAGCATCTGCCCTCTCTCGGCGCGGTCAAGACACAAAACCCAAGACGTGAGTGGGGCGGTGGTCGCAGAGCCAGGCCTCGCACCCGTTCGCCCCCTTTCCAGCCCCTGGCTCCCTCTGATCCAGCATACTGCCACTCCGTCCGTGTTCTGAGGTTGACCGTCACTTTCTCCTGTTTTCCAAGGAAGAGTAAGAGAGACAGCCGTTGAACAAACAAACACTGCACCCCAGACGTCCTCTCTTCCTCTGTCCCTGACCTGGACCGTGCCCCGTTCAGAGCTGCCCGGTCAGGACTTGACCTCGTGTGACAGAAAACCAGCTCTCGCTCTATATTGAAAAACAGGAAGGTAGCAGTGTGCATTCAGGGACAAGGATTGGTTCATGTGTGACAAGAGCCCTCCCCGTCCTCAAGACTCATACCTTCTCACCTCCGTAGCTGGCTCTTCTTCCTCCTCTTTCAACCCATCCTGGGCAGGCCATCCAGCCTGTGGCAAGATGGCCACCAGCAGCTCTCGACTTACTCCTGTCCCTCGGTGCCCCAGCCTTTAGCCACAGACCTAGGCTTGAGTCTCAAGGACCTGTCACTGTGGACAGAGAAGGCCTGTGCCCTGATTGTCCAGGACAGGATCGTGTGCCCACCCTCGGACTCAGGAGGAAGAGCAGTTGTTCATGGGAACCAGACCCCCAGACTGTGGATGAGGGAGGTGGACTCAACCGGTGTCCACCCTGTGGTCTAGGTCTAAATGTTGCCTGAAGGAGGATATGAAGCAGGGCCCGCCGTGAGGGGTGGCGCTGTGTAGTGACCAGCGACCCTCCCAGAGTCCACCACGGGGGCAGGTGGAGAATGGAATTCAGCCTCCAGCTGATCCCTCCTCTGTGGCTTCCTTCCTTTTGCAACACTGCACCTAGAGGCTGTGTGCTGTGTTGCTGGGTGTGGACTTGGTGGTTAGACACAGGGTCGCTTAGAGCGTCTCCCAGAATGATAGCTCCGGGCTGTGATTGAAGAGAGACGAGGAGAGTCTCGGTCTGGATTTTAGACTCAATTCGGAGTGGCCAGAAGAGACCTTCAGGGTCAGCTGAATTCTTTCACACATGAGGAAGCTGAGGCTCTGATTTTTCCAGTAACTATTTACCACGTGCTGCCTTTGTGGCACAGCCTGGGCTGGGCAGACCCAAGCCCATCCACCACAGTCTGCAGACAGGGACTCAGGTGGAACAGAAGCATCGCAGGGGGGAAAGCGGGCTAGCCAGGTGGGGGCAGGCGTCAAAGATTCACTCTCCACCAGGTCCTTTCTGTGACTGTTCCTGGAGCACCTGCCGTGTGCCGGGCTCCATGCCAGCCCTGTGCACACGCGAGACTGAGAGCCCGTTCCTCCCTTCGCCAAGGGGGCAGTCTAGTGACACGGGCAGACAGGTGACGAGTGACCAAGAAATGCGTGCCCTGGTGTTGAGATTCAAGCTCTGGAAGAAACAGCGAGGTTGTGGGGGCTGGTCCTCAGGTTCAGGCTTGTGTTGAGGGGGGTACCCCACAGCTTCTGCGGAGCCAGGAAGCTGTGACCTGGATCCGATATTTTCTCGGAGCATAAAAGTGCCCTAGTTTTCCCTCTCCTCAGGCTCCGCTGAAGCTACGCCAAGAACTGGCTTTTAAAGGCTGCCTGAAATGTGGTTTGCAGCCAAAAATCTATAGAGCCGGTGCATTTGTGACCTTGTTGAAAATGCTTACCGAGGAAAATCAGGAGGGTAGGATTTGGGAATTTTTTTTTTCCTTTTTAAAATTAAAAAAAAAGAAAATCCATTTGGCCCTCCTCATCCTATCCCTTTCTCTCTTGGCACATGTTCTCCCCAGAATGCCCGAGTCCTCCAGCCGCACAGGGCTCATCCTTTCCATTTGTCCATACCTCCCCCACCTCCAATCCCTCTCCATCCCCCCACCCCCCATGCTTCAGGAATGAAAAATATCAAGTGGGTTAAAATAAGGAGCCTGGGTATAGCCCTGGAAATTAGGCCACAGCTGTCAGGCCAGGCAAGAGTCCTCTCTCTGAGAATGGAACTGCCTGGAGCAAGCGCCCGGCCCCTCCCCTGTGAGGTTGGATAAGAGTCTCTTCCCCAGCTGAGGCCCCCCCCCTCCCCAGGGGGTGGCCAGGAAATGCCATTTGTCATTGAGCGGACCAGTCTTAGTGCCCACTGGCGGGGACACCACAGTGGGCAGAACTAGTCCCTGTCCTCCCAGGGATAGTCACAAACACAAGCAGCGACGGTGGTCTGTGGGAACAGCTGGGGTGGGGGTGGTGCCCAGCCCCAATGGAGGAGTCTGGGAAAGCTTCTGGAAAGAGGTGCTGTCTAACTGAGCCGTGGAAGATAAGTGAGGACTAGCTGGGGGTGGGGGTGGGGAGGAGAAGGTGTTTCTGATGTAGCAAGCAGTCTGCTCAGAAGTGCAGTGGCCAGTGCCCTGACATCCCAGGGAGTGTGTGGCTGTGACCAGGCCCCTGGCTGCCTCACGAGCAGGCCTGGGGTACCCACTGAGCCACTGAAGGGCCTGAGCAGGTTCAGAAAATTCTCTCCACCTGCTATGAGTGTGCACAAGACCCTGAGAGGAGAAACCACTGATACGGAGCCACCCCTAGTCTTTGGGATGGCACTGAAGGTGGCTGGCCTCCAGAGCCCAGTGCCCTTCCAGTGAATGGAAGGGAAGTGGGGCCCAGGGCTCACAGGATGCAGGAGGATAGTGATGAATGTGCTATAGTGGTGACCTTATGGTCTCTCCCTGACCATTAGCCTCATAAAACACCAAAGGCTAGTTAAGGAGTGGCTCAGGAAGCTTGCTTGACAAGGGATCTGGCTGCTCCATCATTCTAGAAGACTCGGTGCTGCCAGGACCAGCAGTTTGAGCAGATAATCTGGACTAAACTTAAAACTTTGCCGGCACCCCAGACATCCCTGCCCCAACTTGTTTGACTCTTCAGGAGACACTACCTTCAGCCAGTTAATTCCAGGCGCCTGTGAATTGAGCCAACTTGCTTTGTCCGGTTATGTCTCTGGAGGAGAGTTAGCTCTTTCCTTCCTCCCACGTGAGCTGAGCCCCTCCTTTGAGCCGTTTCCTGAAGGAGACCCCCTGCCCACCTCTGTCAGTAGCCCCTGGCCCAAACAGTTGGCCGGTTCCTAGCATTACCTCACTTCCTTCCTGCCCTTGAAGCCTGAGCAGCCACCTGAGTCCAATTCTTTCTGCTTCTCCTAGCCCCCCAGTAGCATGTAATTGGTTTCTTAGATCTTCAGCTGTGCACCCCTTCTGTGAGTATTTCCCGGTCCCTTGACCCTCCGCAGGAAAACCCATGATCTTACTGCCATGGGGACCCCGAGGTGAGGGGCCGTGAAGAACTGGCTGCTCCGTTATTTCCCCGTCCCTGCTGTCCCCCCTGCTGTCCCTCTGCTCCCTCTCGTGCCAGTAGTGCCTGAGATAGCAGTGGTGCGTGCTGCCACTTTCTGCCCCCGGACCCCCACTGCAGCCCAAGGTCACACTTTCCCCAGGATGGGGCTCTGGGACTGGTGTGACTGAGCAGCTGCCCGGTGAGATCTGCCCCCGGCTTGGCTTCTGTGATGAGTGTCTGTAATTACGGTTCTCAGAAGGTCGCAGCTTCCATTGCATTTCTGCGGTGTTTGGAGAAAATGTCAAGCCTCTCCACATGTTCCGTCTTCCCAAGCCAGCACAATGGCAGGGCAGAAGGGGAGGGGGGAGGCCCAGAGGAAGGAGGGCAAGACGGACAGACCCCGGCAAGGGCCCACGGCGCAGTCCCACAGCCGTGCCACTCCCCAAGGGCCGCGAGCCCTGCCAGGGAGGACACCTCCCTGAGAGGTCACCATCTGAGTCCTCCTGCTGCGACAGCCCCCCTGCTACTCCCAGTCCACCCTCGCCCTCAGCCTTGACTTGGTTCTGCCCGACTGCTCAGAAGGGGTATCTGGAAGGGCAGCCCCAGACCTTCTGTCCTTCTTCTGGAAGAGGTGGTTGTGTGAGGCCATAGCGACGCTGTCAGCAACAGCCCAGAGGGTGGCCTTGCTGTCCACAGCTGTGGGCCCGTGTGGACTCAGGTCTCACCCTGTGCGGCTGCTCGCACCCACCACACCGGGCGCTGTGGGTGTGGGGCAGCCCTCCTGCTCTGATTGAAGGCAGGGGCTTCATCTCCATTGAGAAGACTTTCCTCTTCTCGTGATTCTCTTTCAGGAGAAGGCCTCCCCGTAGTAGGCACTCCTGCCTCAGAGCGGAGCCTGGCCGGTTCTCCTGCTCGTATTATGCTAATCACTCCTTGCAAACAGGCAGACTTTGTAGGAGGTTTGCCTGGTTTCAGATGAAACCTACGCCTTTGAAGCAAAGCGCCACAGTAGCTAAAAATACCATCTCCCCGGCTGTTGATCCTCTCATTTGTAAAATGCATGTTTCCATTGTTAAATCTGCAAATCTGCAGCAGCCCCCACCCGGGAGAGAGACTCTGCCGTCTCCGCTGGAGGCCTGGGGCGTGAACACCCTCTGAGGAGGCGCCCCTTCCTGGCACCCTTCTCCTTTGCCCCTGAGACTGTCCATGATGGAGTCCAGACGATTCCCAAACGTATGGGATTCTAATGTCTTTTTTTTAATTTTTTTTATTTTTTTGTTTTTAATGTTTATTTATTTTTGAGACAGAAACAGAGCATGAACGGGGAAGGGTCAGAGAGAGAGGGAGACACAGAATCCAAAGCAGGCTCCAGGCTCTGAGCTGTCAGCACAGGGCCCGACGCGGGGCCCGAACCCATGGGCCATGAGATCATGACCTGAGCCAAAGTCAGACGCCCAACCGACTGAGCTGCCCAGGCGCCCCTAGGATTCTAATGTCTTTATCTATCATTTAAAAAAAAAAAAAAAAAAAAATCTAAGCCATACAAGATAAAAACCAAAACGGTGCAGAAGATACAGCATAAAATGTAAAAGACCCTCCACCACGTCCTCCTCCTCCTCCAGGAGTAGACTCTGTTTTAGTTTCAAGGATTTACTTCCAAAACTTTGTCTTTGCGTTTGTAAATACACAGCTCGGCTAAGTTTGGTTTTAGTCGTGGTCATGGCTTTCCAGCAGTGGATTCGGGACTCAGGATCGCCCTGCAGCCTGCCTCGTTTTCACTCACGCAGGCATCATTCAGCAGAACGCACCTCCCTCAGGACCCTGAGCTCGCTTGCTCACTGCACTCTAAGCTCTAAGCCAAAGCAGAGTGGCTTGAGGTCACCCTCCCTTATTAAGGTCACCACGCCGCCGTGTTCAACTCCATCGTATAGTTCCCCGTGTGAGGTGGCCCGGTCTCTGCTCCATGGCAGTGGCGGGTGCCAGGGGAGGGCAGGATGGCTGTTCCCTAGCAGGCCCCTTGCCTGGCCCAGCTCTGCCGAGGGGAACCTGGTCTGTGGTCGGGCCCTGGGACTCCAGATGCCTGCAGACACTTTCCCCAGAGGGACTTCCACGGACCACTCCCACCAGGGACCCTTTCTTGCTTTTGTGCATTTAATCTGGCGCAGATTTCCTGGACTGGAAAGGAACATTGGGATGAAAAGCCCATTTCATGCATCTTAAAACTCCCTGAAAATGACTGATCACGAGAGGAATTTTTTCAGCCTCCTGGCAGGGGGTGGAGGAGCGTACGAATAAGAGACACCCCCCCACTTGATCTGGCCACAAAGAACTGAAGGAGTCTGTCCTTGCCGCCTTTATCCGGTCACTTCTGCTGTGGCCCTTCCTTCCTCCCAGCCCTTTCACTCTGATCTTTTTACCATTTTCCAAGAGACCCAGCAGTCAGGCTGCTGTGATATTTGCTCTTTGTTACCAGCAGTGGGTATTAATGTTTCACTTCCCGTTCTGTTTCTGACGTTTATCTCCGTGCCCTTTAAGTGAGTACTTGTAAAGAGCTACAGAGAGCAATCTCACTTTATAATATTTCATAAAATCCCCAAGACTAAAGATTTGAAGGCCAGAAAGGCACGTTTGGCATATGCCCAATGCAGCGGCTGGTGAGCTGAGTTTCCTCCCCTGGGGCATCCGAGGCTGGAGGGACACACCAGCGCGTGACTGCCAAGGGACTGCAGCCTGAGGCGAGGGTGGCAGCGCAGGTTTGGCCTGACAGTTGCCCTCCTTTTCCTTCCGTTGGACAGAGCACGTTGGGGCTGCGCACAGCTAGCGGGGCCCCTCAGGTGGAGACCAGCAGGGAAATAGCAGAAGGCCAGGCAGAAACTTCAGAAGGCCAGGACTGGGCTCTGGGGAGGTGAGGGTATGTCATGAGAAGGACAGCAGCCGGGGCCTTACACCCAAAGTTCCAAGGCTGAGCATCCTTTCGGGCTGCTAGTAAAATCTCCGCATTTCTCCTGGCCAGTGGCACCACCGAGCTTGTGGCAGTGGCTCTGGGGAAGCCGTTTGGGGGCCGGGGTTCTCAGTTCCGACTGTGAAGCCTGTTAAGAATACAGATCTCTACTCCCTGGGGTGGGCCTGAGCGTGGTCTTAGTATCCCATATGGTCTTCAGGTGACTCCCGATATATAGCCAGGTTGATGGGTCTCTTGGTAGGATGCTGTTCCTTGCTTGGAGGGCCTTTCCAGTTCTGACCGGTAACTATATGACCTTGTGGGTGGGCGAGGACACTGATGGGCCATGGGGTCGTGGCTTCCCCCTGAGAAGTGTGGAGCCCCAGGGCAGAGAAGTGAGGCTACCGCCAGAAAGCAAGATGGCAGCCCCTGGTTGGAGCCATTCAGCCCTTAAAGTTACCACAGGAACGTGAGCTGGAGGTGGGTCACTGTGATTACCCAGCACCCACAACCACAAGGACAGCCAGCCCATTTGGATGAGGAATTTGGGGAGGGAGGTGTTCTGGCCTCAGTGCGGTGACCACGTGAACAGCCGGCTGCTGGGCTCGAGTCGGTTGCAGGGCTTTAAGGTTAGAAGGGCAGAGTTGTAGGGAGGCCTCGATGTGTGGGCTCAGTGCCGGGCAAGGTGGAAGGGAGACCCCGCCATCTGTAAATGTTTGCGGTCATACAAGTAGCAGTGGGGAGTGATCCGTTGGCCTGGAACAGAGGACTAGTTTGGGGATAGTGGGATGAAGTAATGGAAAATGTGGATGGAGCAACTTGCTAACAGGTAATGTTTGGAACAAGGGGAGTCCCCAAGCCATTCCCAAGTATGATGGGACAGTCCTGCCCGGGCTCCTCTGGCTCCTGGCGCTTCCATTACTTGCTTGCCTTATTCCTCAGAAGGTCACACCAGTGGTTTGAAGAGGGAAATGGCGGAGATGTGGGGGACCTTTCCCTCACCTGTCCTAAGACTCTCTGTGTCTCTGCTTGTCTATTCTACCTGGTGAATGTGTCCCAAGCTATCAGGTAAAGGGATGTCTTTGCGCCGGACATTGGAGTCACAAGGAATTAGAGCTCTCCATCAGGCGGAAAGAAGGGCTGGGCCAGGGAGGGGAGGCCTGTGTCCTGTAGGTGACACACGGCATGGGAATGTTTGGCAGAAAAGAACATGAACTCCAGGTCAGGGACTCTGCTCCACTACGGGCCTGGAAGCGTGGCCTTGGACCAGTGCTTGGCTTCACTTGGTTCCTCTGTCGCATGAGCACGTGATCCCTGAGGACCTCCGTGCACCTGGCTGGAAGTTGGCAGGGGCCTGAAGCCCGTTTGCCAGGCTCTCTGCGTGTTGGCCTTAGGGCAGCGTGAGGCCACTTCACAGGCAGGGAGGCTGAGCATGTCCTTGGGAGGAAATCCTGCTTGGGAAGGGTAGGAGCTCAGAGGGCTTCAAAGGGTGAGAAAGTCTCCCTCCGTGGTTCTGTCACAGCCAACCCAGGGGCTCCCAGGCATGTGGGGCTCAGAGATGCTGTTTCCCTGGCAGCATAGGCCTGTGGTCAGAGCACCAGCACTCGTTGTAGTGACATTCCCCCTCCCCCTCAGACCTCAGGCAACAGCCGGCCTGGGACCCACACTCAGGAGCCACGGCTTCTAGCAGAGGTTTCTGGGAAGCTGCTGATGGAGTCACCCCCACCCCTGCCAACCAGATCTGAGCCTGGGTTCTAGTGGCAGAGCTGTGAGTGCAGTTCCTGACTCTGCTCCCACCCACCCGTAGGAGAAAAGCCATCACCCCAGCAGGTCAGAACTAAGTGTGGGCACAGGTCAACACTGTCCTGGCCAGATGTGGCCGGTGTGGTCATTGCCTGCCATCCACAGAGGTAGCCCCAGGTCGAGGGTCTGGTAGAAGCAGCTGGTTGGCAGATAAACTTCCCCAAAGCCACAGGAAGGTTCTGGAGAAATCCAGGCCCCAGGCATCAGAGGGCCCAGTGATATCTGTACCCAAGGTGCCCCCCAAACCATCTGTCGTCCAGAAAACCTGTGCCTCACCACCTGTGGCAGCCGGGCCCTGAGACCTACGGGCTGGGTGTGTGGCCAGGCAGCAGCTAAGCGCATGGGGCTGGGCCACCACACGGGGCCTTGGCAGGGCTCTAATCCGTGCTCCGTATTCATTCTCTGCTGAAATAACACCCGGCCCACGTTAATGGGATTCAGGGTACATGGCATGCCCCGTGTAGAGAAAGCGTTCACAGGCGTGTGCTGTGTGTGGCTGTTACTGGGCAGGAACCTCTGTGACAGGAGAAGGTGGGAGCCGGCCATTCTCGAGGGCTGGGTGTGTGTCAGTGTTTCTTGGAATTGACTGTTGTGGAGACAACAGGATTCCCTTTAGTGACCCTTCCCTTTGTTTTCATTTTTCCACTTGCTCAGGGTTCAAAATCGAAATGCTCCTGAACTGTGAGCTTCCCCCACCGAGGGTTGGAGGCCTGGAGGGGCGGCCTCCAGCTCATACCACCTCCCCCACCTCCCAAAAGCACCAACACAACTCAGCCAGGCCCCCAGGGTCTTCCCTGCTTGTGTTGTGGTGTCCCAAGGACCTCCAGCACAGGATCCCACCCCTGCCATCTGACCTGCTTCCAGCCATATTCTGGGGTATCTCCATGTGGGATAGAAGATGAAGCCTCTTTTCTGGGACACAAACCCAGACCTTGTCTGTAAGTCAGACACCTGCTCATCTGACCTCAGAGGCCCCTTCTCAAAGTGCTTCAGCTAGAACCAGACTCTTCACAGAACCCCCGATGCAGGGCTCAAAGCCCAGCCGGCTCCCTGGGCCCGAGCATGCAGTTCCTCATGCAAACCAGATTCCACAGCCGAAGTAATCCAAGCCACCTCTCTCCTCCTGACAATTAATCTTCTATTCCGGAAGTGTCCGTCCCTGTTGCCCACAGGGGCCCAGCCCTGGGCCAGTCTTCGTACGCTTTCAGGCACATTGTGCCTTGGGAAGCGTAGGTTAAGGAGGAGACATTCAAGTGAGGAAGGAGATTGTGGAGAATTAGCAAGGGTGAGGCAGGAGAGGGGTAAAGGCCCTCTCAGGGGTCCTGGATGGGGACAGCTCAAACAAAGGCCTGAAGGGGTCTAGAGAGTTCTGTATGGATGAACAGTGGGAGATGAGCTTGGCCAGATTGATAAGAGCACAAGGAAAATGGGGCCCAGTCTGTCAGCTGGGCCATGTGTAGGAGATGGCTTCTGTCCTGAAGAATAGGTGGAGCCCCTCACATGGCAGCAAGGGCCACCTGACCACCCAGGCAGTGTAGGAGGCAGGAGTCACCTCTCCTGGTTCTGCCCCACTGTCATCTTGGTCCCTAGAGACAACCCCAAACCTGGAGAGGGGTTGGCTCAGAACAAGGTGGCTTCCAGGAGGCCGTGGTTTTCTTAGCCACTCCCATCCAGATGAGCCTTCCCTGGGGGGTCTCCGGATGAGCCCAGCCAGGTGTCTATGGCCTCCAGGAGCCTGGCCACACTGCTCTTTAATAGAGGAACAGAGAACTGAGTAGAGAAAAGACCCTTTTCTTCCTCTTCCCCATCGTGCTGTGCCCCTCCCTCCATGCCTTTCCACCGGCTCCCAGCAAGACCCAGAAAAACAAGTCCTTGTGCCTCCTCCCATCCCCACCACCACCCCCCCCAAAGAAACTTTTAAACGTATCAGACACATTGACTGCACTAAACACGATGAATTTTTAAGGCATGAGTTGGCAGGGTTACCATGGCTGCCTCTGCCCTGAGGGGCACACTGTTGAGGATTGATTGAAATAAATAAAACAGATTTACAATTTTCATACTTGGGAAGCAGGGAGCTGGAAGGGAAGAGGAGTGTGGGGCGGGGAGAGGTGGGGGCAGTGACGCTCTGGAGCTTTCTGAACTTCAGAGGGGAGGCCACTGCTACCTCCCCACTCTAAGTTACCCTGACCTGAAAGCTGCTTTCCCTTTAAGTTCCTAAAGGATCCCAGCTGTCGGGCAGGGACGGGGACAGGGCGGGAGGGGCCTTTCCAGTGGGAATGGTGGTGATGGCTCCGGGCCCCTGTGTTTTTCTGTGCTTGACATGATGCTCTCCACTTCAGAGCTACAGTTGTGAGACTCTAGGCATCTCCCAGGAAAGCCCATGTCCCCTTGGCCTTAGACCACTGAGGGGATGCGGACCCCAGCTAGCAGCCAGAGTAGAGAAGTGAGGGCCTGTCCCCCCATGCACAGTGTTGGCCTGGTCAGGACACAGGCACTTGGGATGCAGATGAAGGAGGCCCAGCTGGAGGGAGAGGGGAAAACTGAGCAGAAATGGCTCCGCCCTGCTGCCAAGGACACCTGCACAAGAGGCATCTGAACTTGTTCCTCACCCCGGTGGGCCCGGCCCTGAGGCCACCCGGCAGAGGGCCGTGGGACCCACCCCACCGTGAGCTCTCCTCAGAGGCAGCGTCCAGTTTCAGCCTCAGCAAAGGAGCTAGGACAAGGCCTGCCTGCCCAGTCACCTTCCAGGCCCCAGCAGAGTGCGATCCCACAGCTGACCATCCTCTCCCCAGAGAGCCAAGCCGCAGGCCAGGGCCCACCCGGCCTGGTGCGGCTCGAGGCCCAGACCTGTTCGGGCCAGACCTGGGGGCCCCAGGTGGCCCCCTGATGCCATAGCACAGAAGTGGAGGTGAGGCGGGGTGGCGTCCAGTGGGCCGTTGTAGGAGCCACAAGCAGACCTTCCTGTCTGTATCAGGGAAGCCACTTACTGGGCCTGGCCCAGCAGGAGGTGCCCCTGGAATTGACCACATCGCCCGCTTCCCCTGTGGCACTAATGGTTCTTCGGGGTCTGGAGGGTTCATCCCCTTGATCGCACAGGAGATGGGGCGGGGGGGCATTAAAGAGCTGGGACCCACCCTCTCGAGACTAATTCTGAGTTCTGTGTTCATCGCGGGGCAGTTGGCACTGAGAGGCAGGCAGGAGGGCTAACGCAGGAATGGCGCATGAGTAGCAACTGGGGGAGGTCGGGGGCAGGAGGTAGGTTCTCCAGCTCGTCTCTCGACATGGGCGTCTCTTTCCACTCAAGTGTGCTGTTGTCCAGACTCTCCCCACCAGGCCAGCTGTTCTGTGTCCCTGTACTGGCAGCCTTCTCATTCGTTTGGGACAGTCAAAAATGGGAAAGGCCCCCATCTCCCCTTAAACTTCTTTTGACTCTGTCTGGTGCCCTCACCCTGTCCGGTAGCCTTGGGCCGAGTCGCCATCGAGGCAGGCTGTGCCCACCAGCAGCATGACAGCCAACACGGTGGGGTCACCAGGCAAGGGGGGCGCTCCTGGGCCCTCTGGGCTGAGCGCTCACCCCAGGCATCCCCTCCGTGGGTCAGACACATCGTCTGCCTTTGCCTTTTGTCTCTCTTTAAAAAGCCAGGCTTGTGGAAGGAGAGGGGAGGGGAGGGGAGAGGAGGGCAGCAGCCCCCACCACCCCATGAGTGCAGATGAGCTCACTCTGCCTCCCTGGCCGGCCCTCAGCTCTGGGCTCCGTGTCAGAACGATTGGGGGCGGGGGTGTGGGGGGCATCAGCGTGCCCTTACTTGGGGACCGGAGCAGGAGGAGAGCCCCAGGAGGGAGCCAGCGTGCGCGTCTTGCAAATGGGCCAGGACTGATCGGCTGACAGTGAAAGGGGCGACAGCTTCTGGCCGTGACAGTCTTGCTGGTCTTGTTTTCAGAGGGCGCAAGGAAGCGGGGTCATGGGAAGAAGTGTTACATCTTCCCCGAATCTACACGGCAGAGTTCAGATTCCCCAGAGCACAGCATGGCAGGGAGCCAGAGTGCTTCCTCCCCAGGAAGGGTACCCAGGCTGGGGACTCTGCCCTCCAGGACCCCCCCCCCCCCCCCCGCTACGGGCCCCTGTTCCCGCACATGGGCCTGGCCCTGGGAAGAGCCCACTCTCCAGCTACCTCCCTCCTTTGGCCCTGCCATGCGCCTCCCCAGGCCCTGGGGTGCATCTGTCCTCAAGGGAACTGCTCACCCCCCCTTTCCCCTCTCCCACTACCAAAACAGGCCTCCTCAGCGCTGAACCCTGTGCCTCGTGCCCTGCCCAACCCCACTGAATGAACCGTGTGACAGTGGGACCGGCCACTTGGAGAGAGGCATCTGGAGGCAGCAGCAGCCCCCACCTTGCACCCTCAGACAGCAGTGTTCCCCTCTTCTTTCCTGCTTTGCACTTGGCCCCGATGGGGGCAGGGTGGAGCTCAAAGCCACTGGGCAGGTCTTATCCTCCAAATCAAGTCTTGGCCTTGCCCGAGTTGGTGGCCTGAGTAAGTCCCTAGAGGAAAAACAGCATGTGGCCCCTTTCCCGCTCCCAGGACAAGCTGAAGGACGAGTACCAGACTCCCTATTGGCTTAGTGGGGGCTGGCCTCTGCCTGTGCCTTTCTCCCATGAGGTGGGCAGCAGCTGTTGCCTCACGGGCGGGACTTCTGGCCGTTCTGGAGCCACCTGATACCTTCCTCCTCATACCTGCTCTGGCCCACGCATCCCCTCAAGCAGGGACCGTGCGTGGGTGTCAGAGAGGGGGCTGGGGAGAGCATCTGCCACTGTGGCCGGTGTCCATTCAGGGCCAGAGTCTGGTGCACGTGGACACTTGGCCAATGTTAGTGGTTGACAGCAACACAAAGCTCACACCGGTCTGGCAAGTGTTGTGCAGCCATTTCCAGGCCAGCCCTGCACCAGAGTGCCCGCCCCTGGCCCTGCCGTAGGCCTTGTCCTTTTGAAGTCACCCCCAAAAAAGGCACCTCTCTGGGCAAGGCGGCGTCATTTCAATCCACTAGGGAAGGGAAAGTGAGGGTCCCTGTCTTGGATCAGGCCGGAAGCAAGCTGCTCCCCTGAGAGCTCCTGGTATATAACAGAGGGACCAAGAGAACTGTTCCCTCCCCGACACGAACCCAGAAGTAGGGGAACAGCTGCCCAGGCAGGCAGCAGGAGGCTGGAGGAGGGGGAGGCAGAGCCCATGTGCGGGGCTCTGGCTACGTACCCGCAGCCACCTCCAGGCAAACACGTGGGCCCCTGTCCTGAGGTGGGCCTCCAGGCTGCGCCTTCCCGGTCCCAAGTAGATTCCTCCTGCCTCACCTCTCTACCTTGTCCCCAAGCATTCTGCAAGCCATTGTCTCATGATGAATAGCACTTTAATGTGAGTATTAAAAGTACAGGCAAATGTTTAATGTTTGCAAGCTGTGTTCCATTATTGATGCTGTGCTGGAGAGCCAGGCAGGCAGCTCAGGCGGGGCTGGGACTCAACAGAGAGGCGATGGTTCAGCAGCCCTGCGAGGCGACCATCTGCCAGGCCACCACGGGGCGTGGACGGGCACCAAGGAGGCAGAAGAGGAACAGGAGCTCAGGTTCTGGAAGTGGACTTTTCTGGGTCCGGATCCTCCGCTCCTTGTCCCCTGATCAGCTGTGTGCCTGGCAGCGTGGTGCTCTCCGTGTGGAGTGACGGGTGTACCCCCCTGCCCGGTGTGTGAGGACTCCTCGAGATGACACACGAGGACCCTAGGGCTGGGCCTCTGGAATTGGAGGCCACCTTTGCAGGCCATGTCATGGGGTCGAGGTTGAAGTGAAAAGTGGGTGCCCACCCAACCTTCTTACTTAGGAAGAGGAATCAGCATCCTCTTCCTGTTCAGCTATTCAGAACTCTCCAGGGTATGGCCCAGCTGACCTCCCCAGATTCACCTTCCCCTCCCCCAAAGATGCCCAGGACCCATTGAGCCTGCGGCGACTGGAGCTGCTGTTCTTTCACTTTGCCCGTCCCACTGGGGCTCCTGTAACACCCTCAGCACGGTGCCTGGTGTGCGGTTAAGAGCTTCCAGTGAGCTAGCTAATATTTCTTTGTTCCTGCCTTCTGGAGGCATCGTGTCCCAGCAGTCTTGGAATTGTTTTTCTTCTCCCCGATTTGGGGTGACCTTGGGATGGGATGGCAAAGGCTGGATAAGACAAGACAGCCCCTGCCTTTGCATACCTCCCTGTCTCCTGCCCCAGCCACAGTGGTAGGGGGCAGAACAGCCCTTCCTGGGGCAGAGGAGACAACCCCGCTGAAGCAAACATCCAGAGGCTTGAGGCTGGATGGGGTGTGTGCCCCCCACCACTGCACCTCTCTGGGGTGCGTCTTCCCAGCTTCCCTCCCTTCGCCTCTTGTGGTGATTTCATGAGTGAAGCTTGGGGGAGGTTCCTTGGTGCTACGTATTGTTGCCGTGTCCTGACAGCACGGGTTCAGGGGTCTCCGCTGAACTAGCCTCCCACATTCCCTGGGCGGGGCAGCCAGGCCCTGGGTGATAAGGGGGGAAATGTAGCATCTGGGAGGCTGCTCTCTGCAGACAGGCCTGTGCAGGATGAGCAGAGGGAGCGAGCTGGAGTGGTGCACCAGAGTATTGCCGGGCCTTGACACATCCATACCCTAACGTTCAGCAGTGGTTATTGAGCAGCTACTCAGTGCCATGCCCTTGTCATGAGGTCACAGCAGGGCCCTGCCCTTTGTAGCTCACGTTCTAGAGTGAGAGACAGCTAGGACCCTGTAAACAGTCTGTCAGATGATCCAGGTAGTGAGAGATGCTCAGAAAAGACACAGGACTTTCCTTAGAAAGGGCTGGTGGGAGATGAGCCCTGGACAGAGGCCTCCCCCGGCCCGGAGTTAGAGCTGACAGCTCAACAACCAGAGGGGGCTGGCCACGCGCTGGTCCCTCGGCAGAGCTTTTCCAGGCCAGGGCGGAGGTCAGGAGCAGAAGGAAAGCATAAGGGGCCAGCATGCCAGGAGTGAAGGAGGAGTATTAAGAGCTGAAGTTGAAGAGAAGTGACCAGAAGGTGCGAGATCCTGGAGGCATGGCAAGGAGCCATGCCGTGTTTGTTTAGATCCAGTGGGAAGTCACTGGGGAGGGGCGTGCTCTGTTTAGCACTTTTTAAGGCTTGCCCCAATGGGCAGTCCACTGGGAGGGTGGACTGTAGGGGTGAGAGAAGCAGCAGGGAGACCCGTGAGGAGCCGGCTTGGAATTGACCAGAAGAGATACCCGGTCTGGCAGGCGCACTGGGCAGAGAGGCCAGGGGATTGAGGACAACTCCTTCCTTGGTTTGGGAGGAGCAGCTAGGTGGCCGCAGCAGTGACACCGCTTCCTGAGATGGGGAAGGCTGGGGCGCAGGCCTGGGGGGACCCAAAGAGTTGTGCTGTGACCCTGCCAAGTTTGAAATGCCCGTTGGACAGCTGCTGATCTAGAGACAGCCTTGAAAATAGAGGAGCTGGCTCAGCCACCAAGAGATGCAGACGAGAGAGAGACACAGTGCGCGTGCACAGAACCGGCAGAACCCTAGAGGAGCAGCAGTTGCTGAAGAAGGGGAAAGCCAGGAGAGTGTGCTGTCACGGGTGGCAGGAGAAGAGCATTTCCAGAAAACTCTATCATCCCTCACCTTCTGTAGTGCATAGTGTCCCTGGCTTCTGAGGGACACCAGGAGGCCAGGGCGCCCACCTGTCCTTACCACCACCCCCTTTGCTTGCCCTCCTGCACCTCCCCGGCTGTCCTCTTGTGAGAGTGCCACCCCGGCCCTCTGGCTGCTACAGGTCCCTGTGTCCCGCGGTCCCTGGAGAGCGCTGCCTGGCAGAGCCTCAGCTGTTGGCCCCTGTCATGGAGACGGCAGCAGCTGCAGCCGACGGGCATTTGTGACCATTTGTCAGAATGCTCCCCTTCCTCCCTGGCCTGCCCTCCTGGAACATTTCTATCCCACAGCCCTGGAGACGGGCCTTATCCAGGGGTGGGAGGCTCAGGAGGGGACGGAAAGTGCTGTCTGTGCTCTACAGAAAGGCCAGGCTTCCTCCTGTGAGCTGGCTGTCACCCCAGCTAGGGTCCCGTCACCGTACACCATGTACCCCCACATGAGCCATCCCTGGTCTGGGCAGCTCTCCTCTGAGTAGCCACCACTGTACAAGCAGGTGTTACCCCCAATTAGGAGGTAAAGAAATTGTGGCCCAGAGACACTGGGGTCACCCAGCTGGTCAGGAGCCACCCAGGTGATGACAGAGCCCTTCCCACACCACCCTCCAGCCCCACCCCCCAACAGCCTTGTTTCCACTTCTCTGGTGGGTTCTTGCCCAAGGCTGCCGTTTCTAGCCGGGCCTGGGCTGGAGACGGCCTGCCCACTGTTTGCACTTCGTGGTTTGGCCTCTCCATTACCAAATGCTCTGGGATTTTTCTGGAGCCGGGGGTGGGGAAGAATCTTCTGCTGTCTGGCCCCAAGGCATGGCTGGTATTCAGAGGGAGGCAGGAAACCAGACCCTGACAAATGCAGAGTTTAGTGTGAGTTCAGTGACCTGGGATAGACATGTTTCAGGCATGTTGACTCCAAATGTGATTCACGTTTAGCACACGAGACCTTGAGGCCTCAGACCTTTGTCCCCACAGGCTGGAGTCCTAATCTGTATACTTCCAGAAGCAGAGACCAGGAGGCAGGCGGACAGACTGAACCCCAAATGGGAGGGGGTACCGTGCTGGTACAGTCAGGAGCTCAGTGGCCACACCCCTCCCCTCCAAGCCCCACCTGCCGGCTCCCAGGTTTGCCCTTCTGGATTTTCAGGAGCCTTGGGATCCCTGGACTCCCGACAGGAAGGCCCACTCGTACCCTCAAGGCCAGCCCTCCATGGGCACCATGGCACACTAGGGCAGTCACCAGGCTTCCTCCGAGTCTGTCCTTGAGACTTGCCTGTCACTGTTGACGTCATCTGGCCCAGGGACCCTGGAAAAATCTCCTTTTCTCCATTCTCTGGATTTCCTATTTTCCTTTTAATAAAATGGAGACTCATTTGCACGAAGCCCAAGTCTTATTCCCTGCAAGACTATTACTGGAGAAGAGGTGGCAGGAAGGAAAAGAGGCCCTAGCAAGTCCCTAGCTTGGCCCCGTGGTCAAGTCATTTTGTCTCCCTGTACCAGCGTTTCATTATCCAGGCAGCAAAGAGAAAACTCGGGGTTGTCATAGGGTTTGTTCATCCCACAAGCACCCCCTGAGCCCCTGCTACCGGCAGGCACCGTGTACTCCAGGTGGGGGTGCAGCTGCAAACAAAATAAACAGGTTTCTGATGCCAACGGGGAGGGCAGAGGACACGAATGACCAGTACGTGTGTTCTTTGTCACATGAAGATAATCTCTATCCAAAAAGTAAAGGTGGGAAAGGGTAGGGAGTAGCTTGGCATGTGGGGGGCATTGCTCTGGTATGCGGGAGATCGGAAAGGTGAGCTGGCGCTTCTGTGGTGATATCGGTAGGCAGAGGCCCACTGTTTTTCTCAGAATTCCATTTTGGGGCCTGGGGCAGGGAAGGGAGGTAAATCCAGCCTGTGGGGGCTCTGGAGTTGCTGAGCCAGAGTGAGTGGTGTTGGGAGGCACGGAGCCAGGCCCCAGTGACCCCCACAGGCCTCAGAGCTGAGGTTGCAGGCCAAACCCAGGAGAGAGCAGGTTCCCTCAGGATGCCGCCAGAGGGGATTCCTAGGTTAAGCCTGGAGGTTTCCGTAACCTCTACTCTGCCTATTTTCCAGGCAGCTCTGCCTCCTGCTGAACGCAGAGAACATCTTTCACTCGATGGCGGACATCCTGCTCCGAGAGGAGGACCTCAAGTTCGCCTCGACCATGGTCCACACCCTCAACACCATCCTGCTCACCTCCACAGAGCTCTTCCAGCTGAGAAACCAGCTCAAGGACCTGAAGACCCTGGTACTCCGTGTCCATGGCCTCGGGCCCTGGGTTTAATCCCGCGTGCACTCGGGCACACGGCCGTGCTACCCCACCCCAAGGCCCCAGGAGGCTCACAGAGAGGAGACAGGATGAACTCAGATCTCCGGGTCAGGTGTAAACTACAGATTGCCCTGGGTTAGCTACGTGGAAGTGGCAACCGTGGCAGTAAGTCCCAAGTGGTTTCCTTAGCCACCCACTGTGGAGACCTTTGCCCATGGAAGGCTCTGGACTCTAGGGTCCACGTGCCCTCCGGATCCACCAAAGACAGTGTGTTTTCCACTCATTCATACCCCACCCCACTGTCTGAGGGGGTCACTGCCCCTTCGCAGAATGAGTGGATTGGATTCTGGGACCATGTTACGGGACCCAGCAGTTCATGCCACGCTGTCTGAGTCAGGTTTCTGGATGACAGCGTTGCCAGACATCAGGGGTTATTAGCCTCCATGCCCTCTTCCCTGGCCCTGTCCCCTCTCTCCAACAGTTAGACATGTCTGTCTCACAAGGCATCCTGTCCTAAGTCAAGGTGTCACAGCACTGCCGGGCTCAGGCTCCGGATAAGGAACCACCAGGGCTGATCAGAGAGAGCCCGGAGGAGCTCACCATCCTGTCATCCTGCTCTGGGGGACACGGGTCAAGGGTCTCGCTCGGGTCAAGGGTCTTGCTCGGCCCAAGGGCAGGAGGCTGAACTGTCCTGGATGTGCCGGTGGCTCCAGGGCTTTCATTCCCCGACGTGGGCTGTGGTCTCCACCCCACATCCTCCTTCCCAGTTCAGACGCTGCCTCTGCTCCCTCTCCGGGCGTCTCAAGGACCTCCAAGCCTGCATCGGGGCATCTGGGGCCAGGCTGCTCGGAATGATCCAGGCCACACCTCTGCCTTCTTCCTGTGGTTCTTTCCAGACATTCGCAGAGGACTTAAGAATTTTCCTCAGGGCAGGGGCTCCCTTCGGGGTGTGGGCTCAGCCTCTGGGCCGCTTCCTGAGTGCCAGGTGGGCTGCAGACGAGGGAGGAGATGGCATCTGAAAATGAGACGGGATGCTGCCAGGGAGAGCCCAGGCCCTGAGGAAGCTTCCTCCCTGCCCACACCCAAGCCCTCCCCACAGCCCTCCAAGCCCCACAGGCTCCAGGACCACAGAGTTCTAGGAGGACAATTACCGTTCTTTGCCGAGGGCACAAATGCCAGCACAGAGGACGGGCTCACGCCTGACCAGGCCCTCACAGCCACCACCACGTGGCTCTGTGGGACTGGGAGTAATGACAGGGTCTGAGGAAGAGCTGTCAGCATTTCCTTTGTGACAACTTGTTCCCAGCTGGGCTGCCAAACACAGCCCTGGGTGCTGAGCTGTCTCCCAGCGTTGGGCGAGGGCCCCTGGATCTCAGGCCCCGTGAGGACCCCGGGTGGGAAGAGTAGGGGCTCTGCCAGCCGCTCACACCTCTTCCTCCTCAGGAGAGCCAGAACCTGTTCTGCTGCCTGTACCGCTCCTGGTGCCACAACCCAGTCACCACGGTGTCCCTGTGCTTCCTCACCCAGAACTACCGGCACGCCTATGACCTCATCCAGAAGTTGTATCCTTCGTTCTCACTGTCCTTCCCGTCCAGCCACTGAGGGACAGGCGGGGGCCAAGTGCTCCCTTTCTGCCACACTCCTACCCCGTCCCTGTGCTCTGCCTCCAGGCCTTGTGACATGGGGACCTCCGAGGGCGTGGCCAGGGGTGCGCGGGGGAGAGCACTGTTGGCAGCGGATGGGGTCATCTAGGTCTTGTGGAGGGGAGCTGGCCCTGGAGAAACCTTGTAAGCCAGGCATCAAGGCTGAGTGGGCCCAGCCTGGTGCTGACGGGTGCTGATGGAGCCACCTAGGTGAGAGGGCCCCGGGGCAGGGGGCGGTCGGGCTGACCTAAGCGAGATCTGCGGGCTTGAGCTCTAGCATCTGCAGCACTGCTGGTGAGGAGCTCAGGGACCTGGGCCACAGAGCCACAGCCCAGCTGAGCAGTGACCCAGAGGGGAGAAGCCAGCTGGGGGAGAGGCCTCAGCAAGAGAGAAGACCCCCAGCACGCCTCAGGGCCTGTGAAAGGCATCCATGGGCAGACTGGCCACAGTTCTTAAAACAGTGCAGTAAAGCAGCTTACTGGATTGAAGAACTACTTAGGATGCAAAATTGGCCTCCTTTCCTGAC
Organism: Acinonyx jubatus; assembly: GCF_027475565.1. Classification (NCBI taxonomy): domain Eukaryota; kingdom Metazoa; phylum Chordata; class Mammalia; order Carnivora; family Felidae; genus Acinonyx; species Acinonyx jubatus. The sequence continues at coordinate 13,288,065 of NC_069396.1, read as the reverse complement.
GGGCCATGAGTTGGGGGTAAAGAGAGAGGGTCCCTAAGGTGCCTCCATTAAGGGTCGTTGTGGCCTGGCCTCACTCCCTCAGGGTGCCTGCTCTCCTTCCACACCCTAGATTTGCTTTTCTCGGCCACTGGCGTGGCCCAGAAACCACAGGCCACACACTTGCCACAGCCCTGACCTTGGCCCTGCTGACAAACGTCCACTCAGGCAGGAACCAAGACCTTTCCCGCTCAGCCTCCCCCTCCCCCCAACACAGGCTGCAGGGCTGAGATAAGAGCCTTTCAGAGCTGGGAGGGCGCAGAGGAGAGAGCCACAGAGCAGAGCTGGAGTGCCCCTGCAGGGGGGGGACAGCTGTGCCATTTCTCATTTATAGGGACAGAGAGACTGATGTCCTCCGTGTACCTTCGGGCTTAGGCAGAAACAGGCTCTACCTACAAAGCCAGGGCCCCAGTGGGAAGCGCATGTGTTCCCAGCTCTCCGGTTGCCCCACCCGGCAGAGGCCCCTCGTAGAGATGGGCCATCCCAGCCAGTCTTTCCTTGACCCGCCCACCCAGCGGGGACCTGGAGGTCACGGTGGATTTCCTCACGGAGGTGGATAAACTGGTGCAGCTGATCGAGTGCCCCATCTTCACATGTAAGAGCCTGGCCTCTGGAGCGCGACACGGGTGGAGCCGACTCCGCTGTGCTCCCTCTGGGGAGGGAGGCAGGGAGGGCACTCACCCCAGGGTGTTTCTTAGAACATCAGGAACGGAAGACCGGGGATGACAATCAGGGCTGGGGAGTCCAGTCCAACAGGACTGAGACCTGGTGTCAGGACAAGCGCCTCAAGGTGACCAGCGCATGGCCGAACCCACCTGAAGGTCCATAACATCCCTACGTGGGGGTGGTTCGGCCGACCAGACTAGTGCTGCCAGGCCGCTGCTGAGGGAGCTGGCCCAGAGCTGTTCGCAGCCACCCCTCCCCACACCACGCCCTCCTCTCTCTACAAAGCAGAGTATTTGCCGGAGCGGCTGGGCAGGAGCTCCCTGATTGTAACATCCAGGCTGAATGTGCAAAAGTGGCAACTGGTTGGGGAGAGCACGGCTCCTGGTGCCTCGGCGCACACACGGTGCTTGCCCCCCAGAGTAGGCGACTCTCAGGATAAAACTTGCATGCTTACTTAGGTCAGGCAGGCGAGCAGGGAGGTGGCCCTGCCCGTGGCCTCCTTCCTGCTGAGCCAGTTGGCTGAGCCCTTGCCCTCTGGCAGCACCTGTGACCTGCCGGAGCTTCTCCACTCTGCCAGGCTCCATGGTGGTGGATGCCCAGGAGACACGAGAGCAGGAGGGAGACCCTGTTCCCAGCAGAGTTTAGCAAAGCCTGTCCCAAGTGGTTCCCTGGCCCAACATCTCACTTCCCCAAGGGTCTCCTAGGGCAGCCAGGCACACTCTCACCTGAGGCCAGGTCCAGCCTGACCCCAGAGAGACAACAGGCACCTTCTCGCCAGGCCCAGGGCTTTGTTGGAGCGACCACGGCAGCTTCACCCTGGTCCTGCCCAGCACCCATCCCAACCCTGCTTTGCCTGGCTCCCCCAGGGGTGACTGCCTTGACCCCACAGGCCCAGGGATGTCTACTCACGTCTCCATTGGTGGCTCCTGCTCCCTGGGGTAGGGAGAGGGTTGGGCAGGGCCTCACTGCTCTGGCTCCAACATCAGCCCAGGCCCCCTGCACGGCTGCTGCCGGGGTAACATGGCCTCTCCTGAAGTTTGTGGCTCATTCTCCACAAAGGATGCCTGGGACTGGGCCTTAGAGACACAAGAAAGCAGGAGCCAGTGATTCTCCCGGAGGGGCTCAGAGGAGGGAAGTGTGGGCCCGTTTAAATGGGATGGGTGCTGGGCAGGACCAGGGGCACCTCTCCTATCTGGTGGGGTACTGGCATGGCTGGTGTCTGAGGAGGCTTCCCAAAAGCACCTACCAAAACACTCCGGAGTTTGGTGTGTGTTCAGCGCCACACACGAGCGTTTTTCTACCCTGCCCTCCCTTAAAGCTGTCCTAATCCGGTCTTTCTCTCCCGCTCACCCTATTTATAGCTCTCTTGTGCTGGCACGTGCAGAGCAGACAGGGAATCTGTTACACTACAGGCCCCAGGCCCCCTCATCACCAGGCTGCAGTCAGTGTAGCGGCTCAGGGACGAGGACCGGCAGCTTGGGGTTCACCAGGCTGAGGCGACTCTCGGGACAGACGGCCGTGCGGGTGGGCAGGAAGAAAGAGCGGCGAGATCCGGGGGACGGCTGAGGTGCTGCTGGAGGAGGGAGCAGGCATGTCTGGCTGTAGAGGAGCCCCTGCCCCTCTCTGAGCCACAGCTCCCTGGCTGGCCCTCTCCCAGGCAGGCCGAGGTGTGGCCCAGGGCAGTGCCTGACCCCTGACCTCTACCCTCTGCCCTGCCTCAGATCTGCGCCTGCAGCTGCTGGACGTGAAGAACAACCCGTACCTGATCAAGGCCCTCTATGGCCTGCTCATGCTGCTGCCGCAGAGCAGTGCCTTCCAGCTGCTCTCCCACCGGCTACAGTGCGTGCCCAACCCCGAGCTGCTGCAGACTGAGTGAGTGCCGGGCTGGGGGACCGCTGCCCTCCGCCTCCACGGGAGGCAGAGGCCTCCGCCACTGGGAGAGGCCAGACCAGAGGGACTCGGCACGGGAGGGGTCTCCCTTGCCTTGGCGTCACATTCCTCTGGCACTTTGGAGACTGGCCATCCCGTGGCCACTTACACTTAGGCCTCTTAAAGCACCAGGCTGGGGGCTTCTGCGAGTGTTTGCGAGGTGGTAGAGAGTAGCAGGATCTTCTCCCAGCCATCAGGGTTGAGTTAATCTAAAAAATGAAAGGGCCTGCCAGAATCACCCAGACGGAGGCCCCTGGAGGGAGACTGCAGGAGGAGGAGTTCATGTCCTGGGTCAGAGACGGTGTCCAGTCCTGCAGCAGTAGGCGTGAGAGCTGGGCCTCGGGCGGTCCTCCCCACCACCGCCCCCATCTACGGCAGAGGCTCCAACTTGGGCCACAGAGAGACCCCAGCCTCACTGGGACACGGAGGCACCGTGGCTACGCTGCTTGACCCTGCCTGTGGGAAGAACAGGACCTGGGCACACCTCCACCACGAGGCCAGCAAGGCGGACTCCGGGCAGGAGGGCTGCAGCCCTGCGGGGTGGGGGGCGTCCAGCCAGGCTCCTACCCCGAACCCGCTGCTGGCCCGGCCCCCAGAGCCTGTTGGGCCGTGTCTATATTTGGTAACCCTTGGAGGCTTTGCCTCATCCACAGGCATTTGGCATTCGAGATGGAAAATTTCACTTGTCAGGTCGCCATGGAAACAAGCAGAGCCACTGAGAAGATTTACGCTGAATGGAGCGCACCCAGCTTGCATCAGATGCCCTGTGTGTCTAGAATTCCCTCCCAGGCTGTTAGAGCCACTTGGCAGGCCTGGCACCTCGCTCTTGCGAAGGGCCTCGGCCTTGGGCCCTTGGGACTGATGCAGGCAGCCTTGAAATGGCCTGTCTCACACGCAGGGCCTCTGACCCCAGCCCCTGTGCCTCCATAGCACTGGGTTTAGACTCCCACCACCCCTCCCACCCAGCTTGGCCTCTCCAGAGGCTGGGTGTGGGCCACCTGACAGGCTGGCCACCCTAGGCTGGCTGGAGGGGCTTGAGCCCCGAGCAGGTACGGCCCCCAGGCCAAGGCCCAGCTCTTGGCCTGTTCCACCCCTTTTTCCAGACAGCAGTGCTCTGGGATGACGGCTAGGCACTGTCCCAGCTGCTTTTAGTGACACCCAAGTAATCCCCAGGGGAGCAGGGAGGTGGGTTTTGCACTTGGAATCCCTTGGCCAGAATACTTCTAGCTCCTGGGACACAGAGGCCCTGAAGCCACACCGTGCTTCACTGGCCTGGCCCCTGCACCAGCATTTCCGATGTCCAGTGGGTGTTAGGGTTACCCTGGCAGGCACTCAGGATTCCTCCTTTCTTGGTGCAGAGGTAGGGGAGAAGGAGACAGGAACAGCTGCTTCCCTGTGACCTTTGGTTCTTGTCTCCACCCCCACCCCCAGCCAGGCTGCCTTCCTGAAGGAGGTCCCTGGGCCAGGCCACAGACCCTGTGAGGCTAAGGGCCATTCTCCTGCACATGACATCTCCTTGTCTAGGGTGGGGAAGTAAAGCTCAAGGTGGTAGGAGCTCTCCCTGCATGCTCCAGGCCAGGATACAAGTTTGCAGAGGGAAGCTGGGGAAAATGGCTTCTCTCAGAGCCCCCCATGGCCAGAGTCAGAGAAGTCCTGGGCCAAGGGGTTGAGGCCTCTTAGGTAGGAGATTCTGCAGGCCAGTGGACAGTTCAGAGGCCTGGACTAGGATCTGGTCCCAGCTCTGCTGAGGGTTTGCCCTGTGAACTTAGACAAGCCCCTCTCCTGGCTCTGGGTTTCTTCATTCGTAAATGAGCATTTGGACCAAATGGATGCTTGAGGCTCTGCCCAGCCCTCAAGGCCCTGGGTTCCCAGCGGTTCTTTGCAAGAACCTAGGAAGAGCTGTGTCACAGATATAGGCAGGGAGACGTCGGGCAGGGAAGGGGCCTCCAGAACAGCTGGGGGAGGGGTCAGATTGCAACGCTGGGCACAGAGGGACGGCTCACACCCTGGAGAGGAGGAAGAGGACAGTCACAGCCCTGGGAGGGGCAGGCAGCTGGAAGACAGCTTTGGGTTGCCTGACAGGCCTGCGAGCCGAAAGCAGCTGGGTCGGTTGTGGGGAGGGGGTTCTGCACCCCTTGCCCATCCCTCATTCCATGTGCTCAAGGCACCAGCAGGCCTCGGAGACTCTGGCCCCCTCAGGTTTCCAGGCCACTCCCCAGAGATTATCTCAGTGAGGCAGGAGGGGACCTCTGAAGAAAATCTGGGGCCACTTGCCAGCATTAGCCTGGTGACAGGTGCATGGGTGGGGTGGCAGGAGACAGGGCTGGCTTTGGGTTCTGGAATCTCATCTTCACTGCTGGCGGGGTGTCCCCCAGTCACTGATTGCCCGAGGAGCATTGTAAACAGACCTCGAAGGGCCTGAGCAGCAGCCATGCCCACTGTGACAGGCAGGGAGAGGAGCCCTGGCCTACCCCCGTGGGACATGCTCCTCCCCACTTGCAAGATCTCAGGCCAGGAGGGATCCAGGAAGAGAGTCTGAGTCACGGAGGGCAGCGCTTGCCACCATGATCATCCAGAGAGTGCAGGGTATGGTCCACTCCTCCCCATCCCCGCGCCTCCCTGGCCACATCTGTGCACATCACCCAGGTTTGCTGCCCACTGCCGGCATCTCCATGGAAACCCCTAATCTCAGTCCTGCCTCTGGACCAGACGCCTGTGCTTGTCAGTAGTGTTGAGGGGAATGGCACACAGACCCGCGAACGTCCAGCATCCAACGGCATACTCCAGTGTCCGCTCTGGCCTCACGTGTCCGGGCCTGCAGATCTCTCCCGCATCTCACCTACTCGCCTGGGGCAGCACCTGGTCACTGCCTGGGGCTAGAGCTGTAAGCTGCAGGGTGTCCCTCGGCCTCCCCAGAAGCCCAGGCGGTGACACCTGATAGTGCCCTGTTCCCAGGGAAGTTGCATACGGCAGCCAGAGTCCAGAATGCTGCCCCTAGAGTGGGCCCCACCTAGCTTCTCTTGATGTTTGTTGAATTAATGTTGCCTGAGGCCCAGGAAAGCAGCAGCCAAGGCACCATCCAAGGTGTCTTCAGATGGCACATCTTCAACAGGAAGGGAACAACACTGAGTAGGGGTGCAGGGGGCCACCTCCAAGCTTCCAGATGGCATCCTGACCATGGGGAGGGCCCCCACTGCCCTTGGTCCTGCCCCAGCAGCCAGGTGAATGGTCAGAGATGTCTGTCAGGGGCCAAGTTCATTGGTAAGGGTTTCCTTTAGGTGAAGCGCCATCGTGTTTCCCCCAAAATGTACTGAGCCACTGATGCACCCCAGGCCTCAAGCTGCTCAACCCTCGCCAGCCTCACCTCAGGGGGGCATAGTGGTCATAACCACAGTGGCTGCCCATGAGGTACCTAGGCTGGGGCTAGGCACCAGGCTAAGCTCTTATATGTTGAATATGAACCACCCTCACCCCCTCACTGTGGAGTGGCCCCTGTGGCAGTCCCCTTCTACGGATGAGCAAACTGAGTCACGTGCCCAAGGCCAAATAGCTACGAAGTGGTCGTATCCAGGCTTCTCTAGCTCCTGTGCCCAGCTGCTTCTTGGAGCCTGTGAACTCACAGGGCCCTGGGATTCCCGTGAACGGCCCACAGCCTTCATGAGACCCCCTTACCAGGGCCACTAGGTCTCAGGGGCTAGAAGCAAATACTTCCCCAGCCCACACACATCTGTTTCCCAAGCCAGTGAGGCTAAAATGAAAGAGGAACAGACTCTTTCATGAGACTTTGCCGAAGGGATGGTTATAATGGGAAGGGACCCAAGGGGACCTGGTCCCCAGGAACAAGCTGAACAGGACTACTACGCTGCACAACTCTAGGGAGCATCAGGTACACTGTGGCTGTGCGCTGCACAACTTGTGCAGCTGTACAGAGCAACCGGGGAGGGTGGTCGCAGCAGGAGTTGTAGGAGCCGTCAGCACGCCCAGTGGTGAGACCAGCTCTCCTTCTCCAGGGACAGGGAATGACTGCAGGCCTCTGGACCCCAACACTCAATAAGAGATGTCCTGCCAAGCTGAAGGCCCAGTAGAGACTCTTCAGCAGTAGACAATCCCTGTTGTCTGCAGGCCTAGTCCTGCCCCCAGAGAAAGGGCCAGGCTGCCTCCTCCCCCTCCTCCCTGGACCCTGTTCCAGGCCCCAGCTGGCTTCCTGGCTGGCTGCTAGCCCTGGCTTTCACCCCAAAGGGAGCCAGTCGTAAACAGGAAATGCTTCCCGATGCGATGCCTGCTCTGGGCCCCGTCGTCAGCCCACAGACTGAAGGCCATATCCAAGCAGCAGTGTTGACTGGTCCCAGCAGCTGAGGGGGAGGGGATGCTCATGAGGCTCCCCTACTTTGGGGCTGTTGGGCAAGGGTTACCGGGCCTGAGGCAGACAGACTCGCCAAGGTTGAGCTCCATCAGCCTGTGACCCTGCCCTGACCCTCGCCCTCCTATGCCCAGCGCTGCCTGCCCCCAGCTCCCTGCCATGTATGCTGAGACTGATACTGAGCCCTTCTCCTTCTTCCCAGAGACAGTCTGCAGGCAGCTCCCAAGTCGCAGAAAGCGGATTCCCCCAGCATTGACTATGCAGAGTTGCTGCAGCACTTTGAGAAGGTCCAGAAGAAACACCTGGAAGTGAGGCACCAGCGGAGCGGGCGTGGGGACCACCTGGACCGGAGGGTTGTCCTCTGATGCCTGACTGGAGAAGGGCCCAAGGAGTGGCCCCACGGAGCATTTGGGGTCTTCGGGCTCCCTGAGGAGCTCGGAGACCTGCCTCAAGGGCAGGGCTGGGCCTGGCCACCAGCGCGGGGTTGGGGGGACAGAGGCTGTCCATCCAAGCTCCTCTCATAGCCCAGCCCCCTGGGCCCCCAGTGCTGTCAGCTGCACCCTGGCATTCAGACAGAGCTGGCTTCCCACCCGGGTGGGGCCAAAGCCTCAGACACCACCCATTCTCTGGAACTGGTCTCTTTCTAATATCCTCTTGTAAAAGAGCTTGACCTCTCCAGCCCACCAGAGCCCTGGCCTTGAGTGATGTGTGTACTTAGGAGTATGCATACCTGTCTGCAACTAGAGGCCAGCACAGAAGTCCATATGAATGACACACCCCCTGCCCCAATAAAGAAGTGACAGAAAACCTTCAACCTGCACCAGCTTGCTCCTTCCCACGGGCACCTGCTCCCTGCCTGATACTGCAGATGCTCCAGGACCTTCTTGCCTGCCCTGGAGTGCTGGACTCATGGTGGCCCCAGGGAATGCTGGCTGCACCTGGGAAGGCTGGTCACTGCACAGTCCCTGATGGGTGTGTCCTTGGGTCCCAGCTCTCACCTCTAGGATGCACCCCTTCCTGGAGACCACCAAGCACTGGCCTGGCCTGGAACCCTGAACCCTACCTTCCCAGGCACCTACTCTGACTTTTCCATCCAGATTCCCCCATAGTGATGCCCCATATCCACATTGAACAAAACCAAATCTTGAGTTTCGGAATGAAAGGGCGCTCACTGCACGCTGCGCATCACAGGAAATGGAAGGGAAGGCCCAGCCAGGCCAGTGCAGGGAGGGAAGAGGCCTTCCAGGTGCCCACCCCCTTGATTTGGCTAAATAAGCTTCAATACACACCATCAGGCCAGAGCACCTGACTCCAGGCTTTGGGAAGCATCTAATTGGCCTAATGAGCTCCCAGGTGGCTCTAGGGGCGGTCCCTGGAGTTTGGGAGAATGAGCTCTGCCAGCTTTTCCCCTCTGGGCCCCCGGCCCCCTGCGAGGCGAGGGTGGGTTTCCCTGCCTGGAGTCTCCAGGACGACAGGCCGTACTGGACCCGTCGTCCACGTGAACACGCGTGCGTCCCCACGCACGTGTACCCGGGCGTCGGGGACTGGGGACGGGAGCCCACCCCTGCTCAGCTGGTCCAACACCCGCCCCCACTGCCGAGTAAGCAGGTTGCCCGACCAGGTAACGACTACCCTAAAAGCTCAGCCTGGAGACCCTCGTGCGAGCGGCTTCGGCACCGCCTGAAAGAGCGGCCAAAGAGCTTTTGGAGGAGCGTCCGAACTCGCCAGTGCCCGGGACGAAATGTCCCAGGGCGGGCTGACGCCCGTGCGTCCCCCGCTGTGTGTCGTGTATCGCGCCCGCGGGATGCACCCGGAGGAGCCCAGCCCTCCGCCCGTCCGCCAAAAGCGCGGGAAGACCCCGGCCCGAGGCCACGGGCTGGAAGGTGGTGCCGAGCCCCTTCCCGGGAGGCAGGCACCCAACCGCCGGTCCTCTCCCGTCAGGCAGCCGGGCGGGCCCCGCCCCAGCGCCGCCCCCGGCCCGTGGTGGCGCCCGCGCCCGCCGGCCCCGCTCGCCCGGCCACTCTGGCTGCGCCCGGGCTCGAGTTTCAAAGCCGGGCTCCGGCGCTGAATGGGCCTGCGCCCGGCCGGCCTTTCCCACAGCCCTCGCCCGCCGCCGCCCCCCCTAACCCCCCCCCCCCGCCGCGGTCCTCCCTCCGCCGCACCCACGTGACGCCCGAGCCGCGGCGGCTCGGATTACCGCCGCCGCTCCAGTCCCCGCGCCGAGGCCGCGCCGCCAGCTGCCCGCGCCGCGCCCCCCGCGCCGCCCGCCCGCCCCGCCGCGCCATGGCCCGCGCCGCCCCGCCGCGGCCCGCCACCCCGGAGCGCCGCGCGGCCGGCCGCTGAGCGCCGCCCGGAGGCGGAGGCCCGGCCCGGCCTCGGAGCGAGCGCCCGCCGCGCCCGGCTCCCTTGGCTGCCGGCGCCCTGCTCCCCTGCCCGCGCCCGCCGTCGCCGCTGCCGCCCGGCCCGGCCCGAGCATGGAGACGGCGGAGAAAGAGTGCGGCGCCCTGGGCGGGCTCTTTCAGGCCATCGTCAACGACATGAAGGTAACGGGGTACGGCGGAGCTGGCCGCCCCGCGGGCGCGCGGGTGCGGATGTGGGTCCCCTCTGGGGACGAGTGACGGCGGGCATTCGGGCATCGCGCCGCGATGTGTGTGTGTCCTTGTCTGAACGTGTCCGGCCTGCGTCTGCTGTGCGCCTGGGTCTTGGGGCGCCCGTCTGAAGGGGTGTGGGTGTTTGTGTGTCAGGGTGCCCGTGCGGCGCCCCCGGTCTGTACCCGAGGTCGCCCGGGTCGTAGCGCCCCCGTGGGGTCCCAACCGGAGCCTGCGCACACGCGGGCTCTCTGCGCCCCCAACCCCCAAATCATGAATGGGCTTTCGCTCCGGGGTCGACTCTAAGGCCTTAAATTTAATGGGTCCGGGGTCTCGCCGGCCTCCGCCCCCTACCACCACTGTGCACCCTCCCCAGCCCCCCCACCCCCACACCCGCCCGGACGGCCCTGGAGCCCAGACAATGCTGTCACCGCCAAAGCAGGGAAAAATAATAAAGCGGAGAACCATTAACTCCTTCTCCGCCGGCCTCGGTCTCCGCGCTCGACCCTGTGACTGCCACCACCCCCCCCCCACACCCCCACTCCCACCCCCCAGATCTCCTGCAACAGGCCCTAGGAAGCTGCAGGACTCCAAGGTCTCCAAGCTGACTGTCTCTGCATCCCTAGGCCTCTGTCCTCACCTTGGGGGGGAGAAAGGAAGAGGGTTCGGGTTTCTGGAGCAACCCCAAGGGGGAGCCTACTACCATCCCAGACCTTCAGCACCAGTCCCCACCCCCCAGCCTTTGATTGGCCAATACCAGACAGGAGCCAGCCACCAACTCTTGGCCCACCATTAGCTCGCTAGGTGGGGAAACTGAGGCCTGGGAATGGCTCAAGGTCATTAAGGAGACTGTCCGACTCTCCCTGACCTCACCCCTCTCTGTTGATCCGCGGAGCAAGAGAGATCCCTTGCCCAGAGAGGCCAGAGTTTAGCAGGCCTGGCCCAGACTGACTAGGCAGAGAGGGGTTCCAGCTCCAGTGACAGGATGGCGGTGGGAGGCCGCGGGGGGGGGGGGGGGGGGTTGGTGTCAGGTAGAGGAACAACGCTAGTACGCTTCTCCTCTGAGGCAGGATTGTGGGGCGGGGGAGAGCACTGGGCCCTTCACGTGAACTCCTCAGAGCCCCCACCTGAGAGCCCCCACCTTTGAAGCCTATCGCACACTCCCAAGTACACAACATAGAATCCCACGGTGACATCACAGGCCCCGGAGGCCATACCACACACCGGTGCAGCTAGCCCCACGGTGCCCAGGCAGGCCCTTCCACCAGAGGCTCCCAGTGCTGCCAGGGGAGCAGCCCCAGCCCTCAGAAGAGTCCTGAGGCCATTCTCACCTTGGACTACAGGGCTGGCAGCATATAGGCGTCCCCCACCCCCCACCATAGGGTGCTCCCCTGAGACCTCCATCCTTTGCAACTCTACCTGTGAGCCCCTCTGCCAGCCCTCAGAAGTTCTGGCCTCACTGCCCTCGGCAGGCCCTCCTGTGCTATGGACGTCACAGGCCTGGCACTCGGATCCCTTCCTGGGACCAGGCAGCCCAGACCACCCTCCCCCCAGCTACTCCCAGGGCTGGCAGAGAATGGGACCTTCCCACACCCTCCTCCCGCTGGCAGCCTCCCCGTAACACTGCAGAGAGCAGCAGCTTCTCTGCTCAGAGAAGAGGGGCAGGACTCTCCCTCCCTTTCCAGGCAATTTGCAAGGGACTTTGGGATCAGACTATAGCAGATTGCAGGCAGGATTCTCTGACTTGTGGAGGCGAACTGGGAAAGGTTTCACCTGGGGTGATGTCAAATACTGATACTCACCTATGACACGTGCATGTGTTCAGGCCAGGGACAGAGCAGGGGACTGGGCCACCTGGAGGTCCATCCCCTGGATTGCATGGGGCGGGAGGGGGTGGGGTTACAATTTCTGGCCATTTCCCTCAGTGATCTGAGCCACAGAAGCAGCAGGGCTTCCATAGAGGAAGGCGGCTGACTTGAGGAGATTGAGCTTGCCCCGAGGCCTGTCCACAGCATGTCCACGAGCCCCAGGACAGCCCCTTGTAAGCACAGGCTCTGGCTGGGGGTGGCAGCATAGCGGGGAGTGAAGCCTCCTCAAGCTGCACCTGGAGCCTGAGGGCCGGGAGGAGGGCACCAGCTGAGGGTTGGAGAGGGGCCCTCGGGAGCTTCCCCTGCCTTCTGTGCCTCATTTAACCACTCTGATGCCTGTTGGGTGCCATGCCGCCCACCAAAGCCCAGAGAGGGGCAGGGACTTGCCCAAGATGGCAGGACTGGGCGGGTGAAACACCTTCCACACGAGTGAAGGTGGCCTCCACTCAGCACTGACCCATCCAGAAAGTGGGGCCATAAACTAGGCCTGTCCTCTCAAGAGTGGGGAGTGTGTCCTGGACATCAGCCCCGCTGGGTGGGAGGGGCTTCTCTCAGAGAGGCAGGGGTCATGCATCCCCTGTTTTTTAGCCAGCATTAACTGAGCGCTTACTGTATACTGGGCGCTGTGCTGTGCGTTTCCTTTTCCCTGCCTCCTCGAGTCTCCACACTGACCCAGTGATGTAGGTGTGGTTCCCCTCCTGATTTGACAGGTGAGGAAACTGAGGCTCAGAGAGGGGCCCTAGCCCGGGGTCACCCAAAAAGCCCTCTCTCAGGGATCACAGCATGGGTCGCTCACCCAGACAGCCCGTGTCGGGACTAAAACCACCACCAGGTCAGAGACAGAGTCTCTGAGGGCCGGGAGTCCTGCGGCCTCTGCGTCAGTCTTGTCCGGTCCACTTGAGCACCTCCAGTGGTGAGCATGTGACCTCTCCCCTCCAGCACAGCCCACTGCACTGGGGACAGAAAGGGCGTTTCTCCCGTCCCTGCAGTTCCCATCGCCTCCCACCCTTGCTGCCCGGATGTTCATCTCTCTGTACCCCTGGAAGTCGGTGGAGTGACTCGTCAGACGTGGGATCGGATCTTGCCCCTCCCACTTGGTGGCCTTTAGCAAGTCAGTTCATCTTTCTGAGTCTCAGCTTCCCGAACGATAGAGTGGGGGCGACAGTCAGATTTATTTCACAGGACTGCCCTGTGAAATATCCGATCCGACGCGACCACACAATGAAAAGGGCTTCGCGGGGTGCGCGGCCTACCACAGCCACTTGACGAGCAGTGGCAGTCACTGTCACTAGTGGTAGTGACCCAGAGTCTTAGAGCCCGACAGCCACGGCACGGCCAAGGTGAGGGCAGGGGCCCAGGTGAAGACTGAGGACCCTTCCCAGGGACACTGGCTGCTTCAGTCCTCAGAGACCAAGGTGCTCAGGTCCCTCTGCTGAGGAGGAGCTGGGCCCGGCCTCCCCCAAGTCCTGTCTTGTCCCCGCTGCACTGAGAGAGCTGCGGGTGTGACGGTCTGGGATGCAGTGAGCCTGACCGGCTGGAGGCTGGGGTGACGGGCCCCACCCTAAGGACTTGAATGGGGTAGGAACTTGTCTGTCCCCAGCTTCTCCCAGTCCCTTGTGCTCCAAGGCTGCTGAGGAGCTGAGAAGGTTTCCTGGAGGTCAGGACGGCTGTTTCTGGATCCCTGTGCCCTCAGCATTGTCTCCTCTCCCTGGAGGTCTTAGCAAGGCTTCGGGGCTGGGGTGCCGAGGTGGTGTGAGGCTGCCGCCCTTCAGAAGACTCCTGAGGGTGCCAAGGGGAGGGTCAGCTCCTCGGGATTTCCAGGGGCAACCTACCAGGCTCCTTTACCCTGAACTGCGCCCACGTTCCTCTCCAGCCTGTGTGAACTTCTCAAATATTTGCTTTCCCTGGGCACTGGCGGGGCTGGGCTGGGCAGGGAGGGAATTTCTAAGGTTGTCAGAAGCTGCCGTGTTTCCTTTCCACCCCTGCAGGCTGTCCTCAGCTAGAGAAGCTGTCTCGAACCTGCCCCTGGGTTCCAGTCTGGCAGAGCCTCCTTCTGAAGCCTTGAGGGTTGGGGTCTCTGCCTTCCTTATTTCCCCAGCACCTCATCCTACATGGAAGGGAGGGTTAGAGGCCCTTGGGGGCTGGTGCTTTGCTGGCCTTGGGCTCCCCTTCAAGCATCAGGACCTCCACAAGGCCATCAGGCCACGGCTGAGGTTTCTCCAGGACCCGACAGCCATGGGAAGGCCCATTAGCCAGAAAAGCCCCTTGATCAGACTGGACAACTTGGTCGCCAAGAGTCCAGCCTCCCTACTGGGAAACCCCCTCCCAACTCAGAGCTTTGGGCCAGGCTGGGATAAAGGCCACACTGTGTCCCCAGGAGGGGAGGGGAGCCGGGGGTGGAGAAAGGTGGCTCTGTTGGCCACACAAGGCCCCATTCAGCCTGGGGCCTGGCTGTCCCGGGCGGGCTGGCTGGGCCCTGCAGCAGTCACAGCCTCCCTGGACCTGGGAATCACTGCTGCTAGCCTGGGATGGATGGGTGGCCTGGCCGGTAGCAGCTTCCGGAGCACAGGGTGGGGGCCCCCATTGAGACCTGGCATGCCTGAGCCCTGCCCTTGTGTCATGTGGACTACGTCACCTGTGTCCAGAGGGACACAGTGCCCCTCATGCTGCTTAGCCCAGAATCCCTGCCAGAACCCAGGGGAGCCCAGAGGGTACAGGACCTGCCATTTCTGTTTCTGTCTCCCCTGAGGGAGGATGTGGGCCAAAACGGTGGCCGCTGTAGACATTAGGCCAGACTTCCTGACAGGGAGGGAGGAATGACCAAAAACACCTGTTCCCAGGGCCAGGCCTTCCTCATGTCCCATGGCTCTGACCTTGGTCTTCTGTCATCCCAGAGGGGCCAGCAGCCTCCCTCTCCATGGGGCGGGGGCCACTCTCTCAGAAACTGCCAAGAGTCTGGATGGGGGCATGTGGGGAGCCTATCCATGGTGTCTGATTTCCTCTCCCATCTTCCCGGCAGAGCTCCTATCCCATCTGGGAAGACTTCAACTCCAAGGCCACCAAGCTGCATTCCCAGCTGAGGTGAGGCTGCTGAGGGTGCCCCAGCTGGGGAGGGGATAGGCAGAGGAGAGGACACCTCACCCACAGAACATCCCACTCTCTGTCTCCCCAGGACCACTGTGCTGGCTGCTGTGGCCTTCTTGGATGCCTTTCAGAAAGTGGCCGACATGGCCACCAACACCCGAGGTGGGGAGGGGGTGTGGCTGGAGGTTGGGTTTGCCCCAGGTTGGGCAAGGCTGAGTGGAGGATGAGTGAGGGAGAGGACACCCAGCCCAGAGTTGGGACCTTAAATTCCATTCCCTAATGAAATGGGCTGGTTGTGTAGAGAGTGAGCCTCTTATCACTAGCAGCATACAAGCAAGAGTGGGAGAACGGTGACAGGGATGTTACGGGGGCGGGCAGGGGGTCTTCTGTTCTTGCTATGGGCCGCCAGCTCGACCACAGTTGTCCAGCCTTCTGTAACAGTGAGTCTGATTATGGCGTCTCACCCCCTCATCTGCCTGTCTTAGAGCACACGGGGGCAGGCAAGTACTCCCCGTTGGCTTTGGCGTCTCTTCTGCCTTCTAGTTCAAGTAGTTCTCACTTTCAGGTGGTGAGAAATAAGGTCACGCGGGCCCTTGCACTCTCACGCCTGCCTGTGGCACCTGGAGGGGATTCCGGTAGGGCTGGAGGGGATTTGGGCTGGCCCTTTGCAAAGCCTCTAGCGCTGGCCTGACCACCAGAACACCCGCAGCTGCAGCAGGCGGGCACCGCCGGGAAGGGCAGGGCCTTGGTCCCGCAGAGAGGAGAGTCGCGGCAAAGACCGAGGACCGCTCAAATCCCCACCCTCACGGATCCATCCATCGCGGGACCGAGCAGTGCTGGGGGCGGGGCGCGGGTTGCGAGCGCGGCCTTCGTGGGCCGGCGCGCCACCTCGTGGCCGAGGCTGGGACTGCAGAAGCCCCTGCGGGCCCCTTCCCACGCTGCGCGCTTGCCTCGCCAGGGGCCACACGGGACATTGGCTCAGCGCTCACGCGCATGTGCATGCGCCACCGCAGCATCGAGACCAAGCTGCGGCAATTCACCAAGTGAGTGGGCGCCGCGGGTGGGCGGGAGTGGGTACGCAGTGAGACCGTCCCCTGGTGGCCCTGACCCTCACACCCCACCCACAGCGCGCTGCTGGAGAGCCTCATCAACCCGCTGCAGGAGCGCATCGAGGACTGGAAGAAGTCAGCCAACCAGCTGGACAAGGACCACGCGAAAGGTGGGCCCGGGGCTGGGGCTGGGGCCTCCTGTCCCCATCGTGCGGAACCCCACATGACAGCATTCCTTTCTCATCCCCTGCACAGAATACAAACGAGCCCGGCACGAGATCAAGAAGAAGTCTTCAGACACGCTGAAGCTGCAGAAAAAAGCGCGCAAAGGTAGAGCCCACGGCTGCCCATGGAAGCATAG
This sequence comes from Acinonyx jubatus, assembly GCF_027475565.1. Classification (NCBI taxonomy): domain Eukaryota; kingdom Metazoa; phylum Chordata; class Mammalia; order Carnivora; family Felidae; genus Acinonyx; species Acinonyx jubatus. The sequence goes on along the minus strand of NC_069396.1, from coordinate 13,272,124 downwards.
CCCCACGGGGCCCCGCTTGGTATACCCCCACACGCTATGGGGTACCCCAGGGAGTCATACTGGCCGGAGGGGCCCTATCCTGGACACAGGATCCTCCAACCTGCTGGGTGGGACTGAGGGAGCCTCCCTGCACCCCAGACCTGGTCCAGGCCTTCCTCTCTCAGGGAGGCAGCAGGAGGCCCAATAGGCCCAGGCACCCCACACCCCTGCCCCAGGAGCGGCTCTATCCATCCGGCTGTCTTTCACACATTCTTTCTTTCTCTGTCTCTCCTCCTCTCCTCCTCCCACATCCTTCCTGTAGAGCTACTTGGTAAGTCAAATGTCCCTCCCTCCAGCCGCTCCTCCCGTCCTTGTCCCATTTGTCTGTCTCCCCCAGCTCAGGGCCATTGGAAGGAGTCTCTCCAGGCCAAGGAGGAGCGAGGAAAGCGGTCGGTCCATCGAGGGAGGGGCCTGGGGCATAGTCCCCCTGGGACCCTGGGGCCCCCTGGCCAGGGATGAGTCCCAGGCCACTGTTGGGTCAGTCTGCCAGGCCAAGAGGGGTTGGGCTGGGCGGGGTGGGGGGCACAGGCCCTGGCTGCCCCACTTCCCCCAGGCCCGCCCGGTCACCTGTTGCCTTCTCACTTCCTGACTCACCATCTCTACATCATCCTCTTGCCTCTCTCTGTCTTTCTCGCTGCTTCTTTGTGTTGCCGTTGTTGTCCTTGTGCATCGCTCCCTGAGCTGAGTGGGAGCGCACACTGAAATGACCCGCTTCCCTTCCCCCGGGGCCCAGCCCCTAGCTCTCCTTACCCCCCCACCCCTACCCCACCCCCCACACACACACCCTTCAGTGGCCTGGCCTACAGCTGAGTCCCCGGGCTCTACTTTGTCCTGCTTCCACCCTCTCCCGGTGAGGTGAGGTGAGGTGGTGCCGGCCCAAGGGCAGTGAGGCTGTCCAACCAAGGGGTTGGAAGTCTCAGCTGTGGAGGCCTCCGCTGGGCTCACCTGAGCTCTGCCCGCTCCAGGTCCTGGGTGGCTTTGCAGCTTTGGTGTCTTTGCTTTGGTGTCTGCCTGCTCTGGGACCAACCCCTGCACAAGCCCTAGAGTCCTGGCTGCCCTCCCTGGTCCCCTGGCCCCCGTGGCAGGGCCCAGCCCCACGCCGGGGACACCACCACGGGGCCTGAGCCATGCACACAGCGAGCCGGGCCGGCGTCCCCAGCGCGGCCTCTCCTCCCAACCCCTCCAGGGAAAGGAGATCTGCAGCCCCAGCTGGACAGTGCCCTGCAGGACGTCAACGACATGTACCTGCTGCTGGAAGAGACAGAGAAGCAGGCGGTGCGCCGGGCCCTGATCGAGGAGCGCGGCCGTTTCTGTACCTTCATCACTTTCCTGCAGCCTGTGGTGGTGGGTCCCTCAGAGAGGTGTCTGAGCATCCCCACAATGGGGCTAGCTGAAGAGTTTCCAGGAATCTCAGGAAATCCCAAGAAGCGAGATGTGGGAGCCATTGGTGGGAGTCCTTAGGGGTGACTTGGAGGCCCCAGCAGGTTGGGCCATGCCTGTGGTTGACCACTTGACCCCTGAGAAAAGCCAGTTCTCAGTGATGCCTGGCTGGGTACCCTCAGAGCCACATGCTCGTAGCCCAAAGACACAGCTCGTAGCTCGTGTTGCACTAATTTGGTCTGGACGCACGGTCACACCAACCCCTGGGTGTCCAGGCCCAGGCTGCCTCAGACCCAAGCAGCACTGGATGAGAGAGGAGAGGCCAGAGGGGGCTCATTCCTCCAGGGTGGGGGGCAGGGCCAGAGGGTCTGACCCGCTGCTTCCTCAGAATGGCGAGCTGACCATGCTGGGAGAGATCACCCACCTGCAGGGCATCATCGACGACCTGGTGGTGCTGACTGCGGAGCCCCACAAGCTGCCCCCCGCCAGTGAGCAGGTTCGGCCAGCCATGGGACTGGGGGGCAGGGGAGGGGATGGCCTGCCATTAGTTGGAGACAGTAGAGGAAAAGAGGGGACAGAGAACCAGACAGGTCCCAACGTGCATGGTGGGACATCCGGGAGCACCTGTCCAGGCGAGGGATGGTGTGCCCAGGACCCAGTGGAGGCCTCAGTCTGAGAGCAGACGGGTGGAAGTCCCGTGGGGCCTGGCCCTGTGTCTGCCCACAGGCTCCACCTGAGCAGGCCAGACCTGGTGACTCCTACCTCCGTCCAAACCCAGGACCCGGTACCTTCCCAGGCACACAAACAGGCACACCTGCCCATGCGGGCCACCCTGCTCAGCTCCCCACAGTGCTCCCCCTGCACTAGGATCAGTCCCATCTGACAGGCCTGTGGTGTTGCTCACTGGGCGCTGTGTGCCCGGCACTTTCCCCGGCCATCTCGTTGAATCACCCCAATGCGCTGCAAGACAAGAACCGTTGGGGGCACCTCACAGGAGGAAACAGGCTCAGTGAGGTTCCAGGAACTTGCCCAAGGGGCACGGCAGAGCCAGGACTTAAACCCCATGGTGTCCCTCATGGTCACTCTCTTGGCTCCTCTGCCAGTGAGTTCTGGGGACACCTGGTTCTCCCATGCCCCCTGCCTGTGGACAGCATCCCTGGGAAGCAGAGAGGGCAGTCTCCCTTGATGTCCCCCCCCACTCCGCCATCTGGCAGTCCTGCTTTCAGACTCCCCTGGGGGTCTCCTGCTGGGGCTTGGCTCTTAATAGGGAGGACGGGGGGAGGGGGGCCTCTGGCCCCACCAGCCCTCTGGGGGTCCTCCAGAAAACAGGCTGAGCTGCCTCCAGTGACCTGCATCCATGTCCCTGTCTAGGTGATCAAAGACCTGAAAGGCTCTGACTATAGCTGGTCGTACCAGACCCCCCCATCATCGCCCAGTGGCTCCGGCTCTCGCAAGTCCAGCATGTGCAGGTCAGTGCGGGACTGACGGGGACAGAGGGGCAGGGACACCCCAGGAGGGAATGGTTAAGCACTCAGCAAATCAGGAATCGCTTCAGGGCCTCAGAATTCACCCAACTGCGTCACCAAGGAATTTGTGAGCGTAGAGGACAAATGGACCCGTATCTCGAGACTGCTGCCAGTACAGGCATGTGCTAGCAGGAAGCAGGGGGCAAGAGCAGTTTCGTTTACAGAGCAGTAACTATGTGCCAGTTGCCATGCTAAACGCTTTATGCATTTTCTTCATTGAATCCTAACACCACCGTATCAGGTGTGGTGTTGTCTCCGTTTCACAGAAGGGGAAACTGAGGCACAGAGTCCCATAATTTCACTACTAGGCTCTGCCTGGCCCAGCAGAGTCAGTGGGGGTGGGAGGATAGTAATAAGAACCTAAGACCAGGGAGGGGCACAGAGTCTTCTGGCAAGGTGTGCTGAGGTCACAAGGTAAGGGACACTCTAACCTGCCTGCTTCCTGGATGCAACCTGTGCCCGTGCTGGCCCCTGAAGTCTCGCTCAGTCACCATGCAGGCTCAGGATCAGGGACGCCTCCAGGGCTGGCCCCAGGGCAGGATTTGGAGGAGACATTTAAGATTCAAGGTTCTACAGGTGTGAGGGCAGTGAGCACACAGTGAGTTATTGGTGAGGGGAGGCCCCTCTGCGCCAGGCTCCCTTTCCCCAGAACCACCTCTGGCTGAGCACCTGGGCATGAAAAGTAAGCCAAGCACAGCGATCGGCAGCTCCTGTATAGGGAGGAGGGTCTGGGTTTGCTGGACCCCAGGTGGGTGGCCGTCACAGCAGGGAGGGTTGATTGCAGAGGACACCCATGACCAAGGGTACGAGCTGAGGAGCTTCAGGGTTAGGCTCAGAAAGAAGGCAACCTTCAACTGCCAGGAACATTACCCGAGAGTGAAATGGTGGCACAGGGGATATGAGCTTCACAGGGCTGGACACTCTCCAGGGGGCGAAGGGAGTGAGGACAATGATGGGTCCAGAATCCACATGGATCATCACTGCATGCTAGACATCCAGTTAGGATTGGATGGCAAATACCAGACTTTGACGAGGCAGTCCGGAAATGATCAGACTTGTGTCAGGTTCCAGCCCAACTGGGACGAGGTTGATGTTTAGTGACTCAGTTTCTCCATCACCAACCCAAAGTCTGCTGTTCTTAAAGGCAGAGTAGGAGGCAAAGAGACTGCTCAGCCCTGGGCACGCCCTGGAGCATTGGGGTGCTCTGGGGGCAGGCACTGGGCCAGCTCTGGTATGCCATCCCCTGCCCAGGCCCTGCCCTGTCCCAGAATCCAGCTCTTCTGTGGCACCTGGGTCTAAGGAGTTGTAGTCTGACATTGTCTTTTCCTTCCTTTGCCCCTCACCTCTCTCCTCCACCCTCGTCTGTCACCCTCCCCTCCACACACACCTGTGTCTCCCCGTCTGGCTGCTGTACCCCTTCCCTCACTCCCCCAGCGCCCCCAGCAGCAGTAGCAGTGCCAAGGGTGGCGGAGCCCCATGGCCTGGGGGTGCCCAAACATACTCACCCAGTTCCACCTGTCGCTACCGCAGCCTGGCACAGCCAGCCGCCACCACCGCCCGACTCTCCAGCGTCTCCTCCCACGACTCTGGCTTCGTCTCCCAGGATGCCACCTACTCCAAGCCCCCCTCACCCATGCCTTCAGACATCACCAGCCAGGTGAGAGGGTGTCTGCAGGGCCTACAGCTCTTGAGACTGGCCGGGAGGTCCCCAGGACCACCTCACTGGGGACCAACCTGGCTAAGGAGAGGTGGGGAAGGTCTTAGAGCAGTCAGCATCTGCCACAGCCATGTCAGCAAGGGGCTTTGTGGCCCCACTACCTCCTCATTTCCTGATTCCTTACCTACCGCCTTCTTCCAGCCATGGGACCCCAAGAGGGCAGCTTAGCAGCTCTGATCACTTGTGACCCTCCCCCCTGCATTAGGCTTATTGTGACAAGGTGGCTGGTCCTAGGAGGCATCCCCAGGAGCCCCAGGACATCCTCCTGCTTCTGCACACTTGGGCCAACTCACTCTGAACCCAGAGATTGGTCCACGAATCTCCTCAGATGAAGGCTCAGATCCTTACAGCCTCAGTGAGATGGGCAAACACAGGGGCCACAGTAGAAAACAGAGGGAGGTCAGTCCACCTGCCCAGGGGGCTATCCTCAGGGTATCAGGAGTGACTGCATTTGGATACAGTCTCCTATTCCTCCCCCATCAAGGCTAGTGCCTCCATTTGGACTGAGCATTTTATGTTTTGCTGGTTTTTTTGCTCAAAGATGTCCCTATTATACTTCCAGTCTCTCTCCCCTGCGGGCTCATTCCCATCAGTACACAAAAGAACTCCAGTATCACGCATTTTAAATTTTTTAAATGTTTTATTTATTTTTGAGAGAGAGACAGAGTACAAGTGGGGAAGGGCAGAGAGAGAGGGAGGCACAGAATCCAAAGCAGGCTGTAGGCTCTGAGCTGTCAGCACAGAGCCCGATGGAGGGTTTGAACTCGTGAACCCCAAGATCATGACCTGAGCTGAATGAAGTCAGATGTTTAACCGACTGAACCACCCAGGCACTCTTAGTATCACGCATCTTAAAAGCCCTCCCTTCCTTCCATGTTATCCTCCAGTCACCTAGCTTCCTTCACAAGGAAATTTAAGAATTGTCTGCACTGACCAATTCTACCTATTTCTCATTCACTCCTATCAGCTTCACCTATTTATAACTGAAAAATTTTAGATTTTTTAATTTCTCCCATATAGTTCCATCCATGTTTGCTGTACATATTTTGAGACTGTTTTATTAGGTACAGACAAGTTTAAGATATTAAGTCTTCATAGTGAATTCAATCTTCTAACATGATGGTCCTCTGTTCCTTACAATGCTTTCTAAAAGCCTGTTTCGTCTGATATTACTACAGCTATCTCAGCTTTATCCTGTTCAAGATTTATATTACCATTTCCCATCTGTTTTATTTTTTTAATGTTTGTTTATTTCGCAAGAGAGAGAGAAAGAGAGCAGGGGAGGGGCAGAGAGAGAGAGATGGAGAGAGAGAATCCCAAGTAGGCTCCATGCTGTCAGTGCAGAGCCCCGTGTGGGGCTGGATCCCAGGAACTGTGAGATCAGGACCCAAGTTGAAATCAAGAGTTGGAGGCTTGGGGCACCTGGGTGACTCAGTTGGTTGAGCGTCCGACTTCAGCTCAGGTCACGATCTCACAGTTCATGGGTTCGAGCCCCAAGTCGGGCTCTGTGCTGACAGCTCAGAGCCTGCAGCTCGTTTCCGATTCTGTGTCTCCCTCTCTCTCTGCCCCTCCCCCACTCATGCTCTGTCTTTCTTTGTTTCTCAAAAATGAATACATGTTAAAAGAAATTTAAAAAAAAAAGAGTTGGAGGCTTAACCAACTGAGCCACCGAGGCACCCCTCCCATCTCTTTACTTTTAAACTCACTATATCCTTATGTTTTAGATGAGTCTCTTATAAACAACAGATGCCTAGATTCTCTTTTATCCAGTCTGACAATCTCTATCTTTTGATTTGGCATTTTTAGTCTACTTCTCTTTATTGTGATTATTGACATATTTGGATTCCTGTCTTTTTATACATTCTACTTTTTCTGTGCCTCTTATGTCTCTTCCCTTGTCCTTTACTTTTTTTTCCTTCTCTCATTTGTTTCCCTCTACTAAACTGTAAGTTATATTGTATTTCTTTTATAGGATATCTTGAAATTTTACCATGCATTCTTAGGCCCAACTCCTGAATAATTCAAAGACTTCAATAAATATTTTAACTTCAGTCACCAGTGGGTTCTCCCAACTTATAAGCTAATATATATTATTCTCTACTTTTTTATGACACTCACAGATGACATTTTTCTCCTCCTCCTCCTCCCCCTCCTCCTCTACCTCCTCCTCCTTCTTTTTCCTTTTTAAAGATTTTATTTTTAAGTAATCTATACACCCATTGTGGGGCTCAAACTTAAAACCCTGAGATCAAGAGTCTCACGCTCCAACTAGGCCAGCCAGGCACCACATGACATTTATTTTCTTAACTTTACTATTATTTTGTGCATACAGTATTTGTCTAGATTTACCCATATGTTTACACATTTCTTTGTTCATCATTTGTTCTTATACCTTAACTCTTCTTCTTTCTGAAGTATACAGCACATCCTTTAGAAGTTCTTTTAGAATAGATCTGTAGTGGTAAATTCTCAGGGTTTTTTTAAATCTGTAAACATGCTTCCTTTTGTCGTCTGTCTTGAAAGTGTTGCCAGGGACACAATTCTGATGTGACAGTTATTCTCTCTCCACCACTTGGAAGGTATTTTTCCACTGTGTCCTGGCTTCCATTGTCGATTGAGAGGTCTGCCATCAGTCAGATTGTTGGGCCTTTGCGTCCCTGGTCACTTGTAACATCTTTGCTCTTCAGTTTGTGCTTAGTTGCAGATTTGTTTTTATTTAGTCTCATTTGATGGGTTTGTATTCCTGTATCTTCATATTCATGTCTTTCACGTGTTCTGGAAATTTTCAGCCATGATTTCTCTATTCCTACTTTGGCTCTGTTCTCTCCTTCTGAGATTCCAATTCAGTGTGTTGCTGGACCTTCTCATTTATCCTTCTGTGTATGGTTCTCTCAGTTATCACATTTTCCTTCTCCCCGCCTCTCGGTATGATGTTCTGGATCATTTAGTCAGGTCTGTCTTCCAATTTACTTTTCAAGTCTAGGTTACAGCTTTTTAACCTTTCCATTAAGGCTTTTTTTCTAAACTGTTATTTTGAAATAATTTCAGTCTTGTAGAAAAGTTGCAAAAAGAGTACAGAGTTCCCACCTGCTCCTCCCAAGCTCCCCTAATGTTAACCTGTTATGTAGCTACCAAACCAGGAACGAACACTGGCACAATACTATTAACTAACCTGTGGTCTTTTTCCAAATGTTGCTCATTTTCTCACTCAGATCCCTTTTCTGGTCCAGGAGTCCAGGATCCAGCACAGGACCCTGTGTCGCATCTAATTGTTGTATCTTTTGGGGCTTCTCCAGTCTGTAGCACCTCTACAGCCCTTCTTCTTTCATGTCTTTGATGCTCTTGAAGAATACCAGTCAGGTATTTTATAGAACGTCTCTCAGTTTGGGTGTGTCCTGTGTCTTCACATAATTAGATGGAGGTCATACATTTCTGGTAAGAGAATACCATAGCAATGGTTTATTGCTGTTCTTCATCCTCACCAGCCCTTGGTATTTAGCATCTTTTTCATTTAAGCCCTTCTTGGGGGGTGTATAGTGGTAGCGCCTGTGTTTGAAATTCGTCCTTCCCTAATGAGGAATGAGATTGAACACCATTTCCTACTTCTGAAGGCCACTTGGCTGTCCTCTTTTATGAAGGACCTATTCAGGATTTTGCCCATTTTTCTACTAAGTTTTATTTTTTTTTTCTTATTGATCCTAGAACTCCTTATGTATTATGGATACAACACCACTCCTTCATCTGGGGTTTTCTCTGAGCCTTTACTCTTAATTGGGTCTTTTAATGACCTAAAATTCTTAATTTTATCTTTTTTAATATCATTTATTGTCAAATTGGTTTCCATACAACACCCAGTGCTCATCCCACTAAGTGTCCTCCTCAGTGTCCATCACCCACTTTCTGCTGTCCCCCAGCGCCCATCAACTCTCAGTTTGTTCCCTGTATTTAAGAGTTTCTTATGAGGGAAAAAAAAAAAAAAGTTTCTTATGGTTTGCCTCCCTCCCTACAACTTTTTTTCCCCCTTCCCCTCCCTCATGGTCTTCTGTTAAGTTTCTCCAGATCCACATATGAGTGAAAGCATACGGTATTTGTTTTTTCTCTGACTGACTTATTTCACTTAGCATAATATGCTCCAGTTCCATCCACGTTGCTGCAAATGGCCAAATTTCATGCTTTCTCATTGCCAAGTAGTATTCCATTGTATATATAAAGCACATCTTTATTCATTCATCAGTTGATGGACATTTAGGCTCTTTTCATTTGGCTATTATTGTTGAAAGTGCTGCTATAAACATTGGGGTACATGTGCCTCTATGCATCAGCACTCCTGTATCCCTTGGGTAAATTCCTAGCAGTGCTATTGCTGGGCCACGGGGTAGATCTATCTTTAATTTTTTGAGGAACCTCCACACTGTTTTCCAGAGCATCTACACCTGTTTGCATTCCTACCAACAGTGCAAAAGGGTTCCCCTTTCTCCACATCCTTGCCAGCATCCATAGTTATCCTGATTTGTTCATTTTAGCCACTCTGACTGGCGTGAGGTGGTATCTCAGTGTGGCTTTGATTTGTATTTCCCTGATAAGGAGTGACGTTGAGCATTGTTTCATGTGTCTGTTGGCCATCTGGATGCCTTCTTTAGAAAAGTGTCTGTTCATGCCTTCTGTCCATTTCTTCACTGGATTGTTTCTCAGGTGTGGAATTTGGTAACTTCTTTATAGATTTTGGATACTAGCCATTTATCCGATATGTCATTTGCAAATATCTTTTCCCATTCCGTTGGTTGCCTTTTAGTTTTGTTGATTATTTCCTTTGCAGTACAGAAGCTTTTCATCTTGATGAGGTCCCAGTACTTCATTTTTGCTTTTAATTCCCTTGCCTTTGGAGATGTGTCAAGTAAGAAATTGCTGCAGCAGAGGTCAAAGGGGCTGTTTCCTCCTTTCTCCTTTAGGGTTTTGATGGTTTTCCTGTCTCACATTCAGGTCTTTCATCCATTTTGAGTTTTTTTGTGTGTATGGTGTAAGAAGGTGGTCTGGTTTCTTCCGTCTGCATGTGGGTGTCCAGTTCTCCCAGCACCATTTGCTAAAGAGACTGTCTTTTTTCCATTGGATACTCTTTCCTGCTTTGTCAAAGATTAGTTGGCCATATATTTGTGGGTCCAATTCTGGGTTCTCTATTCTATTCCATTGGTCTGTGTGTCCGTTTTTGTGCCAATACCATACTGTCTTGATGATTACAACTTTGTAGTAGAGGCTAAAGTCTGGGATTGTGATGCTTTGATTTTCTTCAATATTATTTTGGCTATTCGGGGCCTTTTGTGGTTCCATACAAATTTTAGGATTGCTTGTTCTAGCTTTAAGAAGAATGCTGGTGCAATTTTGATTGGGGTTGCATTGAATGTGTAGATTGCTTTGGGTAGTATTGACATTTTAACAATATTTATTCTTCCAATCCATGAGCATGGAATGTTTTTCCATTTCTTTGTGTCTTCTTCAATTTCCTTCATAAGCTTTCTATGGTTTTCAGCAAACAGATCTTTTACATCTTTGTAAAACTGTTAATTTTAATGGATGTCCAGTGTATTCATTTTTTAAAATTTCCAATGCTTTTTGTATCTTGAGATATGTTTGTGTACTCTAAGGTCACAAAGACATTTTCTTCTGAAAGCCTTTTTCTTTTACCTTTTTCATTTAGATCTGCAGCTCATCAGGAATTGATGGGGGGGGGGGGCAGGGGACGTATGAGATGGGGGTCCTTTTTTCCATACAGATATCTAATTAGCAATTTATTGAAAAGGCCATCTTTTCCCCCCTGCACTGCAGTGTTACCTGTATACCTGTAGCTGTTTTGGAAGTTTGTGTTTTTTATTTTTTTTAATGTTTGTTTATTTTTGAAAGTGGGGAGGGGAGGAACACAGGATCGGAAGCTGGCTCTTTGCTGACAGCAGCGAGCCTGATGTGGGGTTCGAACTCACAAACTGTGAGATCATGACCTGAGCCAAAGTTGGACACTTAACCAACTGAGTCACCCAGGCACCCAAGGAAGTTTATATTCTGTTCTGCTGGTTGAACTGTGCTCTTTTACAATACCATACTAGTCTTCATTATTGTAACTTTATAAACATTTTTGATATCTGGTAACAGAAGTCTTCCAGCTTTGTTATTCTTCAGTATCACCTTGGCCTTTGTAATTCCTTATATTCCTTAATACCAGCTTGTCAGTTTCCATCAGAAAAACAGTAACAACACCTCCTGGGGTTTTGGCTGGGATTGCATAAATCTGTCCATTTATTTTGGCTTTTCCTTTTCTCAGTAAGGTTTTGCAGTTTGCACGTAAAGATCTTGCACGTCTTTCACTGGATTTTTTTCCTTGGGTAGTTGATGTTTATTGATGCTATTTTAAATTATATTGGCTTTGTCGGATTTTTTTTGTTGGCTGCTGATATTTAGAGACTTGATTTTTTTTTTTTTTTGGTAAATTGATTTTATTAAGTTATATTAAAATCACTTAGGTCTGATAATTATAGATTCTTTTGAATATTCTACCTATACAACAATCATGTCTTTTATAAATAATGACCACTGTTTTCTTCCTTTCCAATCCTTTTGCTTTTTACTGCTTTTTCTTGCCTTACTGCCTGCTAGGACTTCCAATGTTGAACAGAAATGGTGATGGTAGCCATCTTTTTTTTTTTTTTTTTAAGTTTGTTTATTTTGAGAGAAATGTATTGCGAGTAGGGGAGGGGCAAAGAGAGAGGGAGGGAGAGAACTTCAAGCAGTCTCTGCACCATCACAGTTTCTCACGAAACTGAGATAGTGACCTGACCTAAAATCAAGAGTCGGACGCTTAACCGACTTAGCCACCCAGGCATCCCGATCCTGGGCATCCTTATCTTTTTCCCATCCTCAGAGGGAAAGGTATTGATAGTTTTGAAGATCCCCTTTATCAGATAAGGAAGCTCTCATCTAGCCCTGTTTAAGTGTTTGTTCATGAATTAGCCCTAAATTTTTCCACTGACTGTTCCAAGAGCTTTTTCCATTGGTTCTTGCTTTAACAATTACACTGATAAACATCCAAATTTGTTGCTTGCTTCATCTGAATCCTCACCTGTGATGCTTTGTTTCCTTTTGTTTTGTTGATCTTGGTTCATCACAAACTGAAATATCCCAGTATCTAAATTAAAGATGATTTGGAGAATTTGACAGGGCAGAGGTGCTGTAATAATGGACCCCATCACAGGGTGAGCTCTCCACCTAGCCCCTTGTCCAGTCTCCCAACCACTGTGCTGCACTCCACATGTGCCCCCAGGAGCCCTCGTGGTCCTGTGCCCACCCTGGCTGCTTTTATCTTCATTCTTTTTTTTTTTTATTTGTTTTGAGAGAGGGAGAGAGAATCCCAAGCAGGCTCTGCACTATTAGCACAGAGCCTGACACGGGGCTCAAACCCACAAACCACAAGATCATGACCTGAACCGAAGTCAGACACTTAACCAACTGAGCCTCCCAGGCACCCCTTCATTCTTGTGTTTTCTTTGCAGTTGGGGGTTTCCCATGGCACCTACTCCCCACAACCGGCCAAAGCAAGAGTCTCCCCTATACACTCGGTCCGCTCAAAAGTGGACTTGCGCCCCCCCCCCCCAGTCTATGAAATAGTCCTTGAGGTGTCCACGATGCCTCTGTGCCCTCTGATGGACCCCCAGCAGCTTCAGCACTGCTGACCATCCTTCTCCTCAAGGGCAGGTCCTTCTGAGTTCTGTGACATCGTCTGCTTACGGTTTTCTAACCACCTCTCTGGCAGTTCCTTGTTACTCTCCTTCACCGGACCCTCCTCTTCTTGCCAGCCACTAAATGTGGGTGCGCCTGAGGTCCTTGAACCTTTTCTCTAACTGTCCTCACTGCCAAGGTGACCTTCCTCTGTCTCAAGGCTGTTGGATTTGTGACTCCAACCTTGACTTCTCCCTAAACTCCAGACTTGTAAATGCAGTTGCCGACATTGTATCTGTCCATAGATACCTAACAGGCAGCTCAGCTCTGCATGTGCAGGATGGAACTCTAGACTCCCTACTTCCCCCACGCCTGCCCTTCTGAGACAACAGGGACACCGTCAACCGTGCTGTCCTTCCTAGCGTCCCACCTTCCCTTGCCCACCACATCCAGGCCATCAGCAGCCGCAAGTCCTGTCGTTCATTCTCAAAACCTATGGTTCTTGGGTTGGGCCACGGGGTTGGTCAGTGCCCACAGTGTGCGCTCGGCCTGCAGACGCTCGCAGGGGCGGCAGGGTGTGGTGCTGAACTCGAATGTCCTGCTGCATGCCAGTGCTGTGACCAGGTATCTTCTCTCCTTGCCTCCCTGCCCCGTTCGCCCACCTGCTCTCCTCTGCATGGCAGAAGTCCTCCAGCTCTGCGTCCTCGGAGGCCTCGGAAACCTGCCAGTCTGTTAGCGAGTGCAGCTCCCCCACCTCGGTCAGTGTTCCCCGCCTGCAGTGGGACTCAGGGAGGGTCCGGGGCCTACCAGAGTGGGGAGCAGAGTGCCTGCTCCCTGCAGGAAAAGCCGCCTAGGCACACCTGCAGCCACTCCCAACACCTCACATCTTTCCTTCCTGAGTCATGCCATCCTACCCCTGGGACTGGCAGGAACCAGGGGTCATGGCACCCTCCATGCTCTGCCCTTGACAGTGATCTTGAGCCTGAGGCCCCACACGGGCGTGAAAACCCTGTATCTCGACTGTAGTGAGAGGACCGTCAGCCGTGGACGGCAGGGCCAAGGGTCCCCTGACCCATCTGCCATGCCCTGCAGGACTGGGCCAAAGCAGGTCCCCATGAGCAGCCCTCAGGCACCAGCCTGCAGAGGAGGAAGGACCGAATGGAACACCCCCGGGACACAGAGCCAGGCCTGGCCAGCGGGGGCACCCTGGGCCCCAGCGGAGAGGAGGCACCAAGACCACGCATGTCCCCTGCCACCATCGCAGCCAAGGTAGGCATCAGCTCCCCTGGCAGCCCAGCCAGTGCCCCCGTTCACTCCCAGGTCAGTGCCAGTAGACCCGGCAGGTGGTCTCGGGGCCAGCTCCATCCACCTGGTGGGAGCTACCCGGAGTCCGAGCCGAGGGGGGCAGCGGGGAGCCAGGCCTCAGCCTGCAGTCTTACCACCCCCAGCATGGTGAAGAGGTGTCCCCAGCGGCCAGTGACCTGGCCATGGTGCTGACCCGCGGCCTGAGCCTGGAGCACCAGAAGAGCAGCCGGGACTCTCTGCAGTACTCCAGTGGCTACAGCACGCAGACCACCACGCCATCCTGCTCCGAGGACACCATCCCCTCCCAAGGTAGGCCCCGGGGCTGGGGCTGGGGCACCGGGCCTTCACATGCCCCAGGCCCCAGCCCACGGCATCCCGTGCCCCCAGGCTCCGACTACGACTGCTACTCGGTGAATGGGGACGCAGATGGCGAGGGTCCGGCTGAGTTCGACAAGTCCTCCACCATCCCCCGCAACAGCAACATCGCCCAGAATTACCGCCGCCTGATCCAGACCAAGCGCCCGGCCTCCACCGCAGGGCTGCCCAGCGCCTCGGGCGCTCCCCCCGGCGTGGCCACCATCCGCCGCACGCCCTCGACCAAGCCCGCTGTGCGCCGCGCGCTCTCCAGCGCTGGCCCCATCCCCATCCGGCCGCCCATCGTCCCCGTGAAGACACCCACAGTGCCCGACTCCCCTGGCTACACAGGGCCCACACGGGCGGGCAGCGAGGAGTGCGTCTTCTACAGCGACGAAGCCGCCTCGCCCCTGGCACCAGACCTGGCCAAGGCCTCACCGAAGAGGCTGAGCCTGCCCAACACGGCCTGGGCCAGCCCTGCCCCAGAGGCAGCCAGCTACCCCGGGCTGGCGGACGACGACGAGCAGCAGCAGCTGGCCGCCAACCGGCACAGCCTGGTGGAGAAGCTCGGGGAGCTGGTGGCGGGCGCCCACGCGCTGGGCGAGGGCCAGTTCCCCTTCCCTACAGCCCTGACCGCCACCCCCGCAGAGGAGACGCCCAGTCCGCCCCCGGCAGCCTCCAGCGACCCCCCGGCCGAAGACATGCTGGTGGCCATCCGGCGCGGGGTTCGTCTCCGCAGGACCGTCACCAACGACAGGTCGGCGCCCCGCATCTTGTGATGGCACTGCCCTCTGGCCCCGCGAGAGGCAGGTGGCCTGGCTGGTGAACAGTGGCCACTCAGAGCGAAGGCAACAACAAGGGAAGAGCAGAGCCAGGCAAGCTTTTGGTTTTTCGTTTAAGTCACGCGAGGAAAAGCCACTTGATGGAAAGAGACACTCACCTTGGATTTCCACATTTAAACAGGAAGTGACTTCTTTAACAGAGCTCGCCAGCTCCGAGCCTGCAGGCCTTGAACTGGATGTGGAGCCTGTTTTATACGTTTCTCACCTGCTCTGCCCCTCCTCTTCCTCTTCCACAGGCCCTGCCTTTTCCACATCTGGCCTGGGCCCGCAGTGCCACAGCTTAGCTGACCTGACCCCACTTCTCCCCTCGGTTGGTGGTGCCTGGGGCTTCTCCTGAATGCTGGCCCCCACAGCCCTCCACCAGGCCCCTCTCCTTCCTTCTCTGCACCTGTCCCAAGCTCCTCTCAATCAGGGAGGTGGGCTGTCTGTGGAGGGGCCAGGCACCCAATCGGCTAAGGTGTCAGATTTGACTGAAAAGCTCCACAGAGTAGCAGTTGGGGGGCAGACTGAAGTTGGGAGGCCCAGCCTGCTGTGGAGGAAGGAGGCCCAAGGGCCACAGGCCCCAAGTTGAGTCTTGGGAACCCACACAGAAGAGGCTGTGGACCCCGAGGTGGATCCCATCCTGACTTGCCCTCCTCTGGGAGGTACAGCCAGGGTTGAGGGGCAGGGCAGCAGGGAAGAAGTCCAGAGGCCTGAGGGTCAGATGTATGGTCCTCATCTGGGCATGTTGAGACTTTAATTCTCGTGGCACTTTGGTCATGGTTTTGGCCACCTGTGGGGGTAGGGGCTGGAACTGCACAGGGTGTGGGGGTTATTTTATGAATATAATAAAATAGAGCTGACTGGACAAGGACTGTGTGTGGGGACAGGGTGGACGGTACAGGGTGTCCGAGAGTGCCTGAGGGACAGGGGTCCTCGCAGTGGCCTGGCGGGCCCACGGCAGGAAAAGGAGGGCCTAATTGGCTTCCCCAAAGCCAGGGGGCAGCTGTTTTTTTTTTCTCCAGATTCTGGAGCAAAGCCAAAATAAGGTTGGAGAGGGCCAGGGTGGGGCCTCTAGTACGTCTGCTTAGATGGGAGCAGGGGCGGTCCAGGGAGATTGGCTTTGACTCTCTGTTGCCAGAGGAGATGCCATCCCGGTGCAGTGCCCCCCACCCTGGAGTCCAGTCCATGCTAGGTGCGGGGTGGGGGTGCCCTCCCCTCCACGTACCGAGGCATGCCAGCTCTAAGCAGGTAGAAGCAGGTGCGTCTGGGGCGAGCAGAGGGCTTCCTGTTGTCCCGCAGGCCAGCAGAGAGAGCAGCCAAGCTCACAGGGCAGCGGGACCACAAGGCAGGGGCCTCCCAGGGTCAGGAGAGCAGGCTTTTCCTGGTTGGGGTGGGATGGGGTTGGGTCTGAGTCTCAGCGCCAGGCTGGAGCTCCTGGCAGTTCTGCAGGGAACTGGGGTCCAAGCAAGGCAGCCAGGCAGCTCTGAGGAACCAAGGATGCCCCCGAGTGGATGGAGCCCCCCAGGCTCCCCAAGGGGAGATGGAGAATGGTATCTGTAAGTCGCTAGGTCTGAGAACAGCCTCGCTGAATGCTCAGGCCAACCCGAGAGCCCAAGTGTGGGCACCTGGAGAGAGTCCAGGCAAGGGAGGGCCCGAAGAGGCCGGGAGAGCAGGTGGCCAGTTTGGGAAGCCCCGGGGAGGGGTGTACCCAAGTGGGCTGAGGGAGTGAGATGCAGGATGTGTGATGTGAGCAGGGTAAGGAGTGGTGGGGTGGGGGGGTGGCTTGGGAGGCCCAAGGAGGGGGTGGGCATAGCACAGCCACCCTCCCAGACTTGTGCCCCCTCTCCTCCAAGCCACCCCAGGGCTGTACATAACTCCCCCATCCCCCTGACCACCTCTCTCCCATTTAGTGACCACCTCTTAGGCCCACCCCCTTGGGATCCGAGCCAGCCATCCCACATCACAAACTTCGGTTTGGGGGACTTCTTTACGTTCATTTTTTTTTTTCATTTTGTACAGAGAAATATTCTTTTCAAAAGCGTCTTTTGACTGAAGTAACTTTTCTGGTGCTGTTGTTAACTTGTTCCTTTTTTTAATTTATTTCCCCACCCAAGTCTCCCCTCCTGGTTCCTACTCACCCTTTCTTCCCTCCACCTCTCCCCACCCCACCCCCATCCCATCTGAACCATTTTGTTTCTTTTCTTTCTGTCCGTTTCTGGATAAATTATCCTTTCCTCCCTGCCCCCTCCCCCCTCCCCCCGATTTAAATAGTCACTGCTACAAGTAACAAATGCACTGTGAAGATTCCAGTATTAATAAAGTTGTACTGTACTTAACACCCCTGCCTCCGCCTGGCTTCCTCCACCCTGTTCACCTGCCCCTGCGCAGCGCTGGCACCCTGCCCTTTCCCATCCCAGATCCCGGCTGAGGGGCAGGAGTGGCCAGGTCCTGTATCAGGACCTATGCTTTTGAATACCTCCACTCTGTCTCTACAGGTGGCTATCTTGGGACAGCCCAATGAAGCCAGCGAGGGTGGCCAGGAGACACTGAGAAGGATCAGCCTGACACCCTCTGCCCCACTGGTCTCATGGAGACTCAGGCAGGTCTGGAAGAAACTCCCTCCCTCAAACACCATTTCCAGGCCCCCAGGCTAAGGCTTCATCCATCCCGAATCCAAATCTCCAGACCCAGGCCCCAGGACCACACAAGCCTACCTCTCTCCTGCCTCCTGCACTTGGGGTTCACCTCTGCAGATGCAAACTAAACCAAACCCAAACAAAACAAGCAAGTGTTTAATAGAAAATATAAGAGGGACTGGAAGAGCATCCACTGTGGCAAGATGTGGTGTCTGGCTCTGCCCCTTCCCCATGCCCGCCCACCCCCCAACCTGGCACAGGTCTAGCCTCTGCAGGTCTCAGGACACGCCGGGCACCACCTTCAGGCAAGCGAGGCAGCCCAGGTGGTGCAGGGAGGGGACAAGCTCTGTCCACCTTCAGGGGGCTCTGGACCCCGGCTGCTCCAGGTGAGACTGTGAGGTACAGAATGCAGGAAGCTGAGCCCTTCTCAGGCACAGAATCTCCCTCAAGGGAAAAACACTGTCTTGGGGGTTCCCCCACCCCCCCCCCCAGACAAGTCTCAGACTCCACCAAACTCCTGCGGGAGCACCTCCAGCTGTCCCACACAGGTCACCACACAGGCCAGGTGGGGCACAAGGCCTCTGCCCTGTGCCCTCAGCCGCCTCACTGAGCCGGGGGTCCAGTCTTGGGTCCTGGGGAGCGGGGCAGGGAGATGGGGGGCTGCTGGGGCAGAGGGGCAGCTACACACTGCGATGAGGGCTCCGGGCTGTGGGGCTGAGGGCTCGGCACCTCACAGTCCTGCCAATTTAGGACGGAACTTTGTTTACCTGCAGGAGGCAGGGGAAAAAAAAAAAAAAAAAAAAAAGACCACAGGAGTGGTCAACACCTACCTCATCTCCAGACCAAGCCTCATTGTTCTTGGCCCCAGGGCCCATCCTGGCTTTCAGAAATGACCTACAGCCCTGGGGAGTGGAAGGCGTGCTCGGGAGGGTCCTGGCTCTGCTCCACGACCTGGGCTTGGAACCCGGCGTCCTGCCCCCAACCCCCTCCACTCAGAGCTCCTTACAGCAAGAGCAGTAGAGCAGTTCCATGACCCGGAAGCAGTTGTCCAGCAGGGCTTTGGGTCGTACCAGCTTCAGGCTCAACCTGGGGGTGCTCAGGAGCGACACCACTGCTTCCACCTTGGGGCTGACCTCCACATCCTGGAAGGGAGGAGACCGTGGAGACGGTCAGGACCACAGGCACCACCACCCCTCAACACCAGTGAAGAGGGAGGGCCATGTCCCAGGAGAACCCTGGAGGCTGCCCTGCCTGGAGCTGCACAAACCACGAGAGAAAGGGACTTCCTGTGACAGGAGGCTTATGGGTAATTTCTCTGCCTCTTCCTGCAGGCGCCAGGTTTCCTGGGAGAGTCCCCTTCAAGGCCCCTCACCCAAGCCTGATACAGAGGCTCCTGTTTTCCATCTTTGGGAAAATGACTGCAGGGGGGCCCGCCAGGACAGGGGAGAGGTGGGGGCATCCTTGCTGTTCTCACCCAGGCCTAGCCACCACCACACAAGGCAGCCTGGGCTGGGGAGACTGTCCTTCGGGATTCAGAGACCTCTACTGCCCACAAAGAATGAGACAAAGGACCCTCACGAGGATCGTATTATGAGGAGGCCTGGGTGCACGGCACACGGGCCGGGCGGGTCTTTGGCTCCAAGCTCAGGGTGTTTCTCTGACAGTACTTAACAACCGGGAGCACGGTGTGGGTGGCAGGAGGGCACAGTGAGGGGACAGGGCAGGGGGCCAGCGCTGTTGCAGAAGACATCGCATAGAAAAGAAATGTAGAGCCTGAGCTGGGGGAGGACCTTCTTAAAGGTGGTTAATTGGGTTGAATTGTATCGGGTTGTGACCTGCCAATCCCCCCATCCCCGAAAAAGCCATGTCCAAGCCCTAACGCCTGGCACCTGTGAATGTGACCCTATTTGTAAACAGGATCTTTGCAGGTGTAATTAAGGATCTCCAGGTGAGGTCATTTTAAATTTAGGGTGGGCCCTAAATCCAATGACTGGCGTCCTTGTGAGAGAAAGGACGCAAGGCACAGAGGGAAAGGCCATACAAGGGCCAAGGCAGAGGCTGGAGTGATGTGGCCACAAGCCAACGACAGTAGCAGCCAGCAGAAGCTGGAGGAGTCAGGAAGGGTCCTATTTCCCTAGATCCTTCAGAGAGAGCTTGGCCTTGCAGATACCCTGAGTGTGGGGTTCCCGTCCGCAGGCCTGTGCAGAAGAATTTCTGTTGTTTGGTGGTAATTTGTCACAGAAACCCTACAAAGCTAATCTACAAGGACTTGGAAAGAGAAGCAAGGGTGACAGGAGGAGAAGGGGCATGTCCCCCTGGCCCACTCCCCATCAGGGAGAGCCCACTGCCCACCAGATGCTGGGCATATTTGGAGCGGGTCACAGACCATTAACTCTGTGAGAAAGAAGACAGACTTAAAAGCTGGTTTAAACCTGGGGCACCTGAGTGGCTCAGTCAGTTAAACGTCCAACCTCAGCTCAGGTCATAATCTCACAGTTCATGGGTTCACACCCCACATCAGGCTCGCTGCTGTCAGCACAGAGCCTGCTTCAGATTCTCTGCCCACCACCCCCCAACACACACACACACATACACTCTCGCTCTCTCATTCTCTCTCTCAAACAAAAACACTTAATGGCAATCAAAAGGAATGAAATCTTGCCATTTGCAACTACGTGGATGGAACTGGAGGGTATTACGCTAAGTGAAATTAGTCAGAGAAAGACAAATACCATATGACTTCACTCATATGAGGACTTTAAGAGACAAAACAGATGAACATAAATGAAGGGAAACAAAAATAATATACAAACAGAGAGGGGTACAAAACAGAAGAGACTCATAAATATGGAGAACAAACTGAGGGTTACTGGAGGGGTTGTGGGGGGGATGGGCTAAATGAGTGAGGGGCACTAAGGAATCTCCTCCTGAAATCATTGTTGCACTTTATGCTAATTTGGATGTAAATTTAAAAAAATTAAATTAAAAAAAAAACACGCATATGTTAAAAAAAACATTTAAAAATAATTTTTTTAAAGCTGGCTAACTCTGAACTCTTAACAACCTGGGTGGACAGGTCTCAACCCACCCACAGCCTCCTCTGCAGCTCCCAAGAGCTCAGAGTCAGGCTCTCGAAGAAAGGCAAGGATGCAAAACTGTCCGTTCAGGTCAGCTCCAACTCACACTGCCCAAGGGCATGAAAGAGCCACCGAGGAGACCTCTGGGCCTCCAATCCCCTGCCAAAACCAGAGCCTCCCCAGAACTCCTAGCAGCTGCGGGCTCCTAAGACCTGGTGTCACCCGCAGCTCACAGCTCCAGCTGGGCAGCAGGTGGGGCTCCCCGGGGCAAGTGTGCCCCAGGCCCCTGAGGACACCATGCGCTGGGGAGTAGGGCAAAATGGTGTGGGCAGGGGGTCCCACAGCACACATGTGGCCTGTATGGGCTCACAGTGACCCCGTGACCTTACTCCACAGGCTCTTTACAGGATGCATCCCTGAGGCCTCAGATCAACCCTGCTGAGCAGGCAGTTAGCAGGAACCTTATCATTGTTATTGTTACTGCAAGTCTATATTTTACATTAGGGTTCACTCTCTGTGTTGTCCGTGCTGTGGACTTGGATGAACGCATGATGTCATGTGTCCATCATTACAGTGTCATACAGAAGAACTGCATAGCCCTAAAAACCTCCTGTTTTCATTGCTCCACCCATTCATCCTTCCTTCCCTGTCTCCCCCAAAAGGAACCTCTAGAAACAAAGCCAGAGGGTTCAATGACTTGCCCAGGATCACAGAACAAGATAGACAGACCCTAGAACATCTCCTGTCCCCAGCCCAGGCCACCCACGGGGCACTGCTGGCCTTCTCTTCCTCTCTCCCATTTCTCCCATACCTTTCAGGACATGCTGGAACTCTCCATGTCTTCCCATCCTCCCTCAACACTCCTTGGCCACCACACACACACACCTCCGCGGAGCTCACCGTGAGGCCTTGCTGAACATCCAGCAGCAGCGTATGTACCTCCTCCAGGAACTTCCAGGATGGGTGGCCCTCAAGCAGCACTTCCTGCACTGACTCAGTAGCACTGAGGCTCACCCAGACCCACAGATACCGCAGCTCCTGCTGGCTGACCTGGGCCCTCTGCTGTGGGGACAGAAGAAATTGTTGAAGTCCCAAGACTTGAGCCTCTGGGCCCTCCCCACCACTACTCTGACCACTTGCCACCCAACTTGTGCCCACAAAGAGAGCAGACCATGGGCATCCACTGTGGACAGGGAGAAATCTTAGCCCGAGCCAAGGGCAGGCTTGCTTACGGGGCTGGGAAAGGCCCCTGGCAACATGACCTGCCAAGATCAATGTGCCTCTCAGGCTGGGCTCATGGGGTGTCCCGCAAGGCAAGGGTCTCCCAGCCCAGGATGGGATTCTCACCAGTCTGGTGATGTTGGCCATTCTGAGCACCCCCTCATAAGGCACGCTCACCCTGTAGTTGATGGGGAAGTAGTGTTTCTGGGGAAACACAAGAACAAACCATGAGGTCACAGTCAGAAATGGCTCAAACAGCCTCCCCCAACTCCCAACTTGATACAGGAGGAGAGGACCAAAAACCAGCCCTTTGATGGCAGAGGTGGCCTTCTATGAAGAATATGCACTTGCGGGGGAGGGGTGCCTGGGTGGCTCAGTCAGTTGAGCCTCTGACTTCTGCTCAGGTCATGATCTGGTGGTTCGTGAGTTCAAGCCCCACATTGGGCTCTGTGCTGACAGCTCAGACCCTGGAACCTGCTTCAGATTCTGTCTCCTCTCTCTCTGCCTCTCCCCCACTCATACTCTGTCTTTGTCTCTCAGAAATAAACATTAAAAAAAAAAAAAAAACAGATTGCTCTAAACTTATGGTGCTGGTTGCACAGCTCTGCCAATGTACTAAAAACCACTGAGCGGTACACTTAAACAGGTGAATAGTATGGTATGTGAGTTATAGCTCAGGAAGGCTGTCAAAAAAAGAAAAGTCTTGCATTGCCACGGTGCCACGTGAGCTTCTCTGCCCTACACAAAGGGAGCCACCCATTCCAACTTCTAAGACCTTATGTGCTGAGCTAATGTGCTGACCTTATGTGCTGAGGTCCCCAGGGAAGGGTGGCAGGGGAGAGGACTGTAAGTGTGGACCAGGTACACTGCTGGATGTGGTGGAGAAAGGCGAAGAAAGGGGCCACGGTCAGCTCAGGGCTGAGGCCCCAAACGTCCTACACGCTGTGAGTCCAGGAGCTTGGGAAGGGGAATGCAGTCGGGGGGTTCACAGTTACCATGTACTGAAGGCGGTTCCTGTACTGAAGCTTGTCCCGAAGAAAGCCAGTTACTGCACACTCCTCGCTCTGGGTCAAAGGCCACATCTCCAAACCCTCGTTCCCCAAGGCCATGGCAAGGAAGATCCCGAGATCTGTGGACAGTGACCAACCGGAACACATGAGTACACTGCCCGCCTGTGCGAAGCTGTGCACATCTGCCCTCCCTTTTCCGGGTCATGGGAGGGACAGGGCCATAGAGCCCCAAGGAGGCCTTTCCACCACAGGGGATGTTTTCCCTGGGGCCCAGGCTCAGACAGCAAGGCCAGGCAAGCATGGGCAGTCTGGCTGGTGTACCCCTACCCTTAGCCAGCAAAGCCCCCCAGCTGTCACACCCTGAGGTTGGTGTCCAGTCTCCTCCCCACTGCTGCCCCTTGGGGAAGGCACAACCTCCTCTCCAGAGAAACCTCAGCTCATACCCCATTTAGGGCTGACGTGTCCTCAAAGCCTACGTCTGCATTTCCATCCGGGGATCCAGGAGATGAGGACTTTCTAGTTCCAACTTTACAAATGACTTTTGTGTGAGCAGAACCATTTCCTCCCTGCTCTGACCCTGGCATTCCTCTCAGATGTACAAATAACTACAGGCCTTCCAGTTTGTCCATTCTGGGGAGCAAGCAAATCAGGCTGCTGCTTCTCCCTCCCAGCAAACGAGTTGCTGTCTCGTGAACATTACCAGCCTTTACCACTAGGTGTCACTGTGACCTCAAAAACAGCTTTTGTGATTCCCAGAATTAATAACACTTACAAAAAAAAAATCTGAGAGGGGTGCCTGGGTAGCTCAGTCAGTTAAACTTCTGACTCTTGGTTTCTGTTCCCATCATGACCTCATGGTTCATGAGTTTAAGCCCAGCGTTGGGCTCTGCACTGATGGTGCAGAGTCTGCTTGGGATTCTCTTTCCCTCTCTCTCTCTTTCACAATAAACAAACAAGCAAACAAACAAACAAAAACCTGAGAATTTGCAAAAAATATGAACAAGGGTCAAATTGATCAGAGCAGAAAGGAAACAGAGGTGCAGGAGATGTATCCAAAAAATCAAACACACCAATAAAGGTAAAGAAATACATACTAAAACAATCAGGTGTCATATTTCACCTATCAAAATGGAAAGTGGGTTTTTTAAATTTCATTTTAATAACAGTGCTGGCAAAGCAGTAAGGCAGGTGCTTTTATCTTGGAAAGCAATTTTGCAGTTTTATTAGTTAACTTAGTAATGTCCACACCCTTTGACCCATTAAACTCATTTCTAGGGATAAACATGAAGGAAAACAAAAAAAAGGAAGCCATCACCAAAAAATTTGTGGACAAAGACTCCCACTGCAGTATTCTCTTATAATAGTGAAAATCTGTAAATGGCCCACATGTTCATTAATGAGTAGAGCAAATAAAAACCACATTGTCAGGGCACCTGGGTGGCTCATTCAGTTGAGTGTCTGACTCTTGGTTTCGGCTCAGGTCATGATCCCAGTGTCGTGGGATTGAGCCCCTAGTCAGGCTCCATGCTCAGCCTGCAGCCTACTTGGAATTCTCTCTCTCTCCCTCTGCCCTTCTCCCCCATGCACACTATCTTTCTCTAAAATAAATAAGATGAAAAAACCACATTGTCAAAGAATGTTTATGATATGCTTGTGTGATAAGAAATATATTCATGATATGCTTAGTAAAGTCTTAAAAAAGCATGACTCAGCACACCTCCTCTGGGTCTACACAGCATGATGTGAATTACATTAATTACATGCAAATGTGTATGCATAGGAAATGCAGTGGAAGTGTAGTGGAAGGAAATGTATCAAATCTCTATGGGAAATTTTTATGTTCTTTATATTTTGTAGGACATATTTTATATCCTACAATCAATATATTGTTATAGTCAAAAGCAATAATTTCTTTTCTTTTCTTTTTCCCCCCCCAAAATAGCCAGGCTTGACACACTCCTGGTCATGAGTAGGAATTACTGATTGCATTTTCCCCACCCACCTCCCTGGAACTTAGGGAGACTTTTTTTTTTTTTTTTAATTTACATCCAAATTAGCCTATAGTGCAACAATGATTTCAGGAGTAGATTCCTTAGTGCCCTTTACCCATTTAGCCCATTCCCCCTCCCACAACCCCTCCAGTAACCTTCAGTTTGTTCTCCATATTTATGAGTCTCTTCTGTTTTGTCCCCTTCCCTGTTTTTGTATTATTTTTGTTTCCCTTCATTTATGTTCATCTGTTTTGTCTCTTAAAGTCCTCATATGAGTGAATTCATATGATTTTTGTCTTTCTCTGACTCATTAATTTCACTTAGCATAATACCCTCCAGTTCCATCCATGTAGTTGGAAATGGCAAGATTTCATTCTTTTTTATTGTCAAGTAATACTCCATTGTATATATATACCACATCTTTATCCATTCATCCATCCATGGACATTTGGGCTCTTTCCATACTTTGACTACTGTAGATAGTGCTGCTATAAACATGGGGGTGCACATGTCCCTTCGAAACAGCACACCTGTATCCCGTGGATAAATGCCTAGTAGTGCAACTGCTGGGTCATAGGGTACTTCTATTTTTAGTTTTTTGAGGAACCTCCATACTGTTTTCCAGAGTGGCTGCACCAGCTTGCATTCCCAGGGAGACTTTTTTTTTAAGTTATTTATTGAGAGAGAGAGTGTGCGCACGCACACATGCAGGGGAGGGCAGAGAGAGGGGGGAGAGAGAATCCCAAGCAGGCTCCACAATGTCAGCAAGGAACCCAATGCGGGGCTCTAAGTCACATACTGTGAGATCATGACCTGAGCAGAAATCAAGAGTTGGACCCTTAACCAACTGAGCCACCAAGGTGCCCAGGGAGACTTTTGTTCTTGATCCCTCACTGGGCTGGGCCTGCTTCTTGTCACTCTCTCCCCTTCTCAGTCGTGCTTCAAACGCCTTTGCTCTGGCTGGGCCCTCACTAGGAACGTTCTGGACTCAAACCCCATGCCCAAGATGGCTACAGCACACCAGTCCCTCCTCTCACAGAAATGTGCCAACCACATTTTCTCAGGGTTGCAAATTTGCAATACATCTTGCATTTGCTCTCTCTGTCTCTTCCCAAGTGCTTGATCTGACATTTGGACAAAGGAACAGTTAAACACAAACTGAATGAGTGTTTCTGCATGCT
This sequence comes from Acinonyx jubatus, assembly GCF_027475565.1. Classification (NCBI taxonomy): domain Eukaryota; kingdom Metazoa; phylum Chordata; class Mammalia; order Carnivora; family Felidae; genus Acinonyx; species Acinonyx jubatus. Next base: position 13,246,162 of record NC_069396.1, on the reverse strand, counting down.
TTCTGTCTCGTCTCTAAACCATTAAGCCCCTGAGCCGGGCATCCCCTGCACATCAAGATCATTCCTGGTTCGCAGATTTTGCTCACACTTTGCCCCTGCCCTGGGTACCCTCTCACAAGGCAGACCTCTTTCAAGGTCTCACCATGACTCCTTCCCTTCCCAGGCTCTCCCCTGCCTGCACCAGCCCCCCGCAATCTCTGTGTCTTGCACCATCTGTCCAATTCACTCATTGTCTTGACCAGACAGCTTGGCCCCTAGTATGTGAACACATAATGCAGTTAACCACAACATGATCTCGTTCACTGAGCACTTTGGGGGTTGACCTTGAGCGAGGAATCAGGAACATGCACCTGAATTTTCTGGAGAGCTGGTTAGGGTCCAGAGTGTCTGATTCAGTAGGTCTGGGGTGGGCCCAATGAATTTGTATTTCTAACAAGTTCCCAGGTGCTACTGCTGCCAGTCTGGGGACTGCACTTTGAGGACCACTGACCTCCAGAGACAGTAGCAAACTGGTGTCCCAAGGGCCATATCTGGTTCACAGAGATTTCATATACAAATCTGAATTTGCATCTTGTCTTTAAAAATCAGTATCTGTCCACACTTGGTCCTCTTTCTCATGTGGCAGTCACCCACGGCTGTCCACTCCACACTTGAAGTCCTACCCTAGCTGCCCTTACTGTGTCCTGATTTTAGGTCTCTGGTGCCTGGCAACTGTGGGCTCCGAGGCAGCGCTGAGTCCTAGGAAGCTATCATGTGCCAGCCTGGCATGTATGGGCAGCACCAGGAACCCTGTCCTTGGATGATGTGCCTTCCCCCTAGAACCAGACCTCCTTTAGATCTTCAGACTGACCACCATTTCCAAATTTAAGCCTCTTTTTTGCTGCTTCCACCCTGAGAAACAGGCCAGCAAACCGGTGACCACACAGGGACATCAGGGCCATAATAGCCTCACTGCTGCTCTGCACCCCCGAGGGCCCCACAGCCAATGCAACCCTGTCCCTGCAAGGGCATTAGTCTTGCCCCCGCAAGACAGAACAGGAGGCTGAAGAAGAGCAAGTGAGGAAGGAGCTACCTTCCTAGGTCCCTGGCTGGGAGGGGGAAGGGCTGCACCACTCCTGGGGACAGCCCCTTGTGCAGGGACAAATGGGAACTGTCCACCACCAGCACCCCCAGCGACCAAATCTGAGCCTGTGGAGGGACTTGAATAGCATCCCCCCCCAAATTCTTGTTCACTCAGAACTTCAGATGTGACCTTATTTGGACATGGGGTCTTTACAGATAAAATGAAGACCTACCCTGAATGCAATGGCTGACGTCCTTATAAGAGGACACAGAGATATGTAGAGGGAAAGGCCATGAGAAGACAGACACAGATTGGGGTGATACAACCACAAACTGTGGAATGCCAGGAGCCACCAGAAGCAGGAAGAGGCAGAAAGGAGTCTTGGGAGAGGCGTCACCCTGCCCACACCTTAATTTTAGACTTCCGGCCTCCAGACCTGGGACAGAATCAATTTCTGTTTTAAGATACTCAACTATAGCAGCCCATCCTTCTCCAGCACCCTCCAGCATCCTTCCATCTACAAGCCTCTGATCTGCACCCCTTCTTGCCTCCCACCCCACAGCCAATCCTTGCCAAGGCCATGACTTCTATTTCCACGGCCATCTCACAAACAAGACTGTCATCACTTCCTGCCCAGAAGGTTGCGACAGCAGCCACAGACTGATCTTCCGAAAGCAGAGCAATTCCCAGTGACAACCCCAAGTCCCCAGATCTTGAACCTTCCAGGGCTCCATGCTGCCTCATTTTCAAGGCCTCCATCATCTGGGCCCAAACTGGCTTTCCAGCCCAGCCACTCACAGTCCCACCTGCTGATCCTTTGCTCGAGCTGTTTCCTCTACCCAGACCCTGTCTTCGCCTTCTCACATCTACCAGTGTGAACACGGCCCACCTCCGAAACGATTTCAAGTGGCACCTCACCCATGCTGCTCCTCTTGCTCCTCACGACCTGGAAACTTCCAGAACATGGGATCTAGGTCTTTCTGCCTGTTCTGAATGCCTCGACCTTTTGCAGTATCCCTCCACAAGGACCAGGCTGGATCCCTTGCAGGATCAAATCCTGGACCTCATGAGGGAATTCCTAGCACCTAACTCCCTGCCAGGCATTAGAGAGAGGGGTGCGAGCCAGCCTGGGTCCTTGTTGCCATGACAGTAACTCTCCAGTGGGCATGTGGGAGGCACCAGAAAAATGTGCTGAATTTGAGTCAATTCAATTGAATCTTGGAGTCTGAAGGGATCTTGGTCTGGCCTCCCACCAGCAGGCTTGAGAGGCTTTCTAGACGCTTTCTGTCCTCATTTCAACTTATTTTTCTTTTTACCAACAACACTTCTCTTTCTGCCTTTTAATTTTGTTCTATTACGGAGGGAGGGGCAGGGGGAATAGGCTGCCTTCTCCAGCACCTGGCAGCACTTCTCCCACGTGTTTTGGGGCCCAGACACTTTCACAAGCTTCCACCCTGGGCTGGCCACACCCAGGGAGGCCAGAAATCCTCTCTGCCACCACTGCCCCCACCCCCCATACACAGTAGCCCTAATAAGCCTAAGAAGGTAACACTGCCACTTGCCCCCAGTGCCTGCCTCATCCCCTTAACCACCCACTGACCATACCCACCCAACCTAGGACTTGTACCCACCATGACGGTCTGAGCTCGGGTCAGCTAGAGACAGGGCAGAGGGCAGCCACGGGAGTCCCGAGGCTGTTCGGCTGGGAAGCATCTCAACTTCCCACCAGCAAGAATGGCCCAGTTGCCATGGTTACAGCAGAGCCCGGCTCTGGGCCAAGGCCTCCCGGGGCAGCCTCCAAGGACCCCCCAGTACTCACAGTGCAGCCAGGCGAATCCCCGGGGCATGGTGGTACGCTGTGTCCCCCAGAGAGCAGAGGCGGTGTCCCCAGCAGTGTGTGTATCCACAAAGGCCCAGGTGGGGCCTACATGGCCTCGCGTCAGCAAAGGTGGCCCAAAGCTGGGGGAGGGTTGACCACAGAGGAGTGGCCCGGCAGGGGGCGGCAGGTGCTCCTGGGGCAGCGCCTGCCCTTATCTGCCTGGCAGTGTGGAGGGCAGCTGGGGGGCAGTAGCTGCGAGTCCCATGGCAGCCAGGATCTGGCCTGAGACAGTGGCCTCGGGGTCCTTCCCTCTCGAGCAGAAGGAGAGAGTCCCCAGCAGGCCCCTTGGAATCTGGGGCTGGGTTGTGCTTTCTCTGATTTCTCCGTCTGCAGCTGCTCAATGTGAAATCTGGCTCTGGAAAGAGAAAGGAGGAGAGAAACGGATTATGTAAGAGCAGTGCTGCCACTCAGCCATCAGCTGCAGGCACCAAGAGTCTATGTGTGCGCTGTACCCACCACCTGGCAGGGACCCCCGGGAATGACTGCAGGCTCACGGCCCAGCCCTGGAGGCTGGCTACTCTGGGAAACAGGCTCACATACAAAAAATGACTTCAGAACATCCCAAGGGCAGCACTGGCCAGGGAGTGAATCACGATGACACCAGCCGGCAGCCACAGGCCTAAACAAAAGCAGGACCAGGGAATGAAAGGCCAAGTGGGTTAAATCAAGGGAGCTTCCTGAAGGAGGTGATATTGCATGTAAATAAAGTACCTCAGGCTACTCAGGTGGCCATGAGGTTAAAACAGCAGAGTATTAATCCCTCTTTTTACCTTCAGGCTTAGTCCCAATCTCCTATTCGCCAAATCCTTGACCCCCTCTTAATAGGGTTGCTAGATGAAACACCAGGTGCTCAGTTAAACTTGAATTTCATACCAACAACACATACTTTTTTAGTATAATTATGTCATGAATACTTATTAGTATAAGTATGTCCCAAATATTGCATGGCACATATACTTTAAAAAAAATCGTTATTTAATGATTTAATGATTCAATGTTATTTAATTAAACAATGAATTATTTAATTCCAAATTAATCAGAAGTCCTATATATATATTTTTAGTTTATTTATTTATTTTGAGAGAGAAAAAGTGTTTGCATGTGTACCCAAGTGGGGGGCGGTCAGAGAGAGGAGAGAATCCCAAACAGGCTCTGTGCTGTCAGTGCAGAGCCCAACATGGGTCTCGATCCCATGACCCTGAGATCATGATCTGAGATGAAATCAAGAGTCAGATGCTTAACTGACCGAGCCACCTAGGCACCCCACAAGTCCTGTATTTTTATTTGCTAAATTTAGCAACCCTGTGATAATAACAGGATTGCTCTTCCTGAGTGGTCGCTATGAATAGCTAGGCCCAGGGCTTGGGCTTTTGTATTCAATGAATCTTCATGATAATCTTGCCAGGTCATAAAAATCTCATTTTTATCGATGAAGAAATCAAGGTACAGAAAGGTTAAGACTTGTCCAAGGTCACAAAGCTTGTAAGCAGTGGGACAAGAATTCAAACACTGGTAGCCACTCCCACCAGTTGACATCCATCCACACATCCACTCGTTAGGACACCCTTACCACCTGGGGCTCTCACATAGTCATCTCTGTCACTCACTGGATTCTGTGAGATAAGGCTCTCGTCTCCATTTTGCAGATGAGGAAACAGGTTCTGAGAGACTGAGTTGGCCAGTGACAGAGCCAGCTCTGAAATTCAAAGAAATTCTTTTTTTTTTAATTTTTGGGACAGAGAGAGACAGAGCATGAACGGGGGAGGGGCAGAGAGAGAGGGAGACACAGAATCGGAAACAGGCTCCAGGCTCCGAGCCATCAGCCCAGAGCCTGACGCGGGGCTCGAACTCACGAACCGCGAGATCGTGACCTGGCTGAAGTCGGACGCTTAACCGACTGCGCCACCCAGGCGCCCCTCAAAGAAATTCTTAAATTCTCTGACTCTGTTCTGTTCCATGCCCTTGCCCTCCCTGTTTGCTCTGGAGAAATGGTCACACGTTAATGGCAGGAGGGAGAAGCAGGTATAATGTGGGGGTATTGTCCATGGTGGCATCCATCTCCACAGAACGTACCAGAAGTGCTGGCCCTTACCCTCAGAGGTTCCCAGCAGGCAGGCTGGGCCTCACACAAAGAACACAAGTGTTCCCAGTCGCCATGAACACTAACCTAACTGAAACCTTTTGTTGTTGTTAGTTTGGTTTTTTTTTAAGGTTTGTGGAGGTATAACGTATATACAGTAAAATTCACTTTTTCAGTGTACAATTTTATGACAAATAAAATTGACAAATTCAGAGTTGTATAATTGCTTCAATGATCCAGACATAAAACATTTCCAACTATGCAGAAAATCCCCTCCTGCTACTTTGAAGACAATCCTTCCTCCCAGCCCTAGCCCCATCCAACAGCTCATCCATGTTCTATCCCACAGTATTGCCTTTTCCAGAATGCCAGATAGACACCATGTGCCCTTTCGTGCCGGGGTCCTTTCACTGAGCCGACTGCATTTGGGATTCAGCCAGGTTGTTGTGTGTGTTAGCAGGTTGCTCCTTTTCCTTGCTGAGTAGTATTCTGTTGTACAGACACCAGTTGAAGGGCATCTGAATTGTTTCCAGTTTTTGATAACAAATAAAGCTACTACCAGCCTCTGCATACAGATGGTTTTGTTTTTTAAGTTTATTTATTTGAGAGAGAGCAGGTCAGGGGCAGAGAGAGAGGGAGAGAGAGAATCCCAAGCAGGCTCTGTGTGGGGCTCGAACCCATGAACCGTGAGATCATGAACTGAGCCGAAGTCTGATCAGCTCAACTCACGGAGCCCCTGCATACAGGTTTTGGTGTGGACAGAAGTTTCCATTTGTCCTGGGCCTTGTCTGTAACTTGCAGGTCCCAGTCACCTTCACACCACACCAAACAGTCCTGATCCTGGGCACCTTCTGTGGCCCCACCCCTTTGAGCCCCACCTAAATGGAGGAATTTTGGGAAAGCCAAAGAGGACACACAGTTACCTGATGACACACAGGAGCTACAGTGGGGATGGTGGCCCAGGGGAAACCAGGCTGCCCACAGAGGCCTGGAAACAGGCAAACAAGGCCAGGCCAGTGGCCTGACAGCAGTCTGCCTAAGAGTGGCCTTTCCCACACCTGAGAGGGCCCAGGGCGCCTCTCTCTTCCTGTCCCTCTCCCTCTCTCTTTTCCTATCTCATGGGGGAGAGTGAAGAGTTTGAGAATGTGCCTCTCGCAAAACACTTACAGTCTACCCCACAGCTTACAGCAGTCATTACAAAGCTCACAAGAGGCAAAGTTGTGCAAGAAAATAAAATTGGAGTACTCTGCATAGTTCAGTTGTGAATATTAGGTTTTTAAAAATATAATCACATTACTATTATTCACATTCCCAAACAAATAATCCCTTATATGATCTAATACAAAATCCATGTTCAACTTTCCCTGGTTGTTTTAAAAAAATTTTTTTAAGTTGCTCTGTTTGAATCGAGAGCCTAACAAAGTGATCCGTTGATTGATGTGTCCCTACATCTTTTTTCCTTATTTTTTTTTTTAGTATTAAGATATAATCCACATGCCCTAAAATTTGCCATTTTAAAGTCTATAATTCAGAAGGAATTTGAGAGAGAGCAGGACAGGGGCAGAGAGAGAGGGAGAGAGAGGGAGAGAGGGAGAGAGAGGGAGGGAGAGGGAGGGAGAGGGAGGGAGAGGGAGGGAGAGGGAGGGAGAGGGAGGGAGAGGGAGGGAGAGGGAGGGAGAGGGAGGGAGAGGGAGGGAGAGGGAGGGAGAGGGAGGGAGAGGGAGGGAGAGGGAGGGAGAGGGAGAGAGGGAGAGAGGGAGAGAGAGAGAGAGAGAGAGAGAATCCCAAGCAGGCTCTGTGTGAGGCTCAAACCCATAGTTTTGATTCCAAAACCAGACAAGGACCCCACTAAAAAGAACTATAGACAAATTTCCCTGATGAACATGGATGCAAAAATCCTCAACAAGATTATTAGCCAACCAGATTCAATAATACATTAAATTATTCACCACGACCAAGTGGGATTTATACCTGGGATGCAGGGCTGGTTCAATATCCACAAAACAATCAATGTGATTCATCACATCAATAAAAGAAAGGACAAGAACCATATGATCCTCTCAATCGATGCAGAGAAAGCATCTGACAAAATACAACAACCTTTCTTGCTAAAAACCCTCAAGAAAGTAGGGATAGAAGGACCATACCTCAAGATCACAAAAGCCATATACAAAAGACTCAACGTTAATATCAGCCTCAATGGGGAAACACTGAGAGCTTTCCCCCTAAGGTAAGGAACAAGACAGGGATGTCCACTCTCGCCACTGTTATTCAACATAGTATTGGAAGTCTTAGCCTCAGCAATCAGACAACACAAAGAAATAAAAGGCAACCAAATCGGCCAGGAGGAGGTTAAACTTTCACTCTTCACAGATGACATGATACTCTATATGGAAAACCCTAAAGATTCCACCAAAAAACTGTGTGAACTGATTTCACGAATTCAGCAAAGTGGCAGGATATAAAATCAATGCACAGAAATCGGTTGCATTCCTATACACCAACAGTGAAGCAACAGAAAGAGAAATCAAGGAATCGATCCCATTTATAGTTGCACCAAAACCCATAAAATACCCAGGAATAAATATAACCAAAAACGTGAAAAAATCCATACACTGAAAACTACAGAAAACTTATGAAAGAAATTGAAGAAGACACAAAAAAATGGAAAAAGATTCCATGCTCCTGGATAGGAAGAACAAATATTGTTAAAATGTAGATACTACCAAAAGCAATCTACATATTCAATGCAATCCCTATCAAACTAACACCAGCATTCTTCACAGAGCTAAAACAAATAATCCTAAAATTTGTATGGAACCAGAAAAGACCCCGAATAGCCAGAAAAAGAAAACCAAAGCAGGAGGCATCACAATCCTGGACTTCAAGCTATACCACAAAGCTGTAATCATCAAGACAGTATGGTACTGGCACAAGAACAGACACTCAGATCAATGGAACAGAATAGAGAACCCAGAAATGGACCCACAAACGTATGGCCAACTAATCTGTGACAAAGCAGGAAAGAATATCCGATGGAAAAAAAGACAGTCTCTTCAGCAAGTGGTGCTGGGAAAACTGGACAGCGACATGCAGAAGAATGAACCTGGACCACTTTCTTACACCACACACAAAAATAAACTCAAAATGGATGAAAGACCTCAATGTAAGACAGGGAGCCATCAAACTCCTCGCAGAGAAAGCAGGCAAAAACCTCTTTGATCTTAGCCACGGCAACTTCTTACTCAACACGTCTCTGGAGGCAAGGGAAATGAAAGCAAAAATGAACTACTGGGACCTCATCAAAATAAAAAGCTTCTGCACAGTGAAGGAAACAATCAGCAAAACTAAAAGGCAACCGACAGAATGGGAGAAGATATTTGCAAACGACATATCTGATAAAGGGTTAGTATCCAAAATCTATCAAAAACTTGTCAAACTCAACAGCCAAAAAACAAATAATCCAGTGAAGAAATGGACAAAAGACATGAAGAGACACTTCTCCAAAGAAGACATCCAGATGGCCAACCGACAGATGAAAAATGCTCAACATCACTCATCATCAGAGAAATACAAACCAAAACCACAATGAGATACCACGTCACACCTGTCAGAATGGCTAACATTTACAACTCAGGCAACAACAGATGTTGGCGAGGATGCAAAGAAAGAGGATCTCTTTTGCACTGCTGGTGGAAATGCAAACTGGTGCAGCCACTCTGGAAAACAGGATGGAGGTTCCTCAAAAAAACTAAAAATAGAACTACCCTACAACCCAGCAATTGCAGTACTAGGCATTTATCCACGGGATACAGGTGTTTCGAAGGGACATGTTTCAAAGGGACACGTGCACCCCTATGTTTATAGCAGCACTATCAACAATAGCCAAAGTATGGAAAGAGCCCAAATGTCCATCGATGGATGGATGAAGAAGATGTGGTATGTGTGTGTGTGTGTGTGTGTGTGTACACACATACAATGGAGTTTTACTTGGCAATCAAAAAGAATGAAATCTTGCCATTTGCAACTGCGTGGATAGAAGTAGAGGGTATTATGCTAGGTGAAATTAGTCAGAGAAAGACAAATATCATAAGATTCATTCATATGAGGACTTTAAGACACAAAACAGATTAACATAAGTGAAGGGAAACAAAAATAATATAAAAACAGGGAGGGGGACAAAACAGAAGAGACTCATAAATATGGAGAACAGAGGGTTACTGGAGGGGTTGTGGGAGGGGGGATGGGCTAAATGGGTAAGGGGCACTAAGGAATCTACTTCTGAAACATTGTTGTACTATATACTAACTTGGATGTAAATTAAAAAAAATTTAAGTGTATAATTCAGTGGGATTCTTTTTTTAGTAGATTCACAAAGTTGTGCAACAATCGCCCACAATCTAATTCCAGAACATTTTCATTACCCCAAAAATAAACTGTATTCATTAACAGTCACTGTGTATTTCCTGCCCTCCCCCACCCCCAGTCCCTGGGAACCACTAATCTGCTTTTTGTCTCTATGGATTTGCTTCCTCTAGACATTTTGTATTAATGGAGTCATATGGTATGTGGCCCTTTATGACTGGCTTCTTTCACTTGGTATAATGTTTTCAGGGTTCATTCATCTTGTACCATGTGATAAACTGCATGTTGTCCCCCTAAATTCATATGTTGAAGCCCTAGCCCTGAGTGTGATGGTATTTGAGATGGAACTTCTGGGAGGTAATAGGGTAACTGGGAGGTAGATCAGGGTTAGATGAGGTCACGAGGGTGGGGCCTCATGATGGGATTTGTACCTTTGTAAGAAGAGACACAGGGGGGACTTCAGCTCAGGTCATGAGCTTGGGCCCTGCATCGGGCTCTCTGCTGTCAGCCCAGAGCCTGCTTCAGATATTCTGTCCCCCTCTCTCTTTCTGCCCCTCCCCCACTCATTCTCTTTTCTCTCTCTGTCCCAAAATAAATAAATAAACTTAAAAAAAAAAGAGAGACACCAGAGAGTTTGCTAGCAGTTTCTGCGTGCCCCCACAGAGAAGAGATCGTGTGAGCACAAAATGAGAAGGCAACCACCTGCAACAAGGGGAGAGGCCACACCAGAAACCTCCATTCTTGGGGCACCTCGGTGGCTCATTCGGTTAAGTGTCCAACTTTGGCTCAGGTCACGATCTCATGATTCATGAGTTTGAGCCCCTAGTCAGGCTCTGTGCTGACAGCGCTGAGCCTGGAGCCTGCTTGGGATTCTGTGTCTCCTCTCTCTGCCCCTCTCCTGTTCCCACTCCCTGTGTGTCTCTCTCTCAAAAATAGATAAACATTTAAAAAAATTTTTTTGTAAAGAAATGAAGAAACCAACCATTCCAGCACACTGATCTCAGACTTCCAGAACCATGAGCAAGTACATTTCTGTTCTTTAAGCCACCCTAACTATGGCATTTTATTATGGCAGCTCAAGCAAACTAAGACATGAGATTTATCAGTACTTCATTCCTTTTTAAAAAAAATTTTAAGGTTTTATTTTTAAGTAATCTCTACACCCAACCTGGGGCTCGAACTCACAACCCCAAGATCAAGAGTTGCACATTCCACCAACTGAGCCAGCAAGGTGCCCCTCCCTTTTATTTTTCTTTTTTAAGGGCCAAAACATTTTAACCCCTTAGTTGTTTTTTCCTTTTTTAAAGAGTATTTTAATTTTATTTTATATTGTTTAATGTTTATTTATTTATTTTGAGAGAGAGAGAAAGTGCAAGTGGGGGAAGGGCAGAGAGGGGAGTGGGGAGAGAGAATCCCAAACAGGCTCTGTGCTGTAAGTGCAGAGCCCAACTCAGGGCTCAAGCTCACGAACCATAGCATGACCTGAGCCAAAAATCCAGAGTCAGACGTTTACCCAATTGAGCGATCCAGGTGCCCGAAGAGGATTTTATTTTATTATTTATTTTTTTCAAGTAGGTTCCACACCCAGTGTGGGGCTCGAACTCACAACCCTGAGATCAAGAATCGTAATCTCTACCACCTGAGCCAGCCAGGTGCCACCCCCCATTTTTTTGCCTTTTTAAATAAAGTTAAACAGCCGAACAAAAATTCACAGACTGCTTCCCTGTCCAAGCCGTTCCTCCCTCCCACACCCTTTCCTTCACCTTATTCACACAGGCCCAGGGTATCCACATGAGAAGAAGAAACTGTTCCAAGAACATGGAAAAGTGAAGAAGAAAGGAGGTGAATTTTGTCCACATTCAAGGTCATGCTGAGCAAGTCTGCACTCTCCGGATTTTGGATGGTTTTCTCTTGCTAGCCAAATTGAAAAAGGAAATTCCCTGGACCAGATGCTTCAAAGCTGAAGGCCTAGCACCACCAAAGAATGCCAAAGAAAATACAGTTGGCATCAAACTCACCCATATTCATGCCCTTCTCACCCAGGTCCTGTCCAATGTCACAGTGACTCTTCTTCTTGGGACCAGTGGGGACAGTAAAAGCTTCTCTGACTTCTTGAACTTTTTCTCCTCCTCGTTCTAAGCTTCAGCATTGGCTTCCCTGAGCCCATCTGCATGATGCTCCAAGGCTCATTTTTGGTAAGTTTTCTTGATCTTGTCCTCAGAGGCATTCGTGTCCACTCCCAGAATCTTGTAATAATCTTTCCTTTTCTTCACTCCAGCTGTGCATTTTTTAGGAGCTGTATTTGTTCTTATGTTTTCTCCGTCTGCTGCACTTTTCCACAGTCCTGCACTGCCTCTTCATATTTTTCTGTGCCCATGTTACTCTGAGCTCTTCCCATGGAGTATTTTAAGTGAGTGGCATCGAGCTTCACTGCATTTGTGCTGTCTTCTATTGCACCATCTCCTTTCCTAAGCTTGGAATGATCTGTACCCCAATTATAGTAGAGTTCAGCATTTGTTTTTATATTGTTTGGGTCTGTTCCCCAAGGCTTCTGTGTACAGTTCACATGCCAGCTTGTAATTTCCTTCTTTAAATGCTTTATTCCCATCCTCTTTGCTTTAAGTGCTTTGGCATTTCTGCAAGCCAGGTAGTCATTTTGATGATCAGGAGCCATCTTGGGAGCCTGTACAAAAAACTGAAGTGCCTTCTCAATACAGTCTTCATAATATAGGCAAAGACCTCATTCCTACACAGCATGCACATTGGTGGAATGTCACTGGCCACAAACTGTGCTTCTGGATAATGACCCAGCATTGCTAAATAGTATGCTTTGGTGATTTTGAAGCAATGGCAGGCAGGGAACACTCTATGCAGAAAACCACTTTCCGAAAATCCGACTTCTCAAAATCTGTTTCTGTTATTTTCTCATATTCTATGAGCATTCTTGAACTCCTGTTGTGCGTGAGAATTTTTTTATCCAGTTGCAGGACTCTCAGGAAACTGTGACATGCTGCCATGGCATTCCCTAGAGATAGGGGGCATTTGCCTTCCCATAGATGTCCCCAGGGGAAACTGTCATTCAACTTCACTGCTGTGCATCTCCAAAAGTTTCCTGGAACCCTGTGAGCATCATGAAAGCGGCTGCTCAATTCTCATTACAGCTAGAATTTTTAGGACACATATCTTTGCCCTTTGTATAATGGTTACAAGCTTCATTGTAATCTTTCCTGGTATGGTTCACATTTCCTTTTTCCTTGAAAGACTCTGCCTCCCTCCTTACTTCATTGCGGAGCGGCTCTGGTTCTGTCACCACCATTAACACATGGCACTCTGCAGCAACACTGTCTTACCACTGAGACCATATTTCATTCCTTTTTATCGTCAAATAATATTCCATTGTATGGATACACATTTTCTCTAGTCCTTCACCAGCTGAGGGACATTTGGGTTGTTCTCATTAGGGGGCTATTATGAATAGTCCTGCTATGAACATTTGTGTGGACATGTTTTCTCTTGGGTATATTCCCAGGAATGGGGTTGCCAGGTCATATGGTCACTCTGTGTTTGACTTTTTGAGGGAACCATTCAGTCTGTTTTCCAAAGGAGTTTTCCAAAGTGTATATCCCATCAGCAGTGAATGAGGCTCTGATTTCTCCACAGCCTTGTCAACATTTGTTACTCTTTTTTATTATACCCATCAGTGGGTGCAAAATGTGGTTTCTACTTGTATTTTCCTGATGACTACAGAGCATCTTTTCATGTGCTTACTGGCCATTTATCTTCTTTAGAAAAAAGTCTATTGAAGTCCTTTGCCTGTTTTTAAAATAGATTATCTCTTTATTTTTTATTTTTTAAGAATTCATTTTTAAGTAATCTCCACACCTAACATGGGGCTCAAATTCAAGATGCCAAGATCAAGAGTCAGGCATCCCTACCTTTTTATTTTTGAGTTGTAAAAGCTCTTTATACATTCTGGGTTCTAGACTCTCATCAGATACATGATTTGTAACTATGTTCTCCCATTTTGTGGGTTGTCTTTTCACTTTCTTGATAGTGTCCCAGCATGCACAAAAGTTTTTAAATTTGATGAAGTCCAGTTTATCTTTTTTTTTTCTTTTTTGGTTGTCTTTGCTTTTGGTGTCCCATCTAAGAAACTGTAGCCTAATCCAAGGTCACAAAGATTTATATATATGTTTCATTCTAAGAGGTTTATAGTTGTAGCTCTTACATTTAAGTCTGTAATAGATCTGCAGTTAATTTTTGTATATGATGTGAGCTAAGAGCCCAACTTCATTCTTTTTCATGTGGCCAGCTGTCCGAGCACCATTTTTTTTAATATATGAAATTTATTGTCAAATTGGTTTCCATACAACACCCAGTGCTCATCCCAAAAGATGCCCTCTTCAATACCCATCACCCATCCTCCCCTCCCTCCCACCCCCCATCAGCCCTCAGTTTGTTCTCAGTTTTTAAGAGTCTCTTATGCTTTGGCTCTCTCCCACTCTAACCTCTCTTTTTTTTTTTCCTTCCCCTCCCCCATGGGTTCCTGTTAAGTTTCTCAGGGTCCACATAAGAGTGAAAACATATGGTATCTGTCTTTCTCTGTATGGCTTATTTCACTTAGCATAACACTCTCCAGTTCCATTCACGTTCCTACAAAAGGCCCTATTTCATTTTTTCTCATTGCCACGTAGTATTCCATTGTGTATATAAACCACAATTTCTTTATCCATTCATCAGATGATGGACATTTAGGCTCTTTCCATAATTTGGCTATTGTTCAGAGTGCTGCTATAAACACTGGGGTCCAAGTGCCCGTATGCATCAGTACTCCTGTATCCCTTGGATAAATTCCTAGCAGTGCTACTGCTGGGTCATAGGGTAGGTCTATTCTTGATTTTTTGAGGAAACTCCACACTGTTCTCCAGAGTGGCTGCACCACTTTGCATTCCCACCAACAGTGCAAGAGGGCTCCTGTTTCTCCACATCCTCTCCAGCATCTATAGTCTCCTGATTTGTTCATTTTGGCCACTCTGACTGGCGTAAGGTGATATCTGAGTGTGGTTTTGATTTGTATTTCCCTGATGAGGAGCGACGTTGAGCATCTTTTCATGTGCCTGTTGGCCATCCAGATGTCTTCTTTAGAGAAGTGTCTATTCATGTTTTTTGCCCATTTCTTCACTGAATTATTTGTTTTTCGGGTGTGAAGTTTGGTGAGCTCTTTATAGATTTTGGATACTAGCCCTTTGTCCGATATGTCATTTGCAAATATCTTTTCCCATTCCGTGGGTTGCCTTTTAGTTTTGTTGATTGTTTCTTTTGCTGTGCAGAAGCTTTTTATCTCCATGAGGTCCCAAGAGTTCATTTTGCTTTTAATTCCCTTGCCTCTGGGGATGTGTCAAGTAAGAAATTGCTATGGCTGAGGTCAGAGAGGTCTTTTCCTGCTTTCTCCTCTAGAGTTTTGATGGTTTCCTGTCTCACATTCAGGTCCTTTATCCATTTTGAGTTTATTTTTGTGAATGGTGTGAGAAAGTGGTCTAGTTTCAACCTTCTGCATGTTACTGTCCAGTTCTCCCAGCACCATTTGTTAAAGAGACTGTCTTTTTTCCATTGGATATTCTTTCCTGCTTTGTCACAGATTAGTTGGCCATACTTTTGTGGGTCTAATTCTGGGGTTTCTATTCTATTCCATTGGTCTATGTGTCTGTTTTTGTGCCAAAACCACGCTGTCTTGATGATTACAGCTTTGTAGTAGAGGCTAAAGTCTGGGATTGTGATGCCTCCTGCTTTGGTCTTCTTCAAAATTACTTTGGCTATTCGGGGCCTTAGGTAGTTCCATATGAATTTTAGGATTGCTTGTTCTAGCTTCGAGAAGAATGCTGGTGCAATTTTGATTGGGATTGCATTGAATGTGTAGATAGCTTTGGGTAGTATTGACATTTTGACAATATTTATTCTTCCAACCCATGAGCACGGAATGTTTTTCCATTTCTTTATATCTTCTTCAATTTCCTTCCTAAGCTTTCTATAGTTTTCAGCATACAGATCTTGTACATCTTTGGTTAGATTTATTCCTAGGTATTTTATGCTTCTTGGTGCAATTGTGAATGGGATCAGTTTATTTGTCTTTCTGTTGCTTCATTATTAGTGTATAAGAATGCAACTGATTTCTGTACATTGATTTTGTATCCTGCAACTTTGCTGAATTCATGTATCAGTTCTAGCAGACTTTTGGTGGAGTCTATTGGATTTTCCACATATAATATCATGTCATCTGCAAAAAGTGAAAGCTTGACTTCATCTTTGCCAATTTTGATGCCTTTGATTTCCTTTTGTTGTCTGATTGCTAATGTTAGCACTTCCAACACTATGTTAAACAACAGCGGTGAGAGTGGACATCCCTGTCGTGTTCCTGGTCTCAGGGAAAAAGCTCTCAGTTTTTCCCCATTGAGGATGATTTTAGCTGTGGGCTTTTCATAAATGGCTTTTATGATGTTTAAGTATGTTCCTTCTATCCTGACTTTCTCGAGGGTTTTTATTAAGAAGGGATGCTGAATTTTGTCAAATACTTTTTCTGCATCAATTGACAGGATCATATGGTTCTTACCTTTTATTAATGTGATGTGTCACGTTGATTGATTTGCAAATGTTGAACCAGCCCTGCATCCCAGGAATGAGTCCCACTTGATCATGGTGAACAATTCTTTTTATATGCTGTTGAATTCGATTTGCTAGTATCTTATTGAGAATTTTTGCATCCATATTAATCAGGGATATTGGCCTGTAGTTCTCTTTTTTTATTGGGTCTCTGTCTGGTTTAGGAATCAAAGTAATACTGGCTTCATAGAATGAGTCTGGAAGTTTTCCTTCCCTTTCTATTTCTTGGAATAGCATGAGAAGGATAGGTATTATCTCTGCTTTAAACGTCTGGTAGAACTCCCCTGGGAAGCCATCTGGTCCTGGACTCTTATTTGTTGGGAGATTTTTGATAACTAATTCAATTTCTTCACTGGTTATGGGTCTGTTCACGCTTTCTAGCTCCTCCTGATTGAGTTTTGGAAGTGTGTAGGTGTTTAGGAATTTGTCCATTTCTTCCAGATTGTCCAGTTTGTTGGCATATAGTTTTTCATAGTATTCCCTGATAATTGCTTGTATTTCTGAGGGATTGGTTGTAATCATTCCATTTTCATTCATGATTTTATCTATTTGGGTCATCTCCCTTTTCTTTTTGAGAAGCCTGGCTAGAGGTTTATCAATTTTGTTTATTTTTTCAAAAAAGCAACTCTTGGTTTCATTTATCTGCTCTACAGTTTTTTTAGACTCTATATTGTGTATTTCTGCTCTGATCTTTATTATTTCTCTTCTTCTGCTGGGTTTGGGGTGTCTTTGCTGTTCTGCTTCTATTTCCTTTAGGTGTGCTGTTAGATTTTGTATTTGGGATTTTTCTTGTTTCTTGAGATAGGCCTGGATTGCAATGTATTTTCCTCTCAGGACTGCCTTCACTGCATCCCAAAGCATTTGGATTGTTGTATTTTCATTTTTGATTGTTTCCATATATTTTTTAATTTCTTCTCTAATTGCCTGGTTGACCCATTCATTCTTTACTACGGTGTTCTTTAACCTCCATGCTTTTGGAGGTTTTCCAGACTTTTTCCTGTGGTTGATTTCAAGCTTCATAGCAATGTGGTCTGAAAGTATGCATGGTATGATCTCAATTCTTGTATACTTATGAAGGGCTGTTTTGTGACCCAGTATGTGATCTATCTTGGAGAATGTTCCATGTGCACTCAAGAAGATAGTATATTCTGTTGCTTTGGGATGCAGAGTTCTAAATATATCTGTTAAGTCCATCTGATCCAATATATCATTCAGGGCCCTTGTTTCTTTATTGACTGTGTGTCTAGATGATCTATCCATTGTTGTAAGTGAGGTGTTAAAGTCCCCTGCAATTATCACATTCTTATCAATAAGGTTGCTTATGTTTGTGAGTAATTGTTTTATATATTTGGGGGCTCCCGTATTCGGCACATAGACATTTATAATTGTTAGCTCTTCCTGATGGATAGACCCTGTAATTATTATATAATTCCCTTCTTCATCTCTTGTTACAGCCTTTAATTTAAAGTTTAGTTTTTCTGATATAAGTATGGCTACTCCAGCTCTCTTTTGACTTCCAGTAGCATGGTAAATAGTTCTCCATCCCCTCACTTTCAATCTGAGGGTGTCCTCATGTCTAAAACAAGTCTCTTGTAGACAGAAAATAGATGGGTCTTGGTTTTTTTATCCATTCTGATACCCTATGTCTTTTGGTTGGCGCATTTAGTCCATTTACATTCAGTGTTATTATAGAAAGATATGAGTTTAGAGTCATTGTGATGTCTGTAGGTTTCATGCTTGTAGCAATGTCTCTGGTATTTTGTCTCACAGGATCCCCCTTAGGATCTCTTGTAGGGCTGGTTTAGTGGTGATGAATTCCTTCAGTTTTTGTTTGTTTGGGAAGACCTTTATCTCTCCTTCTATTCTAAATGACAGATTTGCTGGATAAAGGATTCTCAGCTGCATATTTTTGCTGTTCATCACATTGAAGATTTCCTGCCATTCCTTTCTGGCCTGCCAAGTTTCAGTAGAGAGATCCGTCACGAGTCTTACCGGTCTCCCTTTATACGTTAGAGCACGTTTATCCCTAGCTGCTTTCAGAATTTTCTCTTTATCCTTGTATTTTGCCAGTTTCACTATGATATGTCATGCAGAAGATTGATTCAAGTTACGTCTGAAGGGAATTCTCTGTGCCTCTTGGATTTCATTGCCTTTTTCCTTCCCCAGATCAGGGAAGTTCTCAGCTATTATTTCTTCAAGTACACCTTCAGCACCTTTCCCTCTCTCTTCCTCCTCTGGAATACCAATTACACGTAGATTATTTCTCTTTAGTGCATCACTTAGTTCTCTAATTCTCCCCTCATACGCCTGGATTTTTTTTCTCTCTTTCTCAGCTTCCTCTTTTTCCATAATTTTATCTTCTAATTCACCTATTCTCTCCTCTGCCTCTTCAATCTGAGCTGTGGTTGTCTCCATTTTATTTTGCAGCTCATTTATAGCATTTTTTAGCTCCTCCTGGTTGTTCCTTAGTCCCTTGATCTCTGTAGCAATATATTCTCTGCTGTCCTCTATACTGTTTTCAAGCCCAGTGATTAATTTTATGACTACTATTCTAAATTCACTTTCTGTTATATTGTTTAAATCCAGTTCATTAGCTGCCGTTATTTCCTGGAGATTCTTTTGAGGGGAATTCTTCCGTTTCGTCATTTTGGATAGTCCCTGGAGTGGTGCGGAACTGTAGGGCACTTCCCCTGTGCTGTCTTGAATAACTTGCGTTGGTGGGCGAGGACCTTTTTTTTTTTTAAATGACCATTCTTCCTTCACTGGCTGGCATCCTCAGCAAAACTCAGTTGACCATAGATCTAGATGTCCAGCTACCTCTATGTCAGTACCACGCTAGCTTGATTTCTGTAGATCTGTAGATCTGTAGCAAGTTCTGAACTCTTAAGATTTTTTAATCTCTAAAAGTTCACTTTCCCTTTTTGTTGTTGCTGAAGCAATGGGGTCAATGTCCTATAGACTTACCACATTCTGGATCTGGCTGATTGCATCCTTGGAATGTCATTCAACATATTTATCTCTGCATACCTCAATATTCAAAAAGCTCTATTGGGTTTGAGTATAATTTTCACAGGACATATTGCCTTCCAGCAGGAGGCACAAAATGTTTTTCTCATCTCAGTGAGCTAATGTCGTGTTCTTTCTCCATGATTCATCTATTACAAAGTTCTCTATCAGCCTTTTACCTTTCATCAAACAGTGAAGATTCTAGCTCTCATCAGTGTTCCATTAGTCAATCCAGGTGGTGCCTTGATGCTTGTATCTTTCCTTCTACGTTTATATTAACGTGATCCTCCTAGAATGGAGAACTTTCCCTCCCCATCTATTTTCTTATCTCAAAGTTTGGTCTGTATGGAAAAATCAGGATAAAAGTCTGATTCTTTCCTTTGACTTACCTACCAGTTTTCAGAATGAGTTCTTTCCTAGAATCCTCCAAAGGTAATTAATGATGATTTTTCAGCATCATTTTAAATTTATTAACTTTTTATTTACATATTTCAACCCA
This sequence comes from Acinonyx jubatus, assembly GCF_027475565.1. NCBI lineage: Eukaryota > Metazoa > Chordata > Mammalia > Carnivora > Felidae > Acinonyx > Acinonyx jubatus. The sequence continues at coordinate 13,226,613 of NC_069396.1, read as the reverse complement.
TTAAAGTTACTTTTAAGTCAGGTTTATTGAGGAATAATTGACACACACTAAAGTTCATCCTCTTTAAGTGTACAGTTGGATGAGTTTTAATAACTATATACACCAACACATTATTTTAAGATCTGGAACATTTCTATCACCCCAAAAACTTCCCTTGTATCCCTTTGCAGCCAATCCCCTGCCCCACCCTACACCTCTGGCAATCATTTATCCAAATGCTGTCCCTAGTAAGGTTTCTCCCTTATTATATAAACAGAATTATATAGTATTATATAAAACAGAATTACATAGTATGGTGCCATTTCTGTTGTGTCGTCTTTCATTTAGTAAATGTGTTGGGGATTCAACACATTGCTGAGTGTAGCAGCAGTCTGTTCCTTTTATTACTGAGTAGTAATCCTATTTATTCCACAGTTTGTTTATCCATTTCTGAGTTGACAGACATTTGTGTTGTTTCCAGGTTTTTGCAAGTATGAATAAAGCTATATACATTGGCATCCAGATGGTCCTTCAGTGGACATATATTTTGATTTTTGGTAGGGAAATACCTAGGAGTGAGTCACTAGGTCATATGATAGCTGGAGGTTAAACAATAAGAAATTGTCAAGCTGTTTTCCAAAGTGGCTTTTGTTATTCTTCTTGATGTTCAAATTATTTCATCATTAGGCTAGTGGGAGCTCCTTCCAGTAAGGTCCTGTCCTACTGACAGGGCTCCAGGAGTCTTCAATAACTTCCTTGCTTTCAAGTATGACTGAGATTCCAGCCTCATCTTGGACATTTCTGCCTTAGACTAGAAATCAGCTACTTTTCCAAGGAACTCTTTAGCGGGGACTGGTACTTAGAAACCACACCCTGAACACCAGGAGTGCTTATAACTACCTGATTCAGTGTCTATAGGCTTTTCGGGTGGACAGACCTAGGCAGTTAAAGTTTTTAAGAAACAGAAAAATAAATCATTAACTTATAGATAAGTCATTAGAATTATAAGGGTTTTTTTAACTTCTTCTTTGAATTATTTGCATTTCTTTTGTCTTGTGCTGAAAATCTTGTTTCTTAATGAGACTTAAGATGATTACTTGTTTTATCCTTCTATATGGATAGTAGTTTCAAAATGGTAACAATGATATTATAATTTTTTAAGTGTTTATTTTGTTTTTTTTAACACTTTTAAAATATTTATTTATTTTTGAGATAGAGCACAAACGGGGAAGGGACAGAAAGAGAGGAGGGCATAGAATCTGAGGCAGGCTCCAGGCTCTGAGCTGTCAGCACAGAGCCCAACACAGGGCTCAAACTCACGAGTTATGAGATCATGACCTGAGCTGAAGTCGGGTGCTTAACCGACTGAGCCACCCAGGCACCCTAAATGTTTATTTATTTTTGAAAGAGAGAGACGGAGTGCGAGCAGGGGAGGGGCAGAGAGAGAGGGAGACACAGAATCTGAAGCAGGCTTCAGGCTCTGAGCTATCAGCACAGAGCCTGATGCAGGGCTCAAACCCACGAACCATGAGATCATGCATGACCTGAGCCTAAGTCAGACGCTTAACCCACTAAGCCACCCAGGTGCCCCTAACACTGATATTGTAACTTAATAAGATAAGTCCATGCTACCTTGAGATCATAAAAGCCATATATGAATGACCCAACACTAATATCATCCTCAATGGGGAAAAACTGAGACCTTTCCCCTTAAGGTCAGGAACAAGACAGGGATGTCCACTCTTGCTACTGTTATTCAACATATTGGAAGTCTTAGCCTCTGCAATCAGACAACACAAAGAAATAAAAGGCATCCAAATCGACCAGGAGGAGGTCAAACTTTCACTCTTCGCAGATGACATGATACTCTATATGGAAAACCCTAAAGATTCCACCAAAAAACTGCTACAATTGACTCATGAATTCAGCAAAGTGGCAGGATATAAAATCAACGCACAGAAATCGGTTGCATTCCTATACACCAACAATGAAGCAACAGAAAGAGAAATCAAGGAATCGATCCCATTTATAGTTGCACCAAAACCCATAAAATACCCAGGAATAAATATAACCAAAAACGTGAAAAAATCCATACACTGAAAACTACAGAAAACTTATGAAAGAAATTGAAGAAGACACAAAAAAATGGAAAAAGATTCCATGCTCCTGGATAGGAAGAACAAATATTGTTAAAATGTAGATACTACCAAAAGCAATCTACATATTCAATGCAATCCCTATCAAACTAACACCAGCATTCTTCACAGAGCTAGAACTAACAATCCTAAAATTTGTATGGAACCAGAAAAGACCCCGAATAGCCAGAAAAAGAAAACCAAAGCAGGAGGCATCACAATCCTGGACTTCAAGCTATACCACAAAAGCTGTAATCATCAAGACAGTATGGTACTGGCACAAGAACAGACACTCAGATCAATGGAACAGAATAGAGAACCCAGAAATGGACCCACAAACGTATGGCCAACTAATCTGTGACAAAGCAGGAAAGAATATCCGATGGAAAAAAGACAGTCTCTTCAGCAAGTGGTGCTGGGAAAACTGGACAGCGACATGCAGAAGAATGAACCTGGACCACTTTCTTACACCACACACAAAAATAAACTCAAAATGGATGAAAGACCTCAATGTAAGATAGGAAGCCATCAAACTTGAGGAGAAAGCAGGCAAAAACCTCTTTGATCTTGGCCACGGCAACTTCTTACTCAACACGTCTCTGGAGGCAAGGGAAATGAAAGCAAAAATGAACTACTGGGACCTCATCAAAATAAAAAGCTTCTGCACAGTGAAAGAAACAATCAGCAAAACTAAAAGGCAACCGACAGAATGGGAGAAGGTATTTGCAAACGACATATCAGATAAAGAGTTAGTATCCAACATCTATGAAGAACTTACCAAACTCAACACCCAAAAAACAAACAACCAGTGAAGAAATGGGCAAAAGACATCAAGAGTCACTTCTCCAAAGAAGACATCCGGATGGCCAATCAACAGATGAAAAATGCTCAACATCACTCATCATCAGAGAAATACAAACCAAAACCACAATGAGATACCACGTCACACCTGTCAGAATGGCTAACATTTACAACTCAGGCAACAACAGATGTTGGCGAGGATGCAAAGAAAGAGGATCTCTTTTGCACTGCTGGTGGAAATGCAAACTGGTGCAGCCACTCTGGAAAACAGGATGGAGGTTCCTCAAAAAACTAAAAACAGAACTACCCTACAACCCAGCAATTGCAGTACTAGGCATTTATCCACGGGATACAGGTGTTTCGAAGGGACATGTTTCAAAGGGACACGTGCACCCCTATGTTTATAGCAGCACTATCAACAATAGCCAAAGTATGGAAAGAGCCCAAATGTCCACCGATGGATGACTGGATAAAGAAGATGCGGTATATATATATACATACACACACACACACACACACACACACACACACACACACACACACACACAATGGAGTATTACTCGGCAATCAAAAAGAATGAAATCTTGCCATTTCCAACTACATGGATGGAACTGGAGGGTATTATGCTAAGTGAAATTAGTCAGAGAAAGACAAAAAACATAAGACTTCACTCATATGAGGACTTTAAGAGACAAAATAGATGAACATAAGGGAAGGGAAATAAAAATGATATAAAAACAGGGAGGGGGACAAAACAGAAGAGACTCATAAATACAGAGAACAAACAGAGGGTTACTGGAGTTGTTGTGGGAGGGGGGATGGGCTAAATGGGTAAGGGGCACTAAGGAATCTACTCCTGAAATCATTGTTGCACTATATGCTAACTAATTTGGATGCAAATTTTAAAAAATAAAAAATAAAATTTTAAAAATAAAAAAAAAAGACAAGTCCATGCAGTTTAAGATTTCTTTCTATTTTCTTCTATCTTTAGTTATCTCCCCAATGGAACTGTTAGTCAAAGAACCATGCATTTCCATGTGTTTGTTATTTTATACAAAACACATAATTGCTAAATACAGACTATAAAAAGTATGTTCAGAAAGTTCTAGCTTCCAGTCCCTATCTTTCTCCTACATTATTTCTCTCTCCCTTGAGATAAAACATTTTTATTAGCTTTATCCTTAAACTTTTTATATTTTAAAATAGAAACATGTTTTTCATAGTTTGTCTTTTTGCCTACAAAAGGTTTCATATTATTTTTTAAAACATACTGCTTTTTAAAAACTTTTTATTTTAAAATAAAACACACATCAGGTTGCCTGGCTTGCTCAGTAACTAGAGTATGTGACTCTTGATCTCGGGATTGTAAGTTTGAGCCCCATGCCAGGTGTAGAGATTACTTAAAAATAATAATAATATAAAATAAAATATTTAAAATAAAATATTAACATATTAAATATTTAAAATAAACACAGATACATACAGCATAAAACAAATGTACAGACAACCATGCCTTACAACAACCACCCAATCAAGAAATAGAAAGGTTGGCCAGGCACCCAAAAAGCCCCCCCATGAGACCTATCCCAATCACAGCTCTCCCAAAAAAAGTAACCACCATCCCATAATAGCATTCACATTGTTGGTTTCTTTATGGCTTTATCAACCACACTTTTTATCAAGTGTGCATCCCTCAACACTATAGTTTTTAAGCTTTGTCCTTTTTTAAAATTTCACATAACTTTTAGATCTCTTTTAATCTATGGGGTTTCTCCTCCATCTCATTCTTTCTCTTATAATTCATCTGTTGAAGAACCCAGGATATTTGCTCTCTAGAGTATCTCCAGTCCACACTTTGTTGACTGCACACTCACAGTATAATTCAATACGTTCCTTTGTCCTCTGTTTCTGCATATTGGCAACTGGCTCAGACTCAAGCTCAAACCCTTTGTCCCCACTATAAGTGGAACTGGGATATTTCAACAGGAGGTGTGTAATGTCTCTGATATTCATTCTTTTCTGATGTTGACAGCCACTGATGCTTAATGTCTACACCCATTAATTCATCAAGGGTTGCTAAGTGTGATATTCTCACTTACTTTGCTATCTGATCAAGCCTTTTCCCACAAAGCAAGCAGAGGCAGCAACCAATTAGCAGTTTTGCCAAGATGTCTGATAGGATGGAAATGTTTGCTTTCCTCCCACATCCAACCTCTCTATGAAATCAGAAAGGGCTTCAGGCCTGTGTGATCTGTTTTCAAATGCTTGTTTCCCGGACAAAACTGGGTGGGACCCAGACATGCAGTGCCTTAACCCTTGTGATCCAAAGTCACCTGGAAGATTCTATCAGTAAGAACCACTCCTGGGTCCACAGACCAAATGCTTGCAGCAAGCTGAACATTTCTGGCAGGTGCTGCATGTATGTAATCACCAGTAGCAGCCCATCTGGGAGGCTTGGCACCCATGCCAGATCCCTAGGGCATCACCCAAGCTGGCATATTGTCTTGGATGAAACAAAACATGAACACCTGCCCAGTACCACAGATGACCGAAGCTCTGAAACAGGAAGATGAGTTACACAGCCTCTTCTCGGAGCCAGGTGTCTAGCACAACACTGTTTGGGCCATATTTATATATACTGAGATATATTCCTCTAGATGTACTCACCTTTTTACTTAAATTAATTTGTAAAGAAAACTTTATAACACTTTCATCAAAAGAAAAAGAGTTCTTGCTTGCCAAAATGGAAAAGGGACACCAAGGAAAGCAAAACAATGTCATTAAGTCCTGGTGAGAAAGCTTTGCCTGCTGAAGGCTCTGAGCTAGGGATCTGGCTCCCTCTTTTCGGAAAAGAGAGATGAGCAAGGGTTAGAACAGTGTTTAAAATATATTGGCACAGACTCTTTTCCCCAGAGTAGTAGTTCTCAACCAGGAGCTGGGCTCTGTCCCCCAGGTGATATCTGGCAATGTCAAGAGGTATTTTTGCTTGTCACAACTAAGGGAGTGACTGCTACTGGCATTTAGTGCATGTAGGCCAGAGATGCCACAAACACCCTACAATGCACAGAGCAGCTCCCGATGGCAAAGAATTTTCCAGCCACAAATGTCAATAGCACTCAGGCTGAGAAACCCTTCCTAGGAAAGAAGGGTTGAAAAAGAACAGAAAGTAATTTCCTCAGTCTGGGATCCAATGTTACTTAATGCAGAATCCGGGCATCCTGTAACACCATCCAACATTAACCAAGGCTACAATGCCTCACTTAGAGAAAACTATAAACGAAGAGATGTCATGGAAGCAAGGTGAAAGAATGCTGTTATCAGAAGGCTCGTCTCAGAGGAGTCCGCCCACCCAGTAGCAGTACTCGATGCCATTCTTATAGTCACCATTGTACTAAGCGTCTACTATGCGCAGCCACTGTGCTAGGAATGAGTAAGTTATGATTCCAGTAAGAAGCACACAGACCAGTGGGGGAGGCAACAGGTAAATAACTGCGTAGAAAACAGTATCATAGGAAAGTGTGTGCAGTTAAAGAGAAGATGAGGAACACTAACCAGGGGACCCTGGGCTGAGTGTGGGGTCAGGAGACAGGAAAGGTTTCCAAGGGAAGGCAATGATTCCAATTCTTAACCCTCCAAGAAGCTTCCTCTGGTTGGAAGCAGGGCTGTGTCAAAAACAATGCATGGTTTCCAGAGTGCAGGGGTCCAAACACTTTTAGCACTAACTTGTAGTATGGATAAAGATCCATAAATATACCCTAAAATAATTTTAAAGAAGAAGGAAAGCTGGACGCCTGGAATATCTATTGCATTGCTATTTACATTTGAAGAAAGAAAACTGGAAATGACTTTAATGTCAAACCACAGGAAAGCAGTTGGCATAATCTGAGAACTAATTGCTATTTTTTGAGTGCTAACCATGTGCCAGTGGGTTTACGTCTGGTATAGCAAAATGATTATGCCTTTTTCTCCTGTGGCACCTCTGTGAATTAACCCTCCCATTCACTGAGAAAAGCCAGACTCAGAGAAAACAGGACAAAGGAGTCCTTTCAACCAGTACTGCAGAAACTATTGAACATCCCCGGACAAATAACCTAAAACTACAAAAATTCTGGAAGAAAACCTAGGAGTAAATCTTTGTGGCTTTCAGGTGGACAAAATTTTCTTAACCATGAAACCAAAACCACAAACCATCTTTAAAAAATGGGAATGAGGGAGGAGAAACAAGAACATGTTAGAATTACGTTATCAGAGTATTCATTTTTGTGACCATCCATTTATGGCAGGTAATATTTAAACAAATATGAGCTAAGTTTCTAAAATGTGAATGACCTAAGGAAAAAACATGCAGGTAAGATAGAGACTCTGAAGCTACAAATGCCTGAGTTCGAATTCTGGCTCCACCTTGCAGCAGGAGAGGTGAAGATTCTCTTCTCGCCTCAGGCTCATCTGTAAAATGCGCGTGATATCAAATTCCAGCCTCAAAGGGTTATGTGGGGATTTGCAGAGTTTCTGTGCATGGAAAGCTCAGAACATGAGCTGGTATAGTGTGCACAGTAGCTCAGTATTTACCATTATTATTATTCACTATTATAAATAGCAGTAAAAATGAGTTTTGGAAAACTTATGCCTCCTCTTTTATTTTTGAATGATTTCCTTTATTGCTGTTGCTTTTGCACCATCAATAGAGATCTGTGAGGAAAACACTTTACTGGATTGTGAAAGAAGAAAGAAACTCAGTGTGGAACTGGTCACATGGGACCCCTGAACGCTCTAAACAGCTCCTGCTTTAAGAAAGCTGCTGCTGTCCCTCTGAAGAACTCTGACCTCTGACCTCCAGCCCTTAAGCTCAACCTCTGACCCCTGAGAAGCAAGGAGACTCAAGAGTGGAAGAACAGAGAGTGGAGACTCCACACTAGCGTTGTTCTTGGAAGAAACGGATAGGGGACAAAGAGACTCCAGCAAACCTTAGTGCGTGAAAACTTCCCTGGAACAACAGAATAACAGAAAACACAACAAAGCAAACAGGAATGAGGTAGAAGCCAGTAGCTGGAGGGTCTTTAGCCTGACAGGGCCGTGGAGGGACACCTCGGCAGAGGGTCATCCTCTCTATGCAGCAAATAACTATCACCTAAAAATAACTCAGTTCACGAGGATGGGGAACAGCTGTAACTCTCACACGTTACCCTTGGGAATGTAAACCAGTACAATCATTTCGGAAGACGGTTTGTCAATTCTAATGAAGTTAAACACATACCTGCCCTATGGTGAAGAAATTCTGCTCTGAGGGAGCCTCAGAATTAAAGACTGCAGAAAAATCTGGTCAGGGGCCAAGAGCGTTGGGCCAGCTCTTCTTCATTAACTCTATAAATGTATTATCTGAAATATCAACCTTCAGGAATCTTTCATTCCTTTGCTTTCTGTAGCCCAGACGCTGACAAATGGACATTTTTTTTCTTCATATCTTGCTTCATCTTAGAAGCCCCTGCTCTTGAGAACGTGCTGCTCACTTGCCTAAGCACACCCTGAAGGCATCTGCATGAGGACTGAGGGCAGCAAAGGTCATGGAGGTCACTCCATGGTGGGGGGTGGGGGGGACCACCTGGCCCAATCCCCCCTGGATGCTTTAATCCCCAATCAGGCTCTCCCATGTGTTTTTTAAAGTTTATTTACTTATTTTTGACAGAGAGACAGAGAGTGTGAGCATCGGAGGGTCAGAGAGAAAATTCCAAGCAGGCTTCACTCTGTCAGCATGCAGCCCAACGTGGGGCCCAAACTCACAAACCCCGAGATCATGACCTGATCCGAAATCAAGAGTTGGACACTCAACCAACTGAGTCACCCAGGTGCCCCTCTCCCACATTTACTGCCAAGGAACTTGCCATGTATTAAACCTGTTGAATCCTCATAACAAGGCTAGAAGTAGGAACTGTTATCATCCCCACTTTTTGATGAGAAAACTGAGGACGAGAGGGGTAAAGTAACTTGTCTAAGATCACACAAGTAGTAGGAAATTGAAGAGTCAGGATTTAAGCCGAGACAAACTGGCCTAGAAGCTACTGTCTTAACCACCGGACTGCACTGCCACATGGATGCCTCTTCTATGGATTGGGCACTGCATCCCTCCAGTGACCAAGCCCCAGACTCTTAACTTTTTTCCCCCTTCTTGAGAAAAATTAGGACAGTGAGTCCCAAGTTGTATTTATAATAACCCAGAGAGTCTAAAGCCCATTGCAACATCCTCTGTAGTAGTACATAAACAAAACTGAGTATAATAAATATTGTTTAGTTATGTTTTTTGGGGGTTTTGATGTTTTGTTTTGAAATTAATCATAACAACGGAGATAAAATGAAAAAGGCTAAAATCATGCAGTTTTTCCTAAATTGCTAAACTGTTGGAAAACCCCAGTTTCTTTTTTCTTTTTTTTTTTTTTAAGTAAGCTCTACACCCAATGTGGGGCTTGAACTCATGACCCCAAGATCAAGAGTTACATACTGTACTGACTGAGCCACCTAGGCACACCAACCTGAGTTTCTATTGCCATTACACCAGGAAAGAGTTTGGAGCTGGGTTTCCTGGAAGAGAACCAAACCAATGTCTCCTTACTTCAGGAAAGGCCACATCAGCCCATATGTAATGACTGTAATGTCCACAGACTCTCTCCACAGTGGCAACTGACTCAGTCAACAAAGCGTCTCCAGTAGGGTGGCATAGCACATTAAGAGACCACAGAGATTTTATTTATTTATTTATTATTAGGAGTGCAAGGATGGTTCAATATTAGGAAAACTTTTTTTGTAAATTCTATTTTTTAATGTTTTTTAAAATATTTATTTATTTTGAGAGAGAGAGAGAGCATGCACATGCAAGAGTGGGGGAGGGGCAGAGGGCGGGGGGAGAGAGAGAATCCCAAGCAGGCTCCATGCTGCCAGCACAGAACCCCAGGTGGGTCTTGAATTCACTATGAACCTTGAGATCATGACCTGAGCTGAAATCAAGCATGGAACACTTAACCAACTGAATCACCCAGGAGCCCCAATATTAGGAAACTTCTTAATACAACATAATAATAGATTCTAGGAGATCCATAAAGGTAATAAACATTTGACAAACTTCAACACCATTTTCTGATTTTAAAAAATCCTCATTAAAGTAGAAAACAATAAATAATTCCTTAACACTGTAAAACAAAACTCAGATAAAAGCCAGTATTTTGTTTAACTGGAAGACACCAGAAGCATTCTCACTAAAGTCAGAGCACAGGCACATGTGCCTACGATACAGAAGGTTCTAGTGAGTGAAATTAAACAAGCTAAAAAAAAATCAGAGATATAAGAATTGGATAAGAGGTAAAATTGTTTCCATTTATATATGGTATGATTATAAGCTTAGAACATCCAAGAGATTTGACTAAGAAACTACTACAAACAAGAGACAGAAAAAGACTCCACAAAAAAGAGAAAACATCTAGGAATAAACTTATCAAAAAATATGCAAGGTATTTACAAAAAACCGGTAAACAATACCGAAGGACATAGAAGATTTCTTCTTTTTTTTAATGGCACAACATATGTTCTTGGATAGGAAGGTTCAACATCATAATATGTATGTCCATTCTCTGAAGTTAATGTGAAAATTTAAAGCAATCTTAATACATTTCACAAAAGAGGATATTTAAGTGGCCAACACATGTATTTTTTAAAGTGCTCAAACTTGGGGTGGCTGGGTGGCTTAGTCAGTTAAGGGTCTGACTTCAGCTCAGATCATGATCTCACAGTTCGAGCCCCGTGTCAGGCTCTGTGCTGACAGCTCAGAGCCTGGAGCCTGCTTCAGATTTTGTGTCTCCCTCTCTCTCTCTCTCCCCCTCCCCTGCTCATGCTCTGTGTCTCTCTCTCAAAAATAATAAACATTAAAAAAATTTAAAGTGCTCAAACTCATCGGTCATTACAGAAGTGAAAATTAAAACCATAATTAATTACCAAAGGCACACTAGAATGAATGAAATTTAAAACACCAACAAAACCAAGTGTTACAAGGATGTGGCATAACTGGAATACTCATATACCACTGGAAGGAGGGTAAACCGTTACACATCTATTTGCAAAACTGGGTTGGTGACATTTTCTGAAGTTGAACACATGCATATCCCATGGCCCAGACATTCCTCTTGTAAGTAAATATCCAACAGAAATGTGTATATATGGACACCAAAAGCCCAGTGTTATACCAAAAGTTGTCCACGGCCATAGCCATGTTATTCACGATAGCCAAAAACTCAAACAACTTAAACGTCCATCAACAAGAGAAAAGATAAATAAACCTCACAGATATACTGTGGAGCAAAGAAGCCATCCATATACAAAAGAGTACATGTATATAAAAACAACAACAAAGTCAATCTATGACATAAGAAACGAGGATGATGACTACTTTCCAGAAGAGGTTGAGGTCTAGGGGGGCTTCTGCACATTGCTAATGCTCTAGTTTTAGATCTGAGTAATAGTTTACTATATGTTTGCTTTATGATAACTTATCAAGCTCTATACTTACAATTTATTCACTTCTTTGTATGTGTGTTATACTTCAGTTTTTATTAAAGCAATTCAAATAAAAACACCAACACGTGTGTGTGTAATTAGATATTAGATTTTAAAGTTCAAATAGAAAAATAATCAAGAATAATCCAAAAGAGAACTAAAAATAAGGGGAGCAGTCCTTCCATATATTAATATATATTTTTAAATATTATAAACCTTAGCAAGCAAAACAGTGGAAACATGAATGAATATGAATCAATAGAAACCAATGCAAAAGACTAGCAAAATCTGGAAGAGACTCCCATACTGTGAAAAAAGAGCTAAAATGATAAAGCAGCTTCTCATTTCACAAGGAAAAGATAGCCAATGGGGCAGGGGATTGGATCTATACCTCACAGCATGCATCAGGATAAATTACAAATGGATCAACATCCGAATGTGGAAATGACAGAAGAAAACAAAGGACATGTCCTGTTATCTTAAAGTGGGGAAGACTTTTGTACCAATAAGTCAACATTCAGAAGCCATAAAAGAAATGAATGATAAATCTGACTGCTTAAAAATAAAAATTATACATACAAAACAAAAAAAGCATCCACAAATAAAAAAAATGCTCAACTGGACAGAGCTTGTATCAAAGGCAAAAGGGTAATCACCCTAAAATAGATAAGCACCTCCTAGAAATAAAAAAGGCAACTACCTAATTTTGAAAATAAGCAAAGGCTGAACAAAGAATAAAAGATGCAAAAGAAGAGACTCTTAACTGGAGCGCCTGGGTGGCTCAGTCAGTTAAGCATCACACTCTTGATTTTGGGTCAGGTCATGATCTCATAGTTAGTGAGCTGGAGCCCCATGTCAGGCCCTGTGCTGACAGCATGGGCCTGCTTGGGATTCTCTGTCTACCTCTCTCTCTGCCTTTCTTTCTTTCTTTCTTTCTTTCTTTCTTTCTTTCTTTCTTTCTTTCTTTCTTTCTCTCTCTCTCTTTCTCTCTTTCTCTCTTTCTCTCTTTCTCTTTCTTTCTCTCTCTCTTTCTTTTCTTCCTTCCTTCCTTCCTTTTCTTTCCCCCCTCTCTCTTTCAAAAATAAATAAATAAACTTAAAAAAAAAAACAAGACTGTTAACTACAGAGAACTGATGGCTACCAAAGGGGAGGTAGGTGGGAGATGGGTGAAATAAGTGATGGGGATTAAGAGTACACTTATCGTGATGACACTGAGTGATGTATAGAAGTGTTGAATCACTATATTGTACACCTGAAACTAATGTAACGCTGTATATTAATTACACTGGAATTAAATTTTTAAAAACAAATGAAAAATAAATTTATTGTGGTAGTCGTTTCACAATGTATGTAAGTCAAACCATTACGCTATACACCTTAAATTTATATGATGTAGGGGAGCCTGGGTGGCTCAGTGGGTTAAGCATCTGACTTCAGCTCAGGTCATGATCTCATGGTTTGTGGGTTCAAGCCCCATGTTGTGCTGTGTGCTGACAGCTCAGAGCCTGAAGCCTGCTTCAGATTCTGTGTGTGTCTCTCTCTGCCCCTCCCCTGCTCATGTTCTGTCTCCCTCTGTCCCTCAAAAATAAATAAAAACACTAAAAAAAATTTTTAAATAAATCTATACAATGTATGTTAATTATATCTCAATAAAACTGAAAAATATGTTTAATTTTAAACCCCCCCCCAAAAAAAGCAAAGAAAGAATATGAGTAAATCAACCACAGAAAAAGAAATAGAAATGGTCCTTAAAGATATGTCATGAGTTTAAAACTTTTCATAACAAATTTAAATTAAGACTCTGTTGGGGCAATTTTTCACCTATCAGATTGGTAAAAGTCCAGTGATGTGACAATTTATTGCATCAGCAAACATGTGGGAAAATAGTAACTTCTCATCCAAAGCTGGCAGAGGTGCACATGGGTACTAACCTTATGATGAAGGACAAGTTGCCAATATCTCCTGAAATTACAAATGCAGATACCTAGAATCCCATTTCTGGGAATCTATACTGCATATATAATATACACCTGCAAAAAGCCACATGTACAAGCAGTGTCTATCATAACAGACTGGATACAACCTGAGTATTCACCACACAATAGAACAGTATGACATATTCAGTGAGACAAGCAAGACATGAAGTGTGTGTTCTAGTTTGTAAACCTGTGTTCAGCAGAGGTAGCAAAGCATTTTTTATATATACACATATGTGTGTGTGTGTGTATATATATATATATATATTTCTTCATGGAAATACAAGCATATACAAATATATATAATATATAGAAATATATACACTTGCATATACTTTACACATATATTTTGCATAAAGAAATTCTGTATTAGAATAATTCACACTAAAGTATGAATGACTGGCAGCTCAGAAATTCCCAGAAATAGTGCATCCTTTAAAGAAGATGCTTGTTAATAAATAAATAAATACATCTGTATTTTGATGGACTTCTTGTCAGAGTGATAAAGTGAACTGGAAAAATGCACATACGGCAAGTCCAGAGATTTTGGGAGTTATGAGGGCAGCCATGTATCAGGATATTCCTCAGCTTTCCCAAGGATCAGCTTTAGTTAGATTAGACCCAATAAACTGAAAACATGTGCATGGGAGAGGGTGCTGGGTGGTTATGGAACAGGAGTAAAAGAAAAACATTCAGTACAGCCCCTTTTTATAAGATGTTTAAAATATGAATGTATTATCTAATCAAAACAGTGAATGGTAAACGAGCTGCAGTTCATGAGCTCTTAAGCTTTGATCAAGACCCACAAGATCAACCCCAGCACCTGTTCCAAGAGCCTCTGTCATTTATAATCAGGTAATTGTTAAATATTTACTAAGAGTTTTATGACCCCGTACAGCTCACTGACTTTGCCAGAAACGTCACTATTACAAAACATTGAGCAACTTGCTTCACCTTCCTTAAGCTTCAGTTTCGTAACACAGCAAAGATAAGGAGAAAACCACATCACAAAATTGCTGTGAGGCGCTGGTAGGTGAGCGTTTCAGGAAAGCAGCACAGAACAAGCTCTGCCGACGACAGACACTGCACAGCCACACCACGGCTAGAATCCTCTTAGACTTGAACTTCAGTCCCTCTCAAAGGTCAGTGTGCTTAAGAGTCACTGGGACAGGTTGTGAAAACACAGGCTCCCGGTCCCCACCCTCAGACATGCGATTCAGTAGGTCCGGGGCCCATGAACTTGTATTTCTAACAAGCTTCTACTCCAGGGTGATGTGGAGGCAGTTTGAGGATACATTTGAGTAATATGGTCAAGGGACAGAGCGTCTTAAACTGTGATGTGTGAGTGGATTCCTTGAGAAACCTGTTAAAATACAGATTCTGATTCAGAAGGTCTACAGTGGGGCCTGAGGCTCTGCATTTCTAAACAAGCTCCTAAGTGTGGGTGATACTGGTCTGCAGAACACCCACTGAGTGCCAAGGTTCATGGAATAGCCACCTCCATTCATTTTACAGACAGAAAACTGTGAGAAAAAGTAACTGATTTGCCTAAAGTCCCCTGGATGGTAAGGGCAGAAGCCAGATGAGCCTGAGTCCAGGGTGGCTCCTCAGGATTGCCTCCCTGAGCCGTCCCCAGAACTACCCTGAAAAATCACACGAACCAGGGGTACCTGGGTGGCTCAGTTGGTTAAATGTTTGACTTCAGCTCAGGTCATGATATCACAGTCCGTGGGTTTGAACCCTGCGTCAGGCTCTGTGCTGACAGCTCAGAGCCTGGAGCCTGCTTCAGATTCTGTGTCCCTCTCTCTCAGCTCCCCCACAACTCACACTCTGTGTCTCTTTCTCTCAAAACTAAAAACATTTTAAAAAATTAAAATAAATTAAAAATTGCACAAACCAATGAGTGATGCTAACCCTTTAGTAGATAGAGTAGAAACTTACTAAATCCTAGAAAGTCCTCCACTTTTCTGAGAAATAAGCCACACACGAGGGGGTTTACTTAGCTCAGATTACCAGTCTGTTCTTTTTTAAAATGCACTTTTAGCAAAATTATTTCTTCAGCTTTAGCACTTTCTCTTTCAGTGACACACTTTCGACAGGCCCTGCTGTAGGAACCTGAGGAAGACACTAAGCATTTCTCAGCTTGGGTGGCCTGATTATGGGGAGAGAAGGGTGGAGAGAAGCAGATCCCTGGGAAAGCTAAGGAATCTCCTGATATATGTCTCCCTTGTGACCTCAAAACCTATAGACTTGTGCTTTTTTTGCATTTTTCCAACTCACTTTATCACCCTGAAAAAAAGCCCATCAAATTACAGATTTACTTGGGGGTACGTGGATGGCTCAGTTGGTTAAGTGTCCGACTTCAGTTCAGATTATGATCTCACCATTTTTTAGTTCGAGCCCCACGTTGGGCTCTCTGCTGTCAGCACAGAGCCTGCTTTAGATCCCTCTCTCTCTCTCTGTCCCTCCCCTATTCGTGCTCTCTCTCAAAATAAATATGTTTCTATTACAGATTTATTTGGATTAACAAACATCTTCTTTTCAGGATACATGGTCTCTGAGCTGCCAATCTCTCTCACTTTAGAGTGAATTATGCTGAAAGAAAGGGAAAGGGGTGTAATTCAGGAAACTAAGGTCTCTGGACTAATGAAGGTAGACAGAGACTTACCTGAGATGAAGCTTGATCTGGGAGCACAACTGCCAGTAAAGCACAGTTGTGGCCTTGGCCTCTGCACCACATTCACCAGCAGGCCCCACCCCACCCTGGTTCCTCCAGACTGTGCATGGTTTGTGGACCAGCTCTGCCACTAACTTGTGTGATTGAGTAAATCACACCGTTTTAGAGACTTTCAGAGCTGGAAGGAACAATGATCCCCTGGTCCTCTGATCCCTGAGCCCCAATTTCTAAACCAAAGAATACCTGGTTTCCAATGGCCTGCCTGAGGTTGGCTTCCCCAGAAGCAGAGCCTGAGACAGGGGTTCAGCATCACATGAGTCGCTGAGAGCTTGCTCTCAGGAGAAACCTGTGAGGAAGTGTTGGGAGCAGGATAGAGAAGGTCAGTCCCAGAGGCTCTGAAGCATTTTTAAATAGCACCACAGAGTACCCTCTCCAGCTGAGACAAGAAGGCTGGGCCCTCACTCAGTCAGTGGCCCCCCTGGGTTGTGGAGGGGTGTAACCTCCCAAGTATCTCTGGCAAGATGGCTTGGAGAAAGAGGCAGTTCTGCTGTTGTTACAGGCCCTCCCACCCCACAGCAGCTGGGAAATTGGTTACAGCCATTGGTGAAGGGGATCTGGTGGGCGCTAACCCTTGCCTCCTGTTTAGAGAGCACCTCAGATGTGTTTCTAAAAGAGGCCCCAAAAATCACAAAAGGGAGAAAGTAAAGGAAGAATACAAGTTTTGTTTTGTTTTGTTTTCATTTCCAGAAGAATTTTGGAATCTGCACTTAGAGTACATCTTAACTGCTCCCCTGACTTCCCAGCAGGCTACAAAGTGACCCTTCCCTCAGCTCCACCCACTGTCCCCACACTGACTGCCCCGCCACAAATCAGACTGACTCGTGAAGGACTTTGCCCATTCCCTCTGCCTAAATGTTCCAGCCCAGATTTTTTGCCCAGCTGACTCCTTCTTGTCAACTCAAACATCACCTGTATAGAAAGGCCTTCTCTGCCCACCTCAGGTCATTCCTTGTCCCACACCTCTGTGGTACTTCTGCATAGTACCGGCCACTGTGTCACTACCTTAACTGTGTTCATTTGTGGGTTATCTGTCTTTCCTCGAGGAGGAACCTAGTTCTGTTCTCACCACTATGTCCCTGGAGCCTGATGCCAGCTTTGCACATAGGAGACCATAACATCTGGTGAAAAACGTCTGAGTGAATGAACTGGACATTTGGACCAGACGCTGAAATACCATCAGAGAAGGCCTAGGTCAGTTAAATACTCTGTACTCCAGAAGCAGGAGGAAAACCGGGCAGGATGAGGAAGGAAAGAATCCATCAAGAGTTTCCTTGGCTACCTGGTTCCTGTCTCCTCCCCCAGCTCCCTCTCTCAGATCACCCTCTCAATTTGGAGCCAGTGTTAGCAACAATCCTGGGGAGATTCTTCCCCTTTCAGACCTCTCAAAATGACTAGGGGTGTCTGATTTCCAATCCTAGCTCTAGCGCTGAGCCACCCTGTCCCCACCCATACCTGAGTGGGGCACAATGATCATGCCAGTCTGGCAGGGTTGCCGAGAGTGCCAGCCTTAGAGCACAAGGCCCAAACACACACCACTGCAAACTCAAGCCAGGGCAGGATAAGTTCCTGTCCCTTTGCAAGACCCCATTCCCTCTTCTGGCCCCCTCTGTGGTTCCTCAAGCTCTAGGACAGTCTCTACCAACAGCTACCACAGCTGCAACGGCTCTGCTCACCTGTGAAATTACCTTACATTTTCCAGGTGCAGGGCACCGCTGCTCAATGCACACTTGCTCATCTGCATGATACCAAATTATCATGGGTACCCCCCACATCTTGCAGTATCATTATCTCTGTTTTACAAATGAGGAGAATAAAGCTGAGAGAGTCAGCCACTGGCCAAAGGACACATAGCCAATGAACAGGGGCATCAGGGTTCAAATCCCAGCCTCGGACACTTTAGTCTCATTTAAGTGGTTTGTCACCATGGGTTCACTGAATACAGCAGCCCAGAAAAGAAAGATCATTATATGCACTTCACAGAGAAGGAACTGCATACACGTCCCTGGCCTGGCGGGCCATTGCCCACTGCACCAGAGGACCCCTCACGAGGTGCACAGACTGGCCAAAACCCACAGCCGGCCACTATCAGCTCAGCTTGACAGCAGAGGCAGAGTCTGGGGCTCCAGGAAACTCAAGGGCAGCACACTATGCTTAGGGCAAGTCCCTGGTATCTTCCCAGGCAAGATAGAGGAAGAGCAGTGGCCGCCTGGCCCCACCTGCACACGCTGTGGGGTAGAGCCTCCTGCACCCCCAGTTAGCCAGAGGCTCCCCGGAAGCTGTTCACCTGAGGCTGCTCACCTGGGCAGGCCAAGACTGATGTGTCTGGCAGTTTTCTCTTCTCCCCAACCTTGCCCATTGCCCTCTCCCTCCCTCCTTCCGTCCTATATGGGGATGACTATGCCCAAAGCTGGGTCTCACTGGGGGACAAGAGCTATGATCTCCACATTCTAACCTCCTAGTCTCATGCAGTACCAGGAATGAAAGGTTCATTCATCATTTGAAAATCAATCATTGTAAATTCCCCATGTTAGTAAGCTAAAAAAGAAAAATCAGATGATCATCTTCAGTAGATGGCAGTAAATAGATATTGGCCCCTTTGACAAAATCCAACATCCACACCCAGTAGAAATTGTCAGCAAATTATGAATGAATAGAAGGCAATTTCCTCAACTTGAAATAGGGCATGTATGAGAGAAACTTTCAGCTAAATGGTGAAAACCTCAATGTTTATCCCCTAAAATTGGGAACAAAATGACCAAGAAACTAGTTCAGCAAGGTTTCAAGCCACAAGATCCACATAAAAAAAAAAAAAAACAAAAAAACAAAAAACCAACTGCATTTCAATTTACTAACACCAAAAGCTAGAAACAACCTAAATGTACATCAGCGGGTGAATGGATTAAAAGAAAAAAAATTATGATGGGGCACCTGGGTAGCTCAGTCAGTTAAGTATCTGACTTTGGCTCAGGTCATCATCTCGCAGTTCATGAGTTCAAGCCCTGCGTCAGGCTCTGTGCTGACAGTTCAGAGCCTGGAGCCTACTTCAGATTCTGTGTCTCCCTGTCTCTCTGACTCTCCCCCATTCACACTCTGTCTCTCTCTCTCCCTCAAAAATAAACATTTAAAAAAAATTTTAACAACACACTTTACACACTGTAAATGTGTGTAAATGTGCCAATTTGGCAATAAATTATATTTAAGAAATTATTTCAATTATGATAGATCTATACAACAGAAAACTACTCAGCAATGGAAAGAATGAACTACTGACACACACAGCATGGATGAAGCTCAAAATGGTTATGCTGAAAGAAACCAGACATCTCCCAAAGAGTAATACTGTGTAATTCCATTTGTTTAAAACTCAAGAAAATCCAAGCTAATCTATAGGGACAGAAAGCAGACTAATGGCTGTCTGGGGAGGGAGGATGGGGAGAGAGGATTTTCAAAGGGTGAAAGGAAACTTCTGGCAGCGATTGATATAATCATTATCTGGGTTCCAGTATAAATATCCAAAATTAGCAAATTGCGCACTTTTGTATAGTTTCTTATGCATCAATTTCACCTCGATATGCTATTCTTTAAACATTGCATATAAATCAAGGTACCTACAACAGGCAAACTCATAGAGACAGAAAGAATGGTGGTTGCCAGGAGCTGGGGAGAGGGGGGAAGGGAGAGTTACTGCTTAATGGATGGAAAGTGGTGATGGTTACACAACATTGTAAGTGGACTTAATGTTACTGAATTGTTAACTTTTCAAAAATGCTTACATTGCTAATTTTTGTTATGTATACTTATAACAATTTTTTTAGAAGTAAAAAAAAACCCTTAAAAATATTTCATATAGACACTTGCATTTGAGGGTAAAGAAGAGGGCTCTCTGCTTCTCTCAGTCTGTCCTCAAAAGGTTTCGAACAGCCTCCTCCTATAGGACAGCCTTCCCGTTTCACAGAACAAGACCCTCATGATGCCTTTTTCCACAGACCCAGGATCGCCAGGGGATCAGGCCCCCACCTCTGCAGCAAGTACCCCTCCATGATATTTGGCCTCAATCCCTTTGAACTTGCTGTTCCCTGAGCAGAATGCCCTTCCCTCTTTACATGCAAGCCCTCCCACCTCCCTGCCCCATGCCCACACCTCCACCCCAGATTCTCATGTCACCCTTGACCCCTAAGACTGCCTGCCTCCTGCTTGCTCCAGCTGTCCCCTCTCCAAGGGAGCTGTCCTTCTGTGCTCCCAGGCCCCTGGTGCCCCTTGTCCTTTGCCTGATCAGTGTCCTGTGCATCTGGTCTGCCTCATCTCTGAGCTGGGAGTTCCTTAAAGTCTGGGACTTTGACCCTGCATGGCCCATCAACTGCAAGAACGTGGGCTGAACCAGTCTCCTTTTTTTTTTTTTACCAATTCAGGAATGTCCCTAGTGGCGAACAACAAAGGAAAATGGAATTCTTGGTGAACAGAGCAGCTTTGTTCCTAGTTTTTGGTTCACTGAGGGCGGACTCTGGGCACTTGTAGACCCATGCAGAGTGCCATGAAAACTAGCCTTGGCTTTTCCTTACTGACTCCCCTTCCTGACTCGGGACCCACAGAGCAAATCATTTCCTTTCTCTAGGCCTCACTCTCCTCATCCAGAAATGGAGCTTCGGGAACTCCTCCTCAAGCTGGGTGTGGAGGGCAGAGTGATGGAGCGACACAAGGGGGTGTGCAGAGGTCCCCACTGTGGACAGCGTCTTAGTCACTCAAGGCCCATGTTCCTGCAGAGCTTTGGCCTCACACTAGTTGAATTTGGGTTCAAGTAGGGCTCTTCCACAGGTACTGGTGGGGATGTCCCTGCCCTTCATAGGCCATAGCACACAGATGGCCCGTTCTGGCTCCTGGTCAGATTGGTTTTGTTACACCTTCCACAAGCAATGTGGATCCATGCTTTGTAACAACTCTTGCACCTGTGATTAAATAATCACTCACTGTAGCTTCATCTCTCTCTCCCCTGCTGGAACATAAGCCCCCCCTGAATCCCCAGCTACACCTATCATGAGGAGACCCAGGGAAGCATGCAGTGAAGGGCTGGGGTATCTTTTCTGCTAACATGCATCATTGTCACAGCTAAGGAAGAATGAGACGTGCAGCCCCTGTTCCTGAGTCACTTGGAAAGGAAAGGTGCAGGGCTAGGGTGGAGGAGCCAGCCTCCCCACCAGGCCACATCCCCTCCTCCCTACTCACACATGCCCAGTCTGACAAAGGACTGGTTCCACCATGAACCCCACTCATGTCTATGTTTCCTTGTATAAGAACATGAAACTTGGGGCCTGGGTAGTTCAAATGGTTAAGCATCTGATTTTTTATTGCAGCGCAAGTCGGGATCTCACTGTTCATGGAACCGAGCCCCACAACGGGACTGAGCCCCATGCTATCTCTCTCTCAAAAAAATGAGTAAACATTAAAATATATATTAAAAAAATTTTTTTTGAAAAGAACATGAAACTTTTAAAACAGGTTCTGAAGTCTCCACATCAGGGTTAAATTCTGTTCCACGTGCAGCATTTGTAATGGAGCCTCTCCCGTGTGCCCAGGGCTTTGCAAACCCAGATGAAAAGCTACAAGCCCCAGCCTGGAGCAGCTCACACTGAGGGGGAGGCATGGTCACAGAGCAGGCTGGTGAGAGAAGGCAGCAGGTGCCTCAGCAAGCAGCACAGACCAGGGAGGGGTTGGCAGGCTTCTGGGAGCAGGAACCCGAAGAGGCCTTCACCACCCTTCTAACAAATGAGAAACAGAACCATGAGGGGACCCAGACTAGGCAAGGAAGGTTATTCCAGAACTTTCAAAACTTTGTTGTTATCAGAAGGGGCCCAGAGGCTGGCATTCAGGCCCATCTGTCCTCAAGAGGAAGGCACAGGGGATAAGCCATCGTTCTACCAGCACGCCCAGCTTCCCTCCTCCTTACCCCAACTCACCAGCCTTTCCCACAGTGGGCCTTAAGGCCAAACTTAGACTGAAGGGGCTCCAACTGAAATCCTCTTCCCTCCCTTTTCTGTCATGGTCCTACTTCTGGACTTCACATGCTTTCTTCCAGAGACATCTCACAGGTACACTTTCCATAGTCTCAGCCTCCTCCTACCATTCCAGAGTGTCCAACATAAACAAACATATCTCCCTCTCTCTCTCTCTCTCTCTTTTTTTAATCCAACACTAGGACATCACAAGTGCTTCAAGTGTTGAAGAGTGGCTCCCGAAAGGTCTTGTCCACCCGGAACTTCAGAATTTGACCTTACTTGGAAACAGGATCCTCACAGATATAATGAGTTAAGATGGGGTCATGCTCGATTGAGGAGGAGCCCTAAATCCAGTGAGGGAAGTCCTTCTAAGGAGAGATACACACACACAAGATAACAGGCATAACTACAGTGATGCATCCACAAGCCAAAGAAAGCCAAGGACTTCGAGAGCCACTAGAATCTAGGAAGAGGCCAGGAAGGACCACCCCCGCCCCCCATTCCCAAGCCTTCAGAGGGAGCATGGCCCTTGATCTCACACTTTTGGCCTCCCAAACAGGTGAGAGAGAACATGCCCGTTTTCAGTCACCCCCTGCAGGCCTAGCAAGTTAACAGAATGTTGTTCTGTGCCTTGCTTTTCTCACTCAACCTGTCTAGAAGACAGTGGCACTGTCTCCCTTCTTTTTTTCTATAAACTGTGAAGTATTCCAGTGTATATAGACTGTGACTAAATAATCTGTCTTCTGTTCAACATTTAGTTGAACTTCCACAGATAGTGCAGCAATGACTGTCTGTACAGACAGCTGGGTGCCCTCCCTCCCCCTCCCCCCAGGGGGGAAGTACATAGGTAGAGGCAGGTACTTTTACATTCTTGAAAACTATTGCAAAAGGGCCCTCCCAGGAGATCAGACACTTGACATTCTTTTTTTTTTTTATTTTTTTTTTAACGTTTATTTATTTTTGAAACAGAGAGAGACAGAGAATGAATGGGGAGGGGCAGAGAGAGAGGGAGACACAGAATCTGAAACAGGCTCCAGGCTCTGAGCTGTCAGCACAGAGCCTGACGCGGGGCTCGAACTCACGGACCGTGAGATCATGACCTGAGCCCAAGTCGGACGCTTAACCGACCGAGCCACCCAGGTGCCCTCACTTGACATTCTTAAAAGCAAGGTGTGAAAGTTTTTCATTGGCTCACTCATTTGTTTAATTGTCCAGATTTGTCATATTTCAAATTGTCCAGATTTGTTTAATTGTCCAGATTTGTCATATTTGCCACGAATAAAACAACACAATACAAAGATGTCTATATTTGTGTCTCTGTGTCTCTCTTCTTATAAAGACACCAGATCTGACATCTTTCTCTTGCACTTCC
Source organism: Acinonyx jubatus (assembly GCF_027475565.1). NCBI lineage: Eukaryota > Metazoa > Chordata > Mammalia > Carnivora > Felidae > Acinonyx > Acinonyx jubatus. Next base: position 13,203,088 of record NC_069396.1, on the reverse strand, counting down.
TTCCCCTCCTTCTCTCCTTTATGGTATTACTAGTGTCAACACCCAGCCCTCCGCATCTTTCTCCTCGTTCACACTAATATATGTGGACATACATACACATAGAGAGGAAGTTTGATCGTTTGTCCTAATAAAATCAAATAACCAGATCCATGTAACTTGTCTTCCTTCTTCACAATAGGCAAATCTGCAAGTCAGTATTATAATTTCTTTTATCCTCTAGACACAATCACTCACATTCAGATATCATCCTCCATCAGTAGGATTTATAACAGGCATGCTGAGGGCTGAGCATTATAGATATTTTCAGGACAGTCTTGAAATCTTTTTTTTCCACCTCTTCTTCCTTCTCCCTTCTCCCTTCCTTCGCCTGCAGCCCTAACAAGCAGCCCTGATGGGCAGCCTTCACTCCCTTTTTCATGCTCACCTATCTGTTAGAAAAATACACACATATATACAAGTGTGGGGTTGGGGTCACGTTTTGCTTGCTATGGGGTTGCTTTGCAAAAACTGGGATCATAATAGCACCCATGACCATTTCTTATTTTTCTCACTCAATAATCAAATCCCTCAGGGAAAGCCTTCTGAATCTTTTAATGGCTATGCAAAATTTCCTGCCAGAGGGACTCTGCTTTGTTTCCAGCTGTTGTCATGGTGGTGGGTTTTGTTTTGGTTTTGTTTTTTGGGTTTTTTTTTGACATTATGAATAATTCCACAGTGACATTCTGGGGACAATGATCCTCTAGCTCTCTTTTTTGTTCTTGCTGCCTACTCCCTCCTGGTTGCTGGTTTCCTAGTGCATTTTGTAACTTGGGCTTTTTTACTCAAGTTCAACAAGCAAGTTGGGTTGAAGGTGTATCCCCCCCCTCTGAAGAGGTTCTGCTTTTGCTTCTGCAAGGTATCCCCAAGTTATCAGTCCGAAATCACTTTTTTATTGTAGCAAAATATACCTAATATAAAATATACCATCCTAACCATTTTTTTTTTTTACCATCTTAACCATTTTTAAGCACACAGTTCTACGGTGTTCAGTACTTTCATATTGTGCCACCAACCTCGAAGACTCTTCATCTTGGGAAGCAGAAACCCTAGCAACTTTAAACAACTCCCTATTTCCTCCTCCCCTCATCCCTAGGCAACCACCATTCTACTTTCTGTCTCTATGAATTTTCCAGCCTAGAATTTCCTGGCCTAGAGACTCTAGAATCACATGAGTAGTGTAAGTTGGATCGCAAATTCAAAAGAGGGCAGGAGTGTGGTTATAAATTTCTCAGAAGAGGCCTTCCCCAACGAAACCCGGGCCAGGTTAGAAGAGCTTCCTGCTCGCTGCCTTTGAAGGTGAGTGTATTTTTTCTGGCCTTTCATTGGAAGTTTAAACCCGGAAGGGTCCCAGATGTATGTGGGAGTCACAGTTCTACCTCTCTGCTTCATATAAGATCAAAACTGTGTCCATTGTCCCTATGGCTATTCAGACGCAAATCCCTGCCTTATCCGGACCAGCAAAAGATGCTCAGAGCAGGCAAAGCTATCTCACTCCCTGCCCAGACAGGCTGTCAACTTCCCTTTATGTCTCTTCTCCAAGGGCTATCCTACTTCCATGCAGCTATGCATAAAAAGCATGTCAACTGTTTTCTATCCTAAGTTTCCAGATGTTTTAGAGAGTTTTTTTCCCCACAAACTATCAAATCCTCCACCTTACTGAAAAGGAATCTCCCTTATATTTCTTTCTCCTTGCATGAGTTATTTTAGCCTTGAACTTTTCATGCCTCCTGCCTTATTTCTCCCCTGGAACTAGAGCTCTAGCATTCACCAGGCACAGCCCCCAGTGGACACACAAGGAATTCTCGGTGAAACCCAGCAGAATGAGGGAAAAACAGCCAGAACTCTCTGTCAGGATTGGGGGAGGGCCATGGAGATGGTGCTGCCTCTGGTTCAGGGATGTGTGGGGCCCATAAAACTTGCAATGATAATGTTGGGCAAGGCCCATAGGACGGAGCTGGGACTACCTTCAATGGGACAACGATGATAATAATAGTGGCTAATGTTAGTTACTTTTGTCACTTAATCCCTACATACGCAAGCGCGTGCGCACACACACACACACACACACACACACACCCCAGAGTTAGAATTCTCACCCTCATTTTAAAGATGAAGAAACCACACTGATGGTTACCAAGGGAGGTGGGTAGGGGGATGGGGGAAATACATGAAGGGGATTAAGAGTACACTTCTGAGATGAGCAGTGAGTGATGTATACAATTGTTGTATCACTATATATTGTACACCCGAAACTAATATTAACACTGGGTGTTGACTATACTGGATTTAAAGAAAAAAAAAGAATGCACGCATAAAAAAAAAAAAAAAAAAAGACCAGCTTTCATATAGAAGTTCCCCTTGCTATTATTAAAATTGCCATCTACCAAAAAAAAAAAAAAAAAAAGATGAGGAAACCAAATCTCAGAAAGTTTGGCAACTTGCCCAAGGTCACATGGTAACAAAGAGGAGAGGAAGTAATCAAATCTAACTACGTCTGGCCCCAAAGCTCTTGCTGATAACTCTGCATTAGGGGATGGTCTGCAAACAAAAGGAAAAGACCACATTCCCCTGCCCAGCAGCTTTATGCTGCTAGAGGAGACTGCCTGTGGGGCCAAGAGAAGCTGCTTCAGGGGATGGAGCCCATGAGGATCTGGATGGGGGCGGAGTGACCTGAGCACCCTGCAACTTCAAACTCAGAACCCAGAGTCTGCATGCATGACTTGAGCTGGTCAGGGCAGGCCACTCCGGCCAGAGCTCAGGGCCAGAGCTCAGGGCCGATGGGCCTAGAAAGGAGCCATTCCTCGTCACCATGGATGGGTTGGTCCTCTGTGCTTCCTCAGAGGCTGTGGCCCTTGCCCTCAGTCTCCCCTAATCCCTCCCAGTTTGGCTTTACTCAGGGCTGGGAGCTCAGCTTTCTTGCCTTCAGAGCTGAGCAGCTGAGCTGGCTAGTCAGACACCTTGGTTCTGCCAAGCCCATGTGAAGGCTCCTCACAGGAGAGGGAAGACAGCCTCTTGGCCCACTACCCCACCAGGGCTGGTGATGCTAAGATTCCAATTAGTGAGGAATCAGTCTCTGAAGCAGCACACACAGGGAACACGAGAATGGAGGAGAGGAAGAGGTGAATCAATTCAGATTCAGGAAGCTTCTGGGCCCAATAAAACATCCAACATCCCCTCACTTCTCCTAAATGCTTTCTCCCAGGTCCAATCCAGAAACAGCTATCAACAGATTGTCACATCAACCAGTAAGTAACCATCAAGTCAGTGCTTTTCATCAAGTCTAATGCACAACTGACTGCAAAATGCACCAATATTTTATATTCCACTAAGAAACAAAGAAGAGGAACTGAACTATCAATTATATCATGATATGCCATTGATCCTGATTCCAAAGGAGATGTTAAAATGTGATAAGTGAGGGAAAGGTGTATTTTGCAACCTATAGAATATGGTAACACTAAGAGCCCTGTTGTTCACTTGCTTTTTTGCCTGAGGGTTACAGAATATTTCCATGCGCAATGCCTGACTGCTAATGGCTAGTATTCAGGCACTGATATATGCCCATTCTACACTATCGGGTATTCAGTTCCCTGTTCTTATAGAAATCACAGTCTAGGTGGTGATCTTGGAAGTAGACCAAAAGAACATCTGCAGAATAGTTAAAGGCCAGTCTCTATGGTGTGAACAATAAACATCATAGGTGTTTGGAGAAGAAATGTACTGGAGTTGGCCTGCTGGTCAAAGGAGGTTTCATGCAAGGAAAGGGGATAGATAATTAGGCTATAGGATGAAGGGTAGATAATGGGGAAAAGAAAAGACACTGAGGAGGCAGAAGTGGGGATAAAGTGAACAAGGCATGGAGAAGAGGCCTGCATAGCAGATACTCTGGACAGCAAAGGGAAGGTTATTCATCTGGAGCAAAGAAGCTGTGTTGGGGTGTAATGGGAATCTACACTGAACAGGCAAGACAAGGCTACACTACAGGTGGTCTTGAAAGCCAAGCAGTTATTGATGTGACAGGCAGCAGGGACCCAGTGCAGATTCTTGAGCAGGGGAATGACCTGATAAGAACGTTAATTTAGGGAACACTGATGTGCAAGATGAGTAAAAGGCAGAAGCTGGAGGCAAGAGTACCAACATACCAACCATTGCCCCGTAAGCCCCGTGACAAAGGAAGATAACCTCTAAGGCGGGTGGGCGGGGGGGGGTTCTAATGGAGGTTCATGTGCCTGGAAGGGGCTGAGGGGCAGTTCTCCCATGCAGTTTGAACCATGCCTAGATGGAAAAAAGTCCTAGATCCTTTTAAGAACTGTCTCTTAAAGACGCTGGCCTCCCAGGCCTTTCCCTGGTGCATGTATTCCAGGGAATCTAAATGTATAAAGAACCATCATCTACTCAGTAAAATGGGTGCCATTCAATAGAAGCAGGGGCTGAAGGACACATTGCTTACGTTTGTATAGAATGTAATCATCATGTAAGTGAATCCTTTCTGCCTGTAGGAATTAAAGAGCTCTATTTGGTAAAAGGCACATATGTCTGATACATGTTCATTGATAAAATATTGCAGTTTTTCTACATTGGCCCTACCTGACAATTTGTAGTAAGAACCATAAAATCAGTCAAACCCTGTGAAGGAGTAACTCCTCTTTACAAGGTGGGTCCTAAGACTATAACCAAGTCAAAAATGGCCCTAAGCAGCACCATTTGGAGAGTCGAGAGCCAGAGAACTACCCCACAGCCAAATAGAGGGGAAGGGTCTCAGCTCAGCCAGAGGGTCAGCATCTGAGCTGCTTAAGTGAGGCATGTACAAACATACCAAGTTGGACAGAAGGACTCCTATTGCATGTGCCTCTACCCGGAGCGCTACAGAGGGTGCTCTGTGACACTACAGAGGCAATGTAGTGTTACAGCAGAAGCATAGATTTGGCTTCAGAGCCCATTTCTTCATGTGTAAAAACAGGAATGAAATTTCAGTCACTGGCCCTCGTCCTGATCAGTGATGAGCTATTATTACTACATGTATGACACACACAAAATAACCAGACGCAAAAATTCTTAGCAGGGCTGGGGGATGGGTGCAGGGCAGCATACATATGGCTGTAGGGCATCCACTGGCTCTAATGTTTGAGGCACGGGTGGGAAGTAGGATGCCAGAGAGTCCAGGGCCATGTCTAAACATGTTAGCCCCAGGGGAGGAGCCAAGATGGCAGGACAGCAGGGAAGCTTTTTGTGTGTCTCGCGTCCGTGAAATATAGCCAAACCAACACTAAACCATCCTACACACCTAGAAAACTGAATGGAGGATTAACACAACAATCTGCACAACGTGAACCACAGAATTCAGCAGGTAAGCGGCGTGCAGAGCTGAACTTGGGGAGCGAGAAGCTGCAAAAGGTAGGGAACTGCTTTTGCGGGCGGAGAGAAGACAGAGACTGGGGAAGGATACAGGAAAAGTACCCCTTCCCAAAAGCAGCTGGAGAGAAAGTGGAAAATTGGAAACAGCCGCAGGGACTAAACTAAAAAGGGAGAAAGGAGAAAGGAGAGGGTTTAAATTCCATTAAGACTGTAAACAAGGGGAGCGCAAAGGCTACAACTCCGCAGCTCGATAGCTGGCGGTACTCTGGTGGGAAGGGCAAATCCCCAGGAACAGAGTGGGGTCCGGGAGGTTCTCGGGCCACACAGGGAAAAGCAGTTCCACTGCTGGAAGGACATCTGGTAGAGACTGCTGAAGCCACCTGGTCCCAGCAGACCCCAGAAGGCAGCCACATTCACTGGTGCTGGGGCAAGATTGTTAAGAGTGAAGCCTGGTGCCAGATGTGTGTTGTGATTTTCCATAATCCCTGAGACGCTGCTGCTACACTGTCTCACAAACTTTTTCTGGGGCGGGCTGGCACCTGGCCATGGTCTCGGGGCACCGGCAACAACAGGGTCCAGCAGGCATTCCTGGGTGCAGCCGATATTCGGCAAATGCTCATTTGGCCATTGCTCGGTGAGACCCTCCCGCAGAGGGGCAAAAGGAGCCAAAGCCGCAGTCCTTTGGAAGTAAGGGGCTGGGGAAAACAGCCACATCTGAGACAAAACATGGGAGAGAGGTACTGCCTGGGGCCTGGTCACAGAGAGTAAAAAGCGGGGAGTGGACAAGAGCTGAAGACCGAGGACAGGTGCGCGGTTGCTGATCTGTGTGGGGGAAACAGACGGGGGTAGCTGGGTGGCGCTATTTTCACCACTCCCGCGCATGTGCATAAGCACCTAGGAGCGCCACAACAATCCACCCCAGTAGGCTAGCAGCGCCATCTAGTGGAGAGCAGACCTGTTACACTGAGCCCTGCCCAACTAGGCCAACTTCGCTCTTCAAGAACACAAGTCTCACCGCCAGCTTAGTTTATGGACTATAAAGGGCTACATAGACTGACTTCTAGGAGAAAATGAAGCAATTTCAGCCCTACTTCAATCTGTTACCAGGTTCATCTATTCAATTTTCTTTTTTTTTTTTCTTTTTCCTTTTTCTCTTTTACAATTCTTTTTTCTTGAATACAGAGAGAAAAATTCATTTTTAATTTCAATTTTTATTTAAAATCTTTCTTTAATTTTTAGAACTATATTTTTTACTTTTGTGTAAATTTTTTCAAATTCTACTGTACTTCCATCATTCTATTTTAGTCTATTTCAGTGTACTCACCTTTTCAAATTTTCAAACAATTTCCTTTTTTTCTTTCTTTTTCTTTTTTCTCTTGTTTCTTTTCTTTTTCTTGAATGCAGAAAGAGAAAAATTTCATTTTTACTTTCAATGTCTATTAAAAATATTTTTATTTAATTTTTATTACTATATTTTTTGCTTTCATATAAATTTTTTTCAAATTCTATTTTACTTCCATCATTTTATTTTAGTCTACTACAGTGTATTCACTTTTTCAAATTTTCAAACGATTTCTTTTTTTTTCTTTTTTTCTTTTTTGTTTTTTCTTTTTCATTTCTTTTCTTTTTTCTTAAATACAGAAAATGAAAAAACTCGTATTTATTTTTAACTTTTATTAAAAATATTTTTCTTTCTGGGTGTTGTATGGAAACCAATTTGACAATAAATTTCATATACTGAAATATAAAAAAAAATATTTTTCTTTAATTTTTTTCTACTATATTCTTCACTTTTGTGTATATTTTTTCAAATTCTTTTTTACTCCCATCATCTCATTTTAGTCTATTTCAGTGTATTCATTTTTTCAAAATCTCAAACGATTTCCTTTCTCCCCCCCTTTTTTTTCCTCTGTCAAACCACTTTCAACACCCAGACCAAAACACACCTAGGATCTAGCATCATCTATTAGATTTTTGTGTGTTTTTTTAATTTTTAATTTTAATTTTTTTTATTTTAATTTTGTTAATTTCAATTTTTCTACCTCATTAATTCCTTTTCTCCCTTCAAAAGTACAAAACAAAGGAATTCACCCCAAAAGAAAGAGCACGAAGAAACAACAGCCAGGGATTTAACCAACACAGATACAAGCAAGATGTCTGAACCAGAATTTAGAATCATGATAATAAGTATACTAACTGGAGTTGAAAACAGATTAGAATCCCTTCCTGCAAAGATAAAAGAAGTAAAAATAGCCAGAATGAAATTAAAAATGCTCTAACTGAGCTGTAGTCAGGGATGGATGCATCAGTGGCAAGGATGGATGAGGCAGAGCAGAGAATCAGCAACACAAAGGACAAACTTATAGAGAATAATGAAGCAGAAAAAAAGAGGGAGATTAAGGCAAAAGAGCACGATTTAAGAATTAGAGAAATCAGTAATTCATTAAAAAGGAACAACATCAGCATCATAGGGGTCCCAGAAGAGGAAGAGAGAGAGATAGGGGTGGCAGGATTATGTGAGCAAATCATAGTGGAAAACTTTTCTACCCTGGGGAAAGACACAGACATCAAAATCCAGGAAGCACAGAGGACTCCCATTAGATTCAACAAAAACCAACCATCAACAAGGCATATCATAGTCAAATTCACAAAATACTCAGGCAAGGAGAGAATCATGAAAGCAGCAAGGGAAAAAAAGTCCCTAACATACAAGGGAAGACAGATCAGGTTTGCAGCAGACCTATCCACAGAAACTTGGCAGGCCAGAAAGGAGTGGCTGGATATATTCAGTGTGCTGAATCAGAAAAATATTCAGCCAAGAATTCTTTATCCAGCAAGGCTGTCATTCAAAATAGAAGGAGAGATAAAAAGTTTCCCAGACAAACAAAAATTAAAGGAGTCTGTGACCACTAAACCAGCCCTGCAAGTACATATATGAATATATATATATATATACACACATATATACATATATGAATATATATATATTCATATATATGAATATATATATGAATATATATATGAATATATATATGAATATATGAATATATATATATATATATATATACACATATCAAAAGCAACAAAAGATTAGAAAGAACCAGAGAATACCACCAGAAACTCCAACTCTACAAGCATCATAATGGCAATAAATTCATATCTTTCAGTACTCACTCTAAACATCAATGGACTCAATGCTCTGATCAAAAGACACAGGGTAACAGAATGGATAAGAAAACAAGATCCATCTATATGCTGTTTATAAGAGACCCACTTTAGACCTAAAGACACCTTCAGATTGAAAATAAGGGGATGGAGAACCATCGATCATGCTAACGGTTAACAAAAGAAAGCCAGAATAGCCATACTTATATCAGACAATCTAGACTTTAAAATAAAGACTGTATCAAGAGATGAAGAAGGACATTATATAATAATAAAGGGGTCTACAGACCAAGAAGACCTAACAATTGTAAACATTTATGCGCCAAATGTGGAAGCACCCAAATATGGAAGCACCCAAGTATATAAATCAATTAATCACAAACATAAAGAAACTCATCAATAGTAATACCATAAATAACAGTAGGAGACTTCAACACAGCAATGGACAGATCATCTAATCAAAAAATCAACAAGGAAACAATGGCTTTGAATGACACACTGGACCAGATGGACTTAACAGATACATTCAGAACATTTCACCATAAAGCAGCAGAATACACATTCTTCTCCAGTGCACATGGAACGTTCTCCAGAATAGACTATATACTGGGACACAAGTCAGCCCTAAGTAAGTCCAAAAAGATCGAGATCATACTGTGCATATTTTCAGACCACAATGCTATGAAACTTGAAATCAACCACAAGAAAAAATTTGGAAAGGTAACAAATACTTGGAGACTGAAGAACATCCTACTAAAGAATGAATGGGCTAACCAAGCACTTAAAGAGGAAATTAAAAAGTATATGAAAGTCAATGAAAATGATAACACCACAACCCAAAACCTCTGGGACACAGCAAAGGCGGTCATAAGAGGAAAGTATATAGCAATCCAGGCCTTCCTAAAGAAGGAAGAAAGATCTCAGATACACAATCTAATCTTATGCCTTAAGGAGCTGGAAAAAGATCAGCAAATAAAACCCAAAACCAGCAGAAGACAGGAAATAATAAAGATTAGGGCAGAAATTAATGCTATCAAAACCAAAAAAAAACAGCAGAACAGATCAATGAAACCAGAAGCTGGTTCCTTGAAAGAATCAACAAAATTGATAAACCACTAGCCAATTTGATCAAAAAGAAGGAAAGGACCCAAATAAATGAAATCAAGAATGAAAGAGGAGAAATCACCACCAACACAACAGAAATAAAAACAATAATAATAGAATATTATGAGCAATTATATGCCAATAAAATGGGTAATCTGCAAGAAATGGACAAATTCCTAGAAACGTATACACTACCAAAACTGAAACAGGAAGAAATAGAAAATTTGAACATACCCATAACCAGTAAGGAAATCGAATTAGTAATCAAAAATCTGCCAAAAAAACAGGAGTCCAGGACCAGATGGCTTTCCAGGGGAATTCTACCAAACATTTAAGGAAGAGTTAACACCTATTCTCTTGAAGCTGTTCCAAAAAATAGAAATGGAAGGAAAACTTCCAAACTCTTTCTATGAAGCCAGCATTACCTTGATTCCAAAACCAGACAGAGACCCCACTAAAAAGGAGAACTAGAGACCAATTTCCCTGATGACATGGATGCAAAAATCTTCAACAAGATATTAGCCAACCAGATCCAACAATACATTAAAAAAATTATTCACCACATCCAAGTGGGATTTATACCTGGGATGCAGGGCTGGTTGAATATCTGCAAAACAATTGACGTGATTCATCACATCAATAAAAGAAAGGACAAGAACCATATGATCCTCTCAATAGACGCAGAGAAAGCATTTGACAAAATACAGCATCCTTTCTTGATAAAAACCCTCAAGAAAGTAGGGATAGAAGGAACCTCAAGATCATAAAACCCATATATGAACAACCCAATGCTAATATCATCCTCAATGGGGAAAAACTGAGAGCTTTCCCCCTAAGGTCAGGAACAAGACAGGGATGTCCACTCTCGCCACTGTCATTCAACATAGTATTGGAAGTCTTAACCTCAGCAATCAGACAACACAAAGAAATAAAAGGCATCTAAATTGACCAGGAGGAGGTCAAACGTTCACTCTTCACAGATGACATGATACTCTATATGGAAAACCCTAAAGATTCCACCAAAAAACTGCTAGAATTGATTCATGAATTCAGCAAAGTGGCAGGATATAAAATCAACACACAGAAATCGATTGCATTCCTATACACCAACAATGAAGCAACACAAAGAGAAATCAAGGAATCGATCCCATTTACAGTTTCACCAAAACCCATAAAATACCCAGGAATAAATCTAACCAAAGAGGTGAAAAATCTATACACTGAAAACTATAGAAAACTTATGAAAGAAACTGAAGACACAAAAAAAATGGAAAAATATTCCATTCTCCTGGATAGGAAGAACAAATATTGTTAAAATGTCGATACTACCAAAAGCAATCTACACATTCAATGCAATCCCTATCAAAATAACACCGGCATTCTTCACAGAGCTAAAACAAATAATCCTAAAATTTGTATGGAACCAGAAAAGACCCCGAATAGCCAGAAAAAGAAAACCAAAGCAGGAAGCATCACAATCCTGGACTTCAAGCTATACTACAAAGCTGTAATCATCAAGACAGTATGGTACTGGCACAAGAACAGACACTCAGATCAATGGAACAGAATAGAGAACCCAGAAATGGACCCACAAACATATGGCCAACTAATCTTTGACAAAGCAGGAAAGAATATCCAATGGAAAAAAGACAGTCTCTTCAGCAAGTGGTGCTGGGAAAACTGGACAGCGACATGCAGAAGAATGAACCTGGACCACTTTCTTACACCACAAACACAAAATAAACTCAAAATGGATGAAAGACCTCAAAGTAAGACAGGGAGCCATCAAAATCCTTGAGGAGAAAGCAGGCAAAAACCTCTTTGACCCTGGCCGCAGCAACTTCTTACTCAACACATCTCTGGAGGCAAGGGAAATGAAAGCAAAAATGAACACTGGGACCTCATCAAAATAAAAAGCTTCTGCACAGTGAAGGAAACAATCAGCAAAACTAAAAGGCAACTGACAGAATGGGAGAAGATATTTGCAAATGACATATGAGATAAAGGGTTAGTATCCAAAATCTATCAAGAACTTACCAAACTCAACACCCAAAAAACAAATAATCCAGTGAAGAAATGGGCAAAAGACATGAATAGACACTTCTCCAAGGAAGACATCCAGATGGCTAACAGACACATGAAAAAATGCTTAACATCAGTCATCATTAGGGAAATACAAATCAAAACCACAATGAGATACCACCCCACACCTGTCAGAATGGCTAACATTAACAACTCAGGCAACAACAGATGTTGGCGAGGATGTGGAGAAAGAGGATCTCTTTTGCATTGTTGGTGGCAATGCAAGCTGGTGCAGCCACTCTGGAAAACAGGATGGAGGTTCCTCAAAAAACTGAAAACAGAACTACCCTATGACCCAGCAATTGCACTAGGCATTTATCCACAGGATACAGGTGTGCTGTTTCGAAGGGACACATGCACCCCCATGTTTATAGCAGCACTATCAACAACAGCCAAAGTATGGAAAGAGCCCAAATGTCCATCGATGGATGAATGGATAAAGAAGATGTGGTATATATATATACAATGGAGTATTACTCAGCAATCAAAAGAATGAAATATTGTCATTTCCAACCACATGGATGGAACTGGAGGGTATTATGCTAAGTGAAATTAGTCACAGAAAAACAAAAATCATATGACTTCACTCATATGAGGACTTTAAGAGACAAAACAGATGGAACATAAGTGAAGGGAAACAAAAATAATATAAAAACAGGGAGGGGGACAAAACAGAAGAGACTCATAAATATAGACAACAAACAGAGGGTTACTGGATGGGTTGTGGGAAGGGGGATGGGCTAAATGGGTAAGGGGCACTAAGGAGTCTACTCCTGAAATCATTGTTGCACTATATGGTAACTAATTTGGATGTAAATTTTAAAAAATAAAAAATAAAAAATGTTACCTCCAACCAGACAGGGAGACCCAAGTGGGGAAGCCAACTTGGCCGAGAGCTGCCACTCAGATATTCAGTCCTCAGCCGCCCACTGCCTCTCTTTGGCTCTTCATCACAGGCCTGTCTGACCTTCTGTGCCTCTGGGGACACCCTGGCCACTCCTCTGGCAGTGTTGGTCTCTATATGGATAAAAATCCTTTTTCTTCATGTCAGCCAAACAAAGTTAGGCTGGTCCCCAGAAAAATGTGTCTAAGAAGCTAGAGAGGAAAGAAAATTAAGGAATTAAAATGCAGCCACCGAGGGCGCCTGGGTGGCTGTCGGTTAAGTGGCTGACTTAGGCTCAGGTCAATGATCTCGAGGTCCATGAGTCTGAGATCCACATTGGGCTCTGTGCTGACAGCTTGGAGCCTAGAGCCTACTTCAGATTCTATGTCTCCCCCCCTTCTCTCTCAGTCCTTCACCCACTCACACTATGTCTCTCTCTCAAAAATAAATATTTTTAAAAAAAAATTTTAATGCAGCCACCTGGAAACAGGATTTCCAAGTTCTTGGAACATGGACTCTGGCCAGACTGGTCTAGCAGCTTCCTTAAGCTTCCTCCTCACCCCCTCCTCATCTGTACCTATCTGCCTTGGCAAGAAGCCCTCCCTTCCAGAATTTGCTTCCTCTGGCCTTGAGCAGCCCTGCCCCTAGCTCTTGGCAGGACCCAGCTTCTCTCCTTAGGCTCTTGGAGAATTTAGTTGGCCCAGAGAGTCCTCCTTTGGCCCTCAGCCCTCCCACAGAGATAATAATACCTGCCACGAAGAGTTCTTATAGTTGGTGGTACCAACTATAAAGAATATGAGCTCCATGAGAGCAGGGCTTCCTTTTGTTCTTGACCCCAGCTCCTGTGCTTGCCCCATAGCAAATGCTCATGAATGTTTGTTGAATTAGTAGTAAATATTCATACGAGCTTGAGTATGTGCATACAATTTCTAGAAAGACCCACAAGAACCTAGCATCAGGGGCGCCTGGGTGGCTCAGTCAGTTAAGCGTCCGACTTCGGCTCAGGTCATGATCTCACCATCCGTGAGTTCAAGCCCCGCATCAGGCTCTGTGCTGACAGCCCAGAGCCTGAAGCCTGCCTTGGATTCTGTGTCTCCCTCTCTCTCTGACCCTCCCCTGTTCATGCTCCGTCTCTGTCTCAAAAATAAACAAACATTAAAAAAAAAAAAAAATTAAAAAAAAAAAAAAAAAGAACCTAGCATCAGTGAATGTCTTTGGATAGTTGAAAATAGAGGCCTAAAGAATAGGATACAGAGAGGAAGCTGTAAACCAGTCTGTACCTCTTGAATTGTTTTTTCCTGTGCATATATATCACCTATTTGAAATTAAAAACACAATACCACTTATGTTAGGACCAAAACAATGAAATAGTTTGGTATAAACAAAATATGTAGAAGATCTATATAATGAAAACTATAAAGCTATGATGAAAGAAACCAAGGAACACCTAAATAAATGAAGAGCTATTCCATGTCAGGGGCAGAAAGTCACGAGATATAGATATATAGATATATAGATATATAGATATATAGATATATAGATATATAGATATTTATATAGTTTATTTATCTATTTTGAGAGAGGGCAGGGGAGACAGAGAGGAAGAGAGAAAGAATCCCAAGCAGGGCCCACACTGTCAGCACTGAGATGGACACGGGCCTCAAACCCATGAACTGCCAGATCATGACCTGAGCCGAAATCAAGAGTCAGATGCTCGACCGAATGAGCCACCTGGGTGCCCCAGTGAGAACATCTGAAAAATATTGTGGGGGCATGTTTTTTCATAACATTTTTTTTTAATGTAACCTATGTCCAACATGAGGCTTGAACTCACAAACCTGACATCGAGAGTCACATATTCCACAGACTGAGCCAGCCAGGTGACCCCCTGTAAGTGTGTGTGTTTAAGTGAAAGAAACCAATCTAAAAAGGCTATATACTGTATGATTCTAACTACATGACATTTTGGAAAAGGCAAAACTACAGACATGGGAAAATGATCAGTGGTTGTCAGGGGTTGTGGGGAGGGAGGGAAGAATAAGTGGAGCACAGATTTGTAAGGCAGTGAAACTATCCTGTATGATACTGTAATTGTGGATATCACAATTGTCAGAGTGCCATTATACATTTGTCAAAACCCAGAGAATGTACAATACCAAGAGGGAACCCTCATGTAACTATGAACTTTAGTTAATAATCATGTTATCAATATCAATTATAACAAATGTACCACACTAGTAATACATGCTAATAACAAGAGATACTATGTATCTGGGGTGGGATGGCTTTATCGAACTCTCTGTACTTTCTTTTTTTAAAAAAAAGTTTACTGTGAGAGAGCATGTGAGTGGGGAAGGAGCAAAGAGGGAGGAAGAGAGAATCCAAAGAAGGCTCCACCCTGTCAGCACAGAGCCCAACACAGAGCTCAAATTCATTAACTGTGAGATCATGACCTGAGCCACAATCAAGAGAAGGAGGCTTAACCAACTGAGCCACCCAGGTGCCCCAACTTAGCCAATGTTAAGGGCTTTGCAGGCCCAGGGTTTAAGTCCCAGATCCTGAACCAGCCCCAGCTTCCTCCTCTGGGGTTAAGAGTCATGCCTTATAGGGTTGGGTTAAGAGTTCCAGAACTCTTGTCACTGCAATATGATGGTCAAAAATTTCATTGCCAGGGTACCCGGGTGGCTCAGTTGGTTAAGTGTCCGACTTGGGCTCAGGTCACGATCTCATGGTTCATGAGTTGGAGTCCTGTATCGGGCTCTCTGCTGTCAGCATGGAGCCTGCTTCAGATCCTCTGTCCCCACCTCCCTCTGCCCCTCCCCTGCTCACTCTCTCAAAAATAAATAAAATAAACATTTAAAAAATTACATTGCCAAATGGATAAAAAAGATATGGTTTATATATACAATGGAATACTACTTGGCAATGAGAAAGAATGAAATCTGGCCATTTGCAGAAACATGGATGGAACTGGAGGGTATTATGCTAAGTGAAATAAATCAGGCAGAGAAAGACCGATACTGTATGTTTTCACTCCTATGTGGATCTGGAGAAACTTAACAGCAGACCATGGTGGGCGGGGAGGTTACAGAGAGGGAGGGAGGCAAACCATAAAGAGATTCTTAAATACTGAGAACAAACTGAGGGTTGATGGGGGGTGGGGGAGAGGGGAAAGTGGGTGATGGGCATTGAGGAGGGCACCTGTTGGGATGAGCACTGGGTTGTACAGAAACCAATTTGACAAATTATATTTAATTAATAAAAAAATTACATTGCCTATGTGATTTCCAGGGAAAAGGGGAAGAGTGGCCTTTCTTGGCCAGGAGGGAAACCAAGGCAGGGAGGACCAGGAGGCACCCTCTGCAGAAGTGTCATTCAAGAAAGGTTTCCCAACTGTGGAAAGACACTGGAAAGTACCTGGCCCCAGCCCAGCCTCCACCGGGCCAGCTGCTCTGCTGGCCTCTGTGAATCACAGCTTCAGTGGGGCCTGGGACAGCTCCTCCAAGGAGGCAAGCAGGAGAGCCACAATGACTGCAATCCAGTGTGGTGGAGGTGACAAGGTACCTGTAGAGCAAGGGGGGGAGGGGGTCAAAAGGACCACCACCCATCCCTGGTGTGCCCCTTCCCCTATGGTTCCCTGGGAAGTCCCTAATCACTCTCTTCATCTATAAAATAGCACTACCAAGGCTCACTCCCCAGGCAGCTGTGGGAGAGAAAGCTTAAATGTAGTTATTCTACCCGGCAGTGAGTGGAACTCATACTGCTATCAGATCAACAACTGACACAGAGCCTCAAGGGCAGTAGCATAGAGAGGCAAAAATCTTGGCTTCTCAACACATGCTTTAACCTCTCTGATCCTCAGTCTCCTCATCTCTAACATGGGAATGACACAGCCCTTTATCTCCCAGGTACTGTATGAATTCAGGGAGAGCTTAGCAACCTGCCTGGCACAGAGATGTCCTTAGTATCTCCCTGTGCCTTCATAAGGTATGAATGCCACCCCAGCCAAATGGGTCAATTCTAGATAAATCACCATCCCTGCTAAGGCTTCCTCTGTAATCTTACTTAGCTGTGAGGACAGAGGAAGGCACCACATTGCCACCATTAGGGACAGAATTTATTGCCTTGTGGGTACTAGACTGGGAACTTGAACAAACTGAATCATGTGGACAAGGTCTTGGCACCAAGAGAGCTAGGTTGGAAAAAACACTGCTGCAAAAAAGCAAAATGTACGCAACAGGCATGAGAAAGACTTTAAGCTCTGGAAGAGAGTTTTTAAGGAGGGTCTCATTTAATGGAAGAAGGGGGGCATTGAGCAACAGAGAGCCTGGCTCCCAATCAAGGCGAATGTTGTCTGCATGGTATTATCCTTGGACCCTGGGGACTCAGGCAAGCTGGGCCTGGCTCCACAAAGAAGCCAGTCAGAGGGAGGGTAAAGTGCTGATTCACCCGGCAAGAAGAGGTGGTGGCTGCTGAATCCATACCTGTGAGACTGTCAGGGCCCAGGAACTGTCAGCCAGGTGCAGCAGGGTAGGTAGAGGCCAACTTGTGGCAGGTAGGTTTTGTAGATTTCCACCCAGCATAGAGGGCTGAAGCCAGATTGTCTAGGTTTAAATCCCAGCTCCAGCACCTACTGGCAACCTTGAACAGGTGACTTAAACCCTGGGCCTCAGTTCCCAACTATAAAATGGGGATATTGGAGCACCCACTGCACAGGGTTGTGGTGAGAATTTGAGATCAAGCCCGGTTCAGCATTTAACACAGGGCTTGCCCACAGTAAACGGCAGCAGCTATTATTACTGTCATTTAGGGGAGGGCTGGACGCAAGTCTTCCCACCTGCCTGCTCCCTCACTCCCTCTGACTTGGGTCCCACCTTCACATAGACCTGTTATATGTAACTAGACTGGACTGGATCACATCAGAGAGGCACAAAGCCTAGGAGAGACTCTGCCTCCGCCACTGCCTCATGTAGGAGTCTCCTCTCCAGCTTGCCAAGTCTCTCCTTACATGCCTCCACTAATGGGGAGTGCTCCACATTTGGATAGCTCTGATCACAAGTCCTCTAGGTGGGGCTGAAATTGCCTCCCTGCAAACTGCCCTTTAGTGGAAGTGATTTTTCTGCCAGGGACTTTCCAATGTCTGGAATCCACCCATCCCACAAACGCTAGGATCACCCTGAGCATAGAAAGTCCTCCAGGAAGTCTCCCCGGAACTGAGCACACTGAGCATCTCGTGCAGAATTGCACTCCCCACAAGAACACACATACATATCTCCAACAACTGGGTCCATAAGGCAGAAAGTCTTGGATGTCCCCAGACCGCACACTAATAGTAGTTCTCATAAATTGCCTCACAAAACCCGTGAGGCATGTACTAGCTTTTTCCCAATCTTAAAAATTGTGGGGGCACCTGGGTGGCTCACTCAGTTAAGCGTCCAACTTTGGCTCCAACTCATGATCTCGTAGTTTGTGAGTTCAAGCCCCACGTCAGGCTCTGTACTCAAGAGCCGGGAGCATGCTTTGGATTCTGTGTCCCCATCTCTCTCTGCCCCTCCCCTGCCCACACCGTCTCTTCCTGTAAAAATTAACATTAATTTTTTTTAATTGTGGTAAAACACACATAAAATAGAAAATCGTAACCATTTCTAAGTGTACAGTGCCCTGATATTAAGTACATTCACATGGTTACGCATCCATCCCTACCTCCTTCTGCAGAACTCTTTTCATCTTGCAAAAGTGAAACTCTATACCCATGAAATAATAACTCCCCATTCCTCCCTCTAGTTCCTGGCAACCAGCACTCTACTTTCTGTTTCCATAATTTTGACAACAGTAAGTGCCTCATATAAGTGGAATCGTACAGTATTTGTCTTTGTCTGGCTCATTTCACTTAGCATAACATCCTCAAGGTTCATCCATGTTGAAGCATGTGTCAGCATTTCCTTCCACTTAAGGCTGAGAAATATTCTATTGCATGTATACATACACTTAGTTTATCCATTCTTCGGCCGATGGACACCTGAGTTGCTTCTACCTTTTGGCTACTGCAAATGATACTGCTATAAACATGGGTGTACTATCTCTTCAAGACCCAGCTTTCAATTCTTCTGGGTATATACCAGGACTGAGATTGCTGGACCATAGGACAGTTCTTTTTTTAGTTTTTCGAGAAACTCCCAAACTGTTTTCCATAGCATCTGTACCATTTTACAATCCCACTAACAGAGCACAAGCGTTCCAATTTTTCTGCATCCCTGCCCTCACTTGTTATTTTTTGTTTTTGTTTTTTAATGGTAGCCATCCTAAAGCTTATGAGACCTATAAGGAGAGCCTATTTTTATCCTACTTTACAGTTGAGGAATGTGGGATTGGAGAGGTACTGTGACTTGACCACAGTCCCACAGAGAGCACGTGGCAGAGCTGGGATTCAAGTTCAGGGCCATCTGCAACTGTCTGATACTCTCAACAGGCCCCATCCCAGTAAATCCTTACTGTACAACTGGTCAGTGATCACCCTGGGGCCTCCAGTCCTCAGAGCTCTGTTCAGAGCCTGGCTAGGGAGGAGGCAGTGATCTGGAAGACACCCCAGGCCCACACCCCGGCCCCCTGGATCTCCCAGGCCCAGGAGACTCTAAAATTAGCATCTAACAAAGGCCTTACCCTGCACGGCCCATGGAGCCTTTGGCAGGGAGGTCTCTTCAGGGGGGTTCCCTCTCATGCTGGTCTGGCTGCAGGAGAGAGTGAGGTTCAGGGCCTGCTCGACAGGACCCAGATGGGAAGGCAGGGGGTGGGGGCCAGGAGAGGCACCCAGGCAGCGCTCTTCAGAGTCTCCGGTGCAGTGGGACCAGGACCACAGTGGCTAGAGGGCAGGGTAGAGCCTCCAGGAAGGGCCAGGCAACTAACATTCAGACACAGAGCCTGGTACATCCCCGGCAGTGGTGCCACATCGCACCTACGTGACCATGGACAAACTAGTATTCCCCTACACCTGTTTCTTCCTCTGTAAAATCAGGAAGACTAAGTCAAAGCTGGCAGGGAGCTGTGGGTACTAAATGATCACTAGATCCATAATTCCAGGCTGACGACTGGGTGCAACTGTGCTAGCACCACTGCCTCCTCCCACACCCTTGCCTGTCCCACCCCCATGCTACACCTATCCTGCCTCTCTCCTACACTGGTCTGCCCTCCACCAATGGGGGACTGGCAGAGCCTTGAGATTAAGGATCCAGGTGACTCCTTTGAGGAGTAACACATTTGAATGCATTAGTTCTGGTCTTCTTCTTAGAAAAACAAATAAATAAGGGGTGCCTGGCTGGCTCAGTAGGAAGAGTATGCAACTCTTGATCTTGGGGCTGTGAGTTTCAGCCCAACTTGGGTGTAGAAATTACTTAAATAAAACTTAAAAAAAAAACACCACAAAGTAATAATAATTCCTTCAGGTAAACAAAGACATGGTCACACAGATGTTTCCTACTACATTATTTATAACAATGATAATTTCATAGCACCCTGAAGGGGACTAGTTGAGTTAGCATCCTACCACAAAATGGAAGATCATATGGCCACTATAAATTATAATGGAGCTCTGTATTTATCAGCATTTCCATGGCAATAAATGTTGAGTGGTGGGAAAACACAGGTTATGAGAAAATCATGTATAGATGATCCCATAGGACACAGAGCTGTGTGTGTATATAGCTAGGTATGGTTTCCTGATCAGTAGCAATAGCATCACCTAAGAGCTTGTTAGAAATATAGACTGGGGCCCACCTCGGGCTTTGAGGAATCAGAATTTAACAAAATCCCCAGGTGGTTCATGTGCAGGTTACAGCTGGAAAGCAATAAAGGCATTGTCTGGAGAGTTTCCCAGTAAAATATTAGGGAATGGTTATGTCTGGGGGAGGGGGGTGGGATTGGGATTTTCTTTCCTTCCTGTGCTTTTCTGAACGTTAGCATTTTCCCCAGTAAACATGTGATAAAAACAATAAAGTTATTAAAATGCTTGTAAAGATACAAGATCCAAAACTATAAAACTCATAGAAAAAAATACAGGTAAAAAGCTTTGTGACACTGGACTTAGCAATTATTTCTTTGATATGGCAACAAAAGCAAAAATAGGATAAATGGGACTATATCAAAATTGAAAACTTTTGTGCATCAAAGGATACAGTCAAGAGAGTGAAAAGGCAACCTATGGAATGAAAAAACATATACAAACGTGATAAGGAGTTAATATCCAGAATATATAAAAATTCCTACAACTCAACAAAAAATCAAATAACCTGACTAAAAAAAAATGGACAAAGAATATAAACAAATATTTCTCCTAAGAAGATATACAAATGGAGAACAGGTATGTGAAAAGATACTCAGCATCACTAATCACTAGGGAAATGCACATCAAAACCATGATGAAATACCACCCCATACCCATTAAGATCATTACTATCAAAATGCAGAAAATAACATGTTGGTGAGGATGTGGAAAAATTGAAAGTTCTCCAGGTGCGGCCATTCGCCCTTCCTGGCTGGGATACACAGAAAGGAGTCTCCTAACAGCCTCCTGGGAAGCTCCGGACATAGGTTCCCAGGACATAGGTTCATGCAGCTCAGTTCCCAGGGGACACCACCCCCTAATCATGTGACAGAGCCCTCATGCATAAGTGTGTAAGACAGCCAGAGACCAGAACTCCCCTGGGATTGTTGCAGGGCTGGAGGCCACAGTTCCCAGACCTCAGTGGAGTCTCCTGGGTTAAAGGGCCATATTGCCCATTTCTTTCTTTTTTTTTTTTTTTAAACATTTTTTTATTTTTGAGAGACAGAGCATGAGTAGGGGGATGCAGAGAGAGGGAGACACAGAATCTGAAGCAGGCTCCAAGTTCACCACTGTCAGCACAGACGCGGGGGTCGAACCCACAAACTGTCAGATCATGACCTAAGCCAAAGTCAGACGCTCAACCAACTGAGCCATGCAGGTGCCCCCCATATTGCCCATTTCAAAAAAAATGCCTCTTCCAAGGTTGGGACAGAGACAGCCACCAGACAGTACTGCCTAGGAGGTGGGGTGGGGTGGAGTGGGTAACTTCAGCTTCCAAAGATATTTTGCAGATTTCCAGAAGGAAAGAGCTATAGGAAGCCTAACTGCCCTGAACCCTCAACTGAGGCAGAAGAGGAGACCACCCACTCTGGGATGAGAACCCCAGAACCCAGCATGCCAACTTTCAGGCCAGGCTCCCCCACACTGAGCCTATCCTAAGAATTCCACTGTGTGCATTTATTTATTTGGGGTACCATTAAAGCCTTTGAGATGGGGTGGAATGCTGGGTCCATATCAGGCCTCTAATACCATCCCCTAAAGCTGCCAGAAAGGCATCCCCAACCCTGCTTAAAACCCCACATCATTGAGATAAAGTCCAAATTCCCACTTGACCTTCAAAATTTGGTCCCCGCTGACTCCTCTCACCTCCTATCCCACTCTCCCAGTCCTGCAGCCTCCTGAACTGCCCCCTACCCCACCTCCTGCCCCAAATTCAGCTTTCTCCCATTTCTGCCTAATAGACTTTTCTTCCTTCTTAAGCAGGGAGCTGTCCCAGTCCCAGTCTCCTCTGCTCCTGTGAGACGAGTTGTGTGCCTGTTTCACATGCATGGAACTTGTCTTATGCATCTCACCCCAGTTTCCAGCACCATGGCCACCTAGCCCAATAAACAACTGCTGACCAAGAAAATTAGCACATGGGTCTTCTGCTTGTCTTTTATGGCTAATTCTGGTATCTTCCCAAAAGCTCTGGAGCATGGGTTTGACCTTCCACATTAACGGACCCCTATGTGCCAAACACCTTACCTATGTTTTCTCATGTAATTCTATGGCAAAGGCATTAATATTTTGATTTTATAGATGAAGACACTGATGCTCAGAAGTCCAATGACTGTCCACAGCCAGGATTGGAACCCAGCCTGACCAGCCTGTGCTTATTCCACTGAGCCTCATAGGTGGCCTCCCAATAACTTACTAGACTAGAGAACAGAAGGTGTGCCCCTAGACTTCTGGAGAATTCTCCGCTCTGTCCAGGGATCCTGTAAACCTGCACTTTGACAAAGGTGGCTGGGAGATGGAAGGGTGACATCTAGATCAGGTGGCAGGAAGAGACCAAGAGTCTGGGGATCCTTCAGAAAGAGGTTCACCTGACCTGCTATCCTCTGACATACAGCCCTCCAGCCTCAGCAAAGATAGGGGCCTAAGTCAATAAAATCCTGTAGCAGGGGAGAAGACTTTCACTCCAGTTACAGTGGGGCTGGGTAAGAGGGAGTCAAGAAGATGCCCTTGAGAGGACTTTCTCAATTCTGCCCAGCTAGTATAATGACCCAGGGAAAGCCCCAGGCTTAAAGAGTCTTCCAAGGGTGCTTAATAAGTGCCAGACATTGTGCCAAGTGCCTTAAAAGTCCAGTATCACCAAGAAGTTTTATAATCTCTATTTTGCATGAAAACTAATTGAGGCACAATTATTAAGTGAGAGTTCAAGGTCAGGCAGCTATGCATACACACCCAGGCTTGCCTGCTTTCAAAGGTCAAGTCTTAACCACTATGCAGACTGCCTCCTTCCTGCAAAATCCTCAGAGAAAACAAGTTCCTCACCCACCCCCTCATACCATCATGGTTCTGGAAATTAGGAATTAGTCACATAATTCTTGAGTGAGCTGACCTGCATATGTAACATGAACTGAGCTACAAAAATGTTCTTGCCATTGCCCCCAGTATTCATTCTTGATGGAGAATAAACTCCAAGAAGGGGGGGGGGGGGGGGGGGAGGGAATCTAAAAAAAAAAAAACCAGAAAAAGTTATTTTCACAGGATTACCCATAAAAGTCAAAATACTAATTGCAAAACACCTGGAAGCAACCCAACTTCACAAATGAGGGGCAAAGGCTGCCTATGCTGGGATGGGTTTGTTAATGTAGCGAATACCACATACCTTTAAAATGACATACCTTTAAAATGACAAGTAGTTAGTTGGTTTTTGCAAATTTAAAATAAATGCAAAGAATAAAAGAACTCATTTTCATTTCAGAATACCATCCAAACGAGGAAGGCTCACTCATGCCATTTTTTCCCTTTCTTTTAAATCAATTAATTTTTGATAAGGTAATTCGCACACATAATTCATGCATGGTACATAAAAATCTAAAGACCTAGAGCAATATGCACTGGAGCAGACCCCAGTAACCCACAACCACTTAAAAATGTGGCTCTGTTGATTTACAAAACTCAGAAGCAAACAGAGAGAAGTAACTTGCTTTATGGTTATTTGGATCTTTTTTCCTGCAAGTCTAAAGAAATACAGAGCAGAGAATTCACACCATTTCAGAGAAACAGTTCACAGCTTTTTGGCTGGGACTTTTTCAAGTCTTTCTCAAATCCCTCTTGCTGTGATCTGTGAAAGCAGCAGCAGCTAAGTTGAAGTCAGAAAAAGAAAACCACGTGAGAAAAAAAATGAATGCCTTCTTACCTGTTCACCCAGAAGGACGTGGTCTTCTCGGGCTTTGCTGATTTTAAGGGGCTCGAGAGTAGGAGCAAGTGCCTAGGAGCAGGAGGCAGAGGGTGCCAGGTGAGAGGGTGCTGCTTCCCCCAGCCCACAATCCGGCTTCCCGACTGATGGGAAGGGCGGGGAAAGCAGGCCACTGCCGCTCCTCGCTCGCTCCCGATTGAGAAACTGAAGCCAGCAAGGGCGGGGCAGGGCCACGTGTCCCCAGCCTGCCTTGGGAGTGCGGATAGGAGGGGGCCACAAACCCAGAGGAACAGCCAGGAACTGTTTCCTGACTGACGGCGCCTGGCATATTAATGGCAGGAGTCCCCACATCAAGTTTTGGCTCCCAGGAGGGTTGGGCCTGCCCCAGCTCCTCTCCAGAACACACTTACTCTGATTAAAAAAAAAAAAAAACCTCTTCTTACAAAACTTAGTAAAACTGGGTGATGTGGTAGTGACTGGAGTGCACGTGTAGGCAGAAGCAACAAACAGAGGGAGAAAAGGCCTTTGATAAATATCACCAGTGTTGAGAACTAATCAATTACCCAGTCTACAGATGGGAGATATGAGCCCAGAGAGATGAAGTATCTAACCTAAGATCACACAGCTAGGGCTTCCTGACACAACTGTTCTGGTGTAACTCATGGTAGTACACACAGCACAGCGAGTTCCTGAGGACACAGAAGTGAAGCCCTTTACTCAGCCCCATCTCCAAGAATAAGGGTACTTTCACTTTGCCTGAGTCAGACCGAAAGCAGAGAATGGCTCTGCCCAGCAGAATTCTGTGGGCACCAGTGGGGCAGCTCCATCTCCACCTAGTTTTCACAGCCAGCTCCCTGATTTAGTAGTTAGGGGTGGGGCAACCCCCCAAGGGATCCTTTAGCTCCTCCACCAGTGGACATTACAAGCAGGAATCAGGGGACACGGGAAAGGACTGTGTTCAAAGCATCAAACTATCCAAGACAATAATTTGTAGTTTCTCTGAACGTGAGCACAGAATCTTTATTAAGGGGCCCCTTAACATCTAGGATTCCATAGCATCTCATTTGAGAAGTGCTACCCTAAAAGATGTTAGTACGTCTTATTCCGAATGTCAATGCCTGGTACGAGTAGCTGTTCAAATGATTTCTCAATTGGGTTGACAAAACTGGATTCCTGGTTTGGCCCTGAACTTCCAGCAGGACAAGGCCCATACTGGAATGCACTTGGCTAATTACCCACCTTCATCCCTAACGCTATGGCTACTCTGACCATACCCTCTACAAGGCCTTGGCAGAACTATGCCAAGTTGATTCATACCAGTCAGGTGGCCTGCTGGGAGGGCAGGACAGAGTGGAGATGATGGGGTCTAGCCACAGGACCTCACTCAAGCCTCATAGAAGCCTGAATTAACTCCACTGTGCCCTCTCTGGGATTCCTTGGCTTGGAATGATGTCCCTTCCTTTCAAAGCATTGCACATAAGACTGTAGTTCAAGATGGAGATGGCTCTAGGCTCCCCAGGCTTCAAGACCCAAGTTCAGTGGCCATGCCTCCTCAGATCCCCTGGAAGCTCAGCAAAAGCACTTTGCTATTACCATAACCCCTGAAGGTTGGTTTTATTATACTTTACAGACAGGAAACTGAGACATGCTCAGAGACTGGTGAACCCAGGTCACAGGACTCTGTTTAGGCCTCTTTCTCTAGCCTTTACTCCTGACCTCCTGCTTGGCATTTGGCAGGCAGGATCTTGATTCTGCTTTCCATGGTGAAGTGGCCTTTCTCTAGCTGCAGCATCAGCTCCTTAAAGGTTAGAGGTTCCCCAGCCTGCCTTGTGTTTAACAGCACTAGGCCCTGATAACCCACAGTAAATGTTGATGCTTCTCTTGACCATCATGTCTTTTTATGGCCTCAAATTATTAAATGTGTGAAAACTCTTCCCAAATGAGCTAATTCAAAGCAACTCCCATTCACTGAGATTTTGTTTGCTATCAGAAGAAGGAACACGTTCTGCTGGGTAGGCCTGCAAACTGAAAAATGTGAGGACCAGGCTTTAGAAGGCAGAGTTACAGGTAGGGAACAGAGATGGATTTGCCTCTGGGATTACGACAAAACCCACTGGGTATTAACAGATTCTGGATTTGGGGGGTGAAGGTGGGGTTGGATGGTGCTAACAGGAGCCTCGAGCTACTTCAAATTCAGTCTCCCAGCCTTTTGTACCCAAACTGGAATTTACAATCTTGGTCTATTTATTTATTTGGCTTCATGTTGGACAGGAAACAATGTTCCCTCACTACCCACCCAACCTAATGATTTCCACGTCTGATGACCACCAGACTGTGAAATATACAGTTGCCTAGATAACAGCAGAGATTAAGAGGTTCATGAGTTTGAGCCCTGCGTTCAGGGTCTGTGCTGACAGCTCAGAGCCTGGAGCCTGCTTCAGATTCTGTGCCTCCCTCTCTCTGTCCTTCTCCTGCTCACACAGTCTCTCTCTCAAAAATAAACATTTAAAAAAAAAAATTTTTTTTTTAAATCTGGGGGTAAAATCCAGCAACCTATTCTGACGAACTCAGATGATGCTAATACAGGTTTCCTTCTGTTTCTGTACCAGAAATGTTTGGCTGCCCACCCTCCACCTCCTCATTTTTCAGAGTTGGGATCTTCTGACTTTTCCCAGAAGTCGCAAGGCTATGCCTATTTTATCTGAGGAGACCAGAGACAGAGACTGAAGCTCTTCAGAAACTTGTCACAAGGCTCTTTGGCAAACTCACCAAAACTGACAGGTTATAAAAACTCTTCAACTTCTGGGTACAGAGCAGACCTGCAAAGAGGTGGCACATAGTAGGTGCTTGGTAAATACTGGTGGAATAAATAAATTTATAGCAGTATCTTACAGTGAGTTGGCTGTGTCTTTTTTTTGGTCATGTCTTCTGATGCTGGTTTTCAAGCTTGTACAGAAACAGCTGGCCATGCGCTTATGGATTGGTGAAGAGGACTCTTCTGACTGCTCTGTAGTACGTACCTGTGGATTTCAGTTCACTCAACTTCACATAAACCCCACACACTGGGCTATCAGATCGCCACATGTAAATCAGCCACTGACCACAGATGTTCACTGACCTCCCTACCACGTAACCAAGAGTAAGCCATCTGGCCCTCACCTGTTAATTTTTTTGGATAAGGTTTGACTTCAGCAGCAGAGACGGTTCTTCTGAGCTCTTGATATAGCCCTTGAATGTATTTTAAAGGTACAATAAACAAAATATTCAC
Source organism: Acinonyx jubatus (assembly GCF_027475565.1). Taxonomy (NCBI): domain Eukaryota; kingdom Metazoa; phylum Chordata; class Mammalia; order Carnivora; family Felidae; genus Acinonyx; species Acinonyx jubatus. The sequence goes on along the minus strand of NC_069396.1, from coordinate 13,175,688 downwards.
ACACAATATTCCATATGCAAATGAGCAAGTAGATGACTCAGGCAAACACATGTCATTTCTACTTTAAATAGAAACAGAATTTATAAATATTTTTTAAAAATTGAAAGCCAAGTTGATCACATCTGAAGAATGCTCCCAACAGTTCTGGCTTCCCACTGATGAGAAACTCAAGAGAGGCTGCATCACGGGAGCAACACACATTCTGGTGACCAGCACTCTCCCCATGAGAGAAGTGAACTCCAACAGCCTTTCCCAGCCACAGCAGTCTTGCTAGCAATACATTCAAAAAAACCAAGAAAAGCAACATTCCAGCCATAGTCCAATTTGAACCCCCTCCCCCCAAGGAATGCTATTCTTGGCAAGAGATCTTCCAAAGGAAACAACATCTGCAGAACCCCTACCCGTGAGGTCAGGGAAAGATGAGGCAGCTGAAAACTTTTCTGTCTTTCTTAGACTCAGGTTGCAGGGACTTAACAGAGCAGCAAGATGAGAGTGATCCTAGTACCTAAGGGCAAATGCCTCAGGGTCTTGACATTATCCCTTCGGAACTGCATGGCAGACTCTGATGTATTTTGCAAGGCTACACACAGAGGTCCCCATTTATCTGGCTGCTCAGTTAAATCAAAAGAGTTCATTAGCCCCCCCCTTAATACCTACATAGATGGGATTTGTAATTTAGCCTCATCCCATCACCAAGTATTTATTAAACACATTTTGTACATTCTGGAGCAACAGCTATGAACTAGACAAAATTCCTGAGCTCAACATATTCAAGCCTAATTCCTTGTGCCTGTGATCCAGAAATTCTGCTTGCAGACAACAAGCAAATTTATGGATAGGCAAAGGAAACTCAATGGTGACAACTCCTGGATATAACACCTAACCCACAAGCAACAAAACAAAAAATAAGTGAGACTACATCAAATTAAAAAGCATCTGCACAGAAAGAAAAAATCAACAAAGTAAAAAGACAACCAAAAGGACGGGAAAAATTATTTGCAAACCATGTTATCTACATAAGGGGTTAGCATCCAAAATATATAAAGAACTCATACAACTCAACAGCAAACAAATAATCCAATTAAAGCACGGGCAAAAAGATACATGCACCCCTATTGTTTACTGCAGCATTATTTACAGTAACCAAGATACAGATGCAAGCCAAACATCCATTAACAGACGAATGATAAAGATGTGGTATATGTATACTATGGAATATTACTCAGCCATAAACAAGAATTAAATCTTGCCATTTGCAACAATGTGGATAGACGTAGAGAGTATAATGCTAAGTGAAATAAGTCAATCAGAGAAAGGCAAATACCATGACTTCATTCACATGTAAGAAACAACTAAACAAAAAAAAGAGACCAAAAAAACTCTTAAATACAGAGAATAACTGGTGGTTGCCAGAGGGGAGGGGAATAGGAGGGTGGGTGATAAAAAGAGGATCAAGAGTACACTTATCTTGACGAGCACTGAATAATGTATAGAATTTCTGAATCATTATGTTGTACACCTGACACTAATGAACACTATATATTAATCATACTTCAATTTTTAAAAATGGGCAAAGGAACTTAATAGACATTTCCCAATGTAGATATATTATGGAAAGACTGCCAACAGACACATGAAGAGATGCTCAACATCACTAGTCATTAGGCAAATGCCTATCAAAACTACAATGAGGTATCACCTCAAGCCTGTTAAAATGGCCACCATCAAAAAGACAAGATAACAAATGCCAGAAAGAATGTAGAGAAAAGGAAACCTTTGTGTACTGTTGGTAGGATTGTAAACTGGTACAGCCACTATGAAAAACAGTATGGAGAATCCTCAGAAAATTGAAAATAGACCTGCCCTATGATCCAGCAATTCCACTTCTGGGAATACATCCAAAGGAAACGAAAACACTAAGTCAAAAAGGTATCTGCACCCATATGTTCACAGTAGTGTTATTTACAATAGCCAAGACATGGAAACAACAATCAATGGATAAATGAATAAGAAGTTGTGGTAGATCAACAAATGGGTGCTGATCCATGCAAAAGAATGAAAATGGACCACTTTCCTACACCATACACAAGAATAAACTCAAAATGCATTAAAGATCTAAATGTGAGACCTGAAACCATAACAATCCCCAAAGAGAGCACAGGCAGTAATGTCTGTCACATTTGCCATACCAACATTTTTCTAGAGATTATCTCCTCAGGCAAGAGAAACAAAAGCAAAAATAATTGGGACTACATCAAAATAAAAAGCTTCTGCACAACAAAGGAAACAATCTACATAACTAAAAGGGAACCTACTGAATGGGAGAAGATATTTACAAACGACATATTCGGTAAGAGATTAGTATCCAAGGGGCGCCTGGGTGGCTCAGTTGGTAAACCCTCTGCCTTCGGCTCAGGTCACAATCTCACAGCTTGTGAGTTCGAACGCTGCGTTGGGCTCTGTGCTGACAGCTCAGAGCCTGGAGCCTGCTTCTGATTCTGTCCGTCTCTCTCTCTGCCCCTCCCCTGCTCGTGCTCTCTCTCTCTCAAAAATAAACAAACATTAAAAAAAAAAAAAAAAGAATGCAATCTTGCCATTTGCAACAACACGGATGCAAGAGAGTATAATGCTAAGCAAAATTAAGTCAGTGAGAGAAAGACAAATACCGTTATCATCTCACTCATCTGTGGAACTTAACAAATGAGTGACGGAAAAAAAGAGACAAATTAAGAAAGAGATTCATAACTATAGAGAACTGAGGGTTACAAGAGGGGAGGGGGTGGGAGGATGGGTGAAAGAAGTGAAAGGATTACAAGTTGTACACTTATGGTGATGAGTACTGAGTAATGTATAGACTTGTGGAATCACTGTATCGGACATTTGAAATTAATGTAACACTGGGAAATAAAAAACAAAAAATAAAAGAAGTTGTGGTACATACGTACACAATGGAGTATTAGTCATCAAAAAAAAGACACGAGGAAATCTTGCCATTTGTGACATGGATGGACCTTAAGGGCAATATTCTAAGTGAAATAAGACAGAAGAATACTGTATGATCTCACATGTAGAGTCTAAGAAAAAACATCAAACTCCTAAAAAGAGATGAGATCTGAAGTTGAAGTGGAGGAGTGGCAGTGGCACTGGAACAAGGTGGTCGAGAGGTATAAACTTCCAGGTATAAGAGGAAATAAGTATTAGAAATGTAATGTAGGACTAGTTAACACGGCTATGTGATATATATTTTTGCTGCTTTTCATTGTATCTCTATGAGATGAGACGATGAATGTAATTGTTTCACAATGTATGTAAGTCAAACCATTATGCTGTACACTTTCAACTTATACAGTAATGATTATACCTCAATAAAACTAGAGGGATTAAAAAAAAATCTTACCAGCTATTAGAATCCTGGCAGAGAAATCAAGTCCAGAGAAGGCCCCTCAGTCATAGAACTGAAATGTTATCTATATAGCCCTCAAAACTCTATCTCATCCAGCACCCATTTAGCTACAACAGAAAATGTGAGAGTCAACAGACATATCAAAAGCACAGCAGTGTAAGGAGGAAAGAAAACACCACAGCGTGTGTATGGGGTGGGGGAAGTAAGGAGACTAGTCTATGGTTATTCGGTGACTCCTAAAGGAAAATGGAAGACTTTATTGTCTTCCTGACCTACGCCCCAAATGTTAAGAGCTCATGTTTGGCTCAGTAAGCACCCACAATATGCTGGGCTGGGTGCTGAGTATTTTAGATAAATGCTCTCATTTTATTCTCACATCAACCCTGTTTATCTCCATGTTATGGGTAAGATGCCAACCTGCCTGACCACTAATCAGAGAGGCAAATACTTGACTGAACTCAGGCCTGTGAGTTCATGTCTAGACTTGCCCAGGAATATACACTGAGTGGCCTAAGGGATGATCTTCATGATTAAGAACATTTAAGAAAAAAATAATACAAAATTTGTACTCCCAGGAGACACAAAGTCACTTTGCCTTTTTGGTAAGTGCTAGGATTCTTAGGAACCATGATCCTGTCTCAATTAAGGTTGAGTAACACAGTAAGGGACTTCCATGAAGGTTGTATGACCTCTCTTCCTTTACTTTCTACAGCTGGGGTAATCAAGGCTCATAAGTTTTAAATGGTTTGCCCAAAATTCACTCAGCTGTTTTCTGCCCAAGCCAGATCAGACATGTCACCTGATTCTAGTTCTCTAGTTATACTATAAACACATTTTGACTGATTATTTCCTTATTAGGCTATCAAGTTCAACTGAGCAGGCCCTGTACATTTCTTACTGTGCTCATTATCAGTACAATGCTCAGAATGTTAGCTCATTATGTGCTGTCATCTACTAGTTAACCTTTTGCAAAATGCACCCACATTTCTGTGACAATCCCACTGAGTTTGTATCATTTTCCCTAGACTCTGGGTTATAGACAAAAGGGAAAGGACAGACTCTCTTAATATGAAACCTTTGCCTGGCTCACCTGTAGCTCTCTAGTGGGGCAAAAATCAGATGACCATTCATTCCCAGCTGTGGTAAAAGACCTAAAATTAAGGTTCATATTATATACCATAAAATCAAAAGAGCTTCAAATGGCCCAACTGCCAAGTTTCCTTCCCAGCTCTGCTCTTATGGGTAAGGTTCCCTAAGCTAAACAACCCTCCTTATCAAAGGACCAGACACAGTTCCTGCTTCTCTCTGGGCAGCAGGTTTCAGTTCACCAGAGTCTATGGATTTACTCAAACCAATCACATATTCCCAAAGGAACCAGAAGGCACCCCACCTTCTTGATACTAAAAAGCCCGTCTCCCTCCCAAAGCCCCCAGTTGTTTACCTGGTTGTTGAGTGGAACCCCCATGTGACTTTGCATGGCATGCAGTGTCCTTATGCCATTGGCTGTGATTATATAGCTAATGAACTACCATCTATGTCATTAGCAACCCAAGACAATTCGCAATTCTACAGAGATCTTTTCCTCTCTTACATATAAACCCTCTATGACTATAGGAAGTACTTCAGAAAAGAAACGGAATAGGTTGCTACCCAAACATCTTTGCCAAGTTTCCCAGACTACTGCATGTCAGTATCATACAATCTGACAGACTAAACAGAATGGCTTTGGGTAGGGGCCACAGGAAGAATAAGCCCTGGAATTAGGTCATAAAAATGTAATTCAAAAGTATTGTCTTCTGTTACGTGAATCAGTGAGATAACTGACAAAGTGTTGTTTAGGGATTCAATTCCTGGCAATATCTGGATCTCTACTGACCACTCTAAAACTTAGTCATACTTAAGAGAGTTTCCAGGGACAGCATCAGGAACTCTCTGCACTGGATTGTGCGCTGCTCAGGGTCAAAGATTTTATCTAATCACCTTGATTTGATTCTAACCCAGTGCTAGCCACAGAGAATCCGTTCATGGAAGTGGCTGAGCACATGCACGTGAATGAGTGTTTTACTCTGTGAAATACTGGGAACAGCAGCGAGCTTGGGTCATTCCAGGTTCAATGAAGCTGGAAGACTACCTGGACGATTAGAGCTGGTTTCCCAGGTGTAGGTTGTAACATTTGACACCAGCACATTTGCAGTTGACTAGCTACCAGTGCTGCCTCTTCATACTCCAAAGGCCTGTCAGAGCTTGCCTAAGATGACTGCTGCAGATAGTACCCACCCCTCCCTTGTCATTATCCATGAGCCTTTAAATAGAGACCACATATACTGACTTTGTTCCCATGGGCAGGTTAGATCTGGGTTCTTCTGTACTTACTGATCCTTCCTAGGATTCATAAGGCAAACGATCATTTCAGGAGCTGTAGAAGTAAAGGGAGCATCTGTTAAGAGACTACCCAGCTAGAATGCATGCTGAATCCTTCACTCTTAAGACCTCAAAGTAGGAAGAAGCTAAAACAGGGGAGAAGAGGGGCACCTGGGTGGCTCAGTCAGTTAAATGTCTGACTCTTGATTTCAGCTCATACTGATCTCACAGTTCATGGGACAGAGCCCCACGTCAGGCTCTGCACTGACAGTGCTGATAGCGCAGAGCCTGCTTAGGATTCTGTCTCCCTCTCTCAGCCCCTCCCTACCATGCACAGGCATACCTTTTCTCTCTAAAAATAAACAAACACTAAAAAAATAAAATAAAACACCAGAGAAGAAATCAGCCACCCTTCCTCAATATTCAATGGGAAGAGGTGTGGCTGACCCCATGTTTATTATTAAGCCCAAGTTTCATCTGCATAGCAGAAAGAACTACAGGAAGCCAAAAAACCACCACAAAGCCAGGAGTGAGGCCACAGGGAACCAGAAGTACAAGCAGGTAGCTGGAAAGAAGGATACTCCATTCTTCCTGCTCCAACTCAGGTTTAAATCTCCCACCTAAATTCTCACCCCCAGAAAAGACACATGGACTCCAGCCACCTTAAAAACTACATTGTATTTCTGGTTAGATTTCAGAGTGGCAGAACTCAGGAGTTATACTATATTCAACCTGGTCCCCACCTCAGCTTGCCTGCCTTCCCCACATCTCTTCCCCACCTCCCACCCACAAAGATAACATTGTACAAAACTATATTTACAGGAAAACTGGTTAAAAACTAAGGGTGTGTACAAAAGTAAACAAGAGAGCCAGAAATTTCAGTGCAGGGAAAGCTTGGGGGAATCGCCAACATCTTATTACACACCAGAACCTGGGGGCAATGTATTACGTACTAGGCAAAAAGAAGCATAGCAAATTTCAGTGCCAATTTTAGGGGGAACCAGTCACTCCAGGGAAAGAGTGGATACGAAAGACATACTAGCTTTAATATTACAAAGTCTTAATTAACCAGCCACCCTTCTGCCACATGGGTTCAGAGCCAGGTGGTAGGGGAAACAAAACAGAGAGTCTCTGACACAAGCCCCACAGGGAAAGGGCTCAGAAGGCATAACGGGTCCGGATGTCCTCAAGCTTCTTGGACACCTCAGGTGGGGTTCGGTCCAGTTCTTCAGAGACATTCTTCTGTTTGTTGGGCTCCATGGAGTTGAACTGCTCACAGAGGTCTCCGTCTATCACATTCTAAGACATAGAAAAGTAAGGAATAAAAAGGTTAGACGCTCACAGAAAGTGACATATGCTAGAGCATCTGCAAGGAAAGCTTTTATTCTCTCTGATATCTGAACCATTTACAGAGCCAGGAATGCTATTTTAAGTTCATCCTCAGTAGCCTCTGTTCAGATTAGCAAAACTGGGTGAAGGCTTTTCTCTGGCTGTGGTCTGCCCCAGGGGAAGAGGTCCCTGAATATCACTAGTCATTCCTTTCCCCCATTACTGCCTCCATCAATCCACCCCTTTAATTCAGGACTGCTCTGATTTTTAAAAGACAGAGGTCCACAGAAAAGACAAGTTAAATGGGCTAAAGATCCCCCTTTTCAACTCAGATTTCCAACAAGACCCCCAGGTTCTGGTGTGTAGTAAGGTTAAGACCTTACCTTAACAGGGAAGTAATAGGAACGAAAGCTGAGGTGGTCTCGCCCACAGAGAGGGGGATGCTCAGACCGTAGGTGCATTTCCACATGCTGGAAGAAGTCATGGTCCTGGTGGAAGAAACAAAGAATCTGTCACTAAAAGAAAAAAGTGATTTCAACTACTAGTCTATGGTTTCCAGAAGCAAAATGAACAGACAAGCCATTGATTTTTTTTTTTTTTTACCACACAGATATTAACTACTTGCTAACAAATTGCTCCTTTGACAATCACAGGTTTTCCTGCTACAAGATAGCGAATACCTGAAAGAAACCCCACCTGTATTTACAGAACACAAGAGAACACTGTATGTAAAGAATGATTTGTGAAGTCAGATTCCTGATCCCAGCTTCTTTAGCTGGAATGACATAAATCCAATTTAGCCAATCCCAGAGTTGACTCAAGGAGGCAGATTAAATGCACAGTACTCATCATCCATCATTCCTACTCTTGTGGGGTTTTGTTCTGGGGCTCTGGCCTCTGACTAATGCTATATCCACATCATAACTGGACCAAACCCAGGTACAATATGAAAACAAATGGCTTTTCCCACAGGGGTGGGAGGGGGATATCAGGATTCTTATCTTCCTAGGCACATCTGTCACTTTATAAAATTTCCAGAACATGCCTAGATGCAAGTGGGGACATAAGATTTGTCCTCTTAGGCTGATTCAGCAC